>NC_041391.1:648132657-648147852 GCF_002162155.2 Triticum dicoccoides | reverse complement strand
TTCCTCCGCCGGTCCAGACGCCCCCGGGTCATTATTCGAATCCTATGGACAACCTTGTTGCGGCCGCTGCACGGTTAGAGGCCATCCCAGTCGAAGGGGATTCTCCGCAAGCGATAGAGACGCGCCGGGTTAAGGAGCTCCTCCGGACTGCGCTGATTCAGCAGGAAGCATATTCATACAGCCGTGATCGGATCCACTCTACACCCCGTCCAAGCCGGAGTTATAGCAGGCGCTTGAACGAACCCGCCGTATCGAGCAATGCGCGAGGCCGTGAAGCAGCCTGTGGCGATAGCCCAGCAGGCGGTGTCCGTGATGCGCAGGATGTGGTGGACCGGGCCCGAGCACAAAGGGAGGCCGAGTTAGCATCCCAGGATAATGCGGGTCAACTTATGCCAGTTCGTTCTACCACCTTCGCCGGGCTAGGAGTCACATCCGCTTTGGGAGTGCCTTGCTTGATCCCTGCTTTACGTAATGTGCGCCTGCCCAAAGATTTCAAGGGTCCACGCAAGGTGCCGAATTACACCGCTGATTTACCCCCTGAAGCATGGGTAGAGAGTTATGAGATGGCCATGGAAATGCTGGACGTGGATGAGGCCGCATGTGCAAAATACTTCACCATGATGCTTGAGGGCACGGTTTGTACTTGGTTAAAGAGCCTACCACCCAATTCTATCAGCTCATGGGCCCAGTTGCGGGCCCGGTTTATACAGAATTTTAAGGATACATGTAAGCAGCCCAAGTCCATAGTAGACCTGGCGGCTTGTGTCCAGGAGGAAGGAGAATCAACGACCCGTTGGGTGCGCCGCGTTTCGGAAATTTTGCACTCGTCTGACAGGATTAATGCTGACTCTGCGATCTTAACTCTGGAAGGCAACTGCCGGTTTGAGCCTCTAAAATTGAAGTTGGGATGCATGAAGCGGTTCTGTAATGACATGGGAACCCTCATGGCCACGTTAGTGAAGTATGCCGATTCGGACAGTACCAAGGATCCCGAGCCTAATGATGATGAAGCAGGGAAGGGAAAGAAGAATAGCAACTCCAAACAGCAGCAGTACAACAACCAGAAATGATGACAACATGGCGGTTTACCAATTACCAGAAGATGTCCAAGATACAAGATTTTGTGAAGGATTGACATGAACCAGTTCAAATCAATCTGGGGCCTAATGTTGGGGGTATTGCCACTAGGCGTAAACCGGCCTACTTGGGCCAGGTTAACTTCATAATGGTATAAGCAGGTGAAGGCCCAAGGCCTATAGTCGGTTTAGAATCTGTAGCCGTAAACCGACCTGATGTATAACTTGTATTGTAAGTTAGGAATAGAGAGATACCAACCGGGATACGAATATGAACTGGTTGGGACTCTATGGACCGACGGGCATCACCCGTGTATATAAGGGGATGACCCGGCGGTAGTTCAAGAGAGACAATGACAACAACTCGAGTCTAGGCGAAGCTTGTTTGCTCCCTAGCCATCGAGACCACATCAATTCCATCACAACTAGACGTAGGCTTTTACCTTCATCGAAGGGGCCGAACTAGTATAAACCCTTCGTGTCTCTGTGTCCGCTTTAACCCCTTCAAGTAAACTCGTAGCGATGGCTCCACGACTAAGTCCTTTCGCTAGGACATCTGCCGTGACAATTCCACAACACCAATGCCAGCCAAACATCATCTTGGTCCCGACGACAATGGTAAAGAGTTCGATCAATAGGTATATCGCTCCATGATTGGTTCTTTACTTTACCTATGTGCATCGAGGCCAGATATTATGCTTAGTGTTTGCATGTGTGCTCGATTCCAAGCAGCACCAAAGGAATCGCATCACTTAGCTGTGAAGTGAATTCTTAGATATTTGGCTTACACCCCAACACTCGGATTATGGTATCCAAAGGGCTCAAGGTTTGATCTGGTTGGATTCTCGGATGCTGATTATGTTGGAGACAAGGTGGATCGCAAGTCTACATCTGGAACATGTCACTTTCTGGGATGATCACTTGTCTGTTGGTCTTCAAAGAAGCAAACCTGTGTATCACTCTCAACTGCTGAATCTGAATACATTGCTGCTGGATCTTGTTGTGCTCAGCTTCTGTGGATGAAGCAAACTCTCAAGGACTATGGCATCAATCTGAAGCGAGTCTCTCTCTTCTGCGACAACGAAAGCGCCATCAAGATTGCCAACAATCCAGTCCAGCACTCGAAGACAAAGCACATTGAAATTCGTCATCATTTTCTCCGAGATCATGTCATGAAGAAAGATATTGACATCATTCACGTCAACACTGAAGAGCAACTGGCAGATATCTTCACAAAGCCCTTGGATGAGAAAAGGTTTTGCAAGTTATGGTGTGAGCTAAATATCTTGGAATCCTCAAATGTCCTGTGATCAGGCACACATCCTAACACTTATGCATGTTGATGACTTAGATGTGCAACACACGAAGTAAAGTATATCTTCAATCAATGAAGACTTACATTCTGAGTGTGAATACATTAACGTGGAATTTGACTTCGGAGCGCCACGATAATTGTGCGCCGTGTCTGGGTATAATATTTCCTATACGGTGGGTAACACCACCACCAAATTTCTTGGTTTGAAGTGTTTCACTCATGGCGTTATTGTTGAATATCTTCGCATATATTCAACAATAACGCCATGAGTGAAACACTTCAAACCAAGAAATTTGGTGGTGGCGTTACCACCGTATAGGAAGTATTAGACCCAGACACGGCGCACAATTATCGTGGCGCTCCAAGGTCAAATTCCATGTTAATGTATTCACGCTCAGAATGTAAGTCTTCATTGATTGAAGATATACTTTACTTCGTGTGTTGCACTTCTAAGTCATCAACATGCATAAGTGTTAGGATGTGTGCCTGATCACAGGACGTTTGAGGATTCCAAGATATTTAGCTCACACCGTAACTTGCAAAACCGTTTCTCATCCAAGGGCTTTGTGAAGATATCTGCCAGTTGCTCTTCAGTGTTGACGTAAATGATGTCAATATCTTTCTTCATGACATGATCTCTGAGAAAGTGATGACGAATTTCAATGTGCTTTGTCTTCGAGTGCTGGACTGGATTGTTTGCAATCTTGATAGCGCTTTCATTGTCACAGAAGAGAGGTACTTGTTTCAGATTGATGCCATAGTCCTTGAGAGTTTGCTTCATCCACAGAAGCTGACCGCAGCAAGATCCAGCAACAATGTATTCAGATTCAGCAATTGAGAGTGATACACAGTTTTGCTTCTTTGAAGACCAACAGACAAGTGATCGTCCCAGAAAGTGACATGTGCCTGATGTGGACTTGCGATCAACCTTGTCTCCAGCATAATCAGCATCCGAGAATCCAACCAGATCAAATCTTGAGCCCTTTGGATACCATAATCCGAGTGTTGGGGTGTAAGCCAAATATCTAAGAATTTGCTTCACAGCTAAGTGATGTGATTCCTTTGGTGCCGCTTGGAATCGAGCACACATGCAAACACTAAGCATAATATATGGCCTAGATGCACATAGGTAAAGTAAGGAACCAATCATGGAGCGGTATACCTTTTGATCGAACTCTTTACCATTGTCATCGGCACCAAGATGGTGTTTGGCTGGCATTGGCGTCGTGTAACCTTTGCAATCTTGCATTCCAAACTTCTTCAGACAGTCTTTGAGATATTTTTCTTGAGATATGAAGATGCCATTCCTTTGCTGACGAATTTGAAGACCAATGAAGAACTTCAGCTCACCCATCATGGACATCTGATATTGCTCTTGCATCATGTATCCAAACTCATCACTATACTTCTGGTTGGTGCAGCCGAAGATAATGTCATCCACATATATTTGGCACACAAACAGTTCACCATCATATGTCTTCGTGAAGAGTGTGGGATCGAGGGATCCAGGTTTGAAGCCTTTGCTCTTCAGGAAGTCTTTGATCGTATCATACCAAGCGCGAGGAGCTTGTTTGAGGCCATACAGTGCTTTGTTTAACTTGTACACCATATCAGGATGTTTTGGATCTTCAAAGCCAGGTGATTGAGCAACGTACACTTCTTCTTCAATTTTGCCGTTGAGGAATGCATTCTTCACATCCATTTGATATAGTAAGATGTTATGGTGGTTTGCATAGGCTAGCAGTATGCGAATAGCTTCAAGCCTAGCCACAGGAGCAAATGTTTCATCGAAGTCAATTCCTTCAACTTGAGTATATCCTTGAGCCACAAGACATGCTTTGTTTCTGACGACTTGACCATGCTCATCTTGCTTGTTTCGATATATCCATTTTGTGCCAATAATGTTATGCTTGCGAGGGTCAGGGCGCTTGACAAGTTCCCAAACATTATTCAGCTTGAACTGTTGAAGTTCTTCTTGCATGGATTGAATCCATTCAGGTTCCATAAAGGCTTCAGCAACTTTCTTGGGTTCTGATATTGACACAAATGAAAAATGCCCACAGAAATTTGCTAACTGTGTTTCTCTTGAGCGAGTAAGTGGACCAGGCGCATTGATGCTATCAATTATCTTCTCAATTTGTACTTCATTAGGAACACGAGGATGAACTAGACGAAGACCTTGCTCTTGCTGATCATTGTCATCATTGGGACGATTGTCTTCGGTCTGAGCATTGTCTTCAGGTTGGTTTGGTGCAGAAATGATAAGTTCCTCTTCAGGCTGTGCTTCAGAGGGCATGATTTCACCTGTTCCCATCAGCTTGATTGATTCGCTGGACGGAGCTTCATCAAGTGTACTTGGCAGGAGCTCTCTTTGTGAACTATTGGTTTCATCAAATCGCACGTCCACAGTTTCAACGATTTTGTAGTGATAGAGGTTGAAGACTCTGTAAGAGTGCGAGTCCTTTCCATAACCGAGCATGAAGCCTTCGTGAGCTTTAAGTGCAAATTTTGACTTGTGATGGGGATCCTTGATCCAGCACCTAGCACCAAAGACTCTGAAGTAGCTGACATTTGGCTTCTTGCCAGTAAGGAGCTCATAGGATGTTTTGCTCAGAAGCTTGTGGATGTAAACACGGTTGATGATGTGACATGCTGTATCAATAGCTTCAGGCCAGAACTTTCTTGGTGTCTTGTACTCGTCGAGCATTGTTCGAGCCATCTCAATGAGGGTTCTGTTCTTGCGCTCTACAATGCCATTTTGTTGAGGTGTGTATGGAGCAGAAAACTCATGAGTGATTCCCATTGTATCCAGATAAAGATCAAGCCCGGTGTTCTTGAATTCAGTGTCGTTATCACTTCTGATATGCTTGATCTTGACGCCATAATTGTTCATGGCTCGATTGGCGAAGCGTCTGAAGACATCTTGTACTTCAGTCTTGTAGAGAATTATGTGCACCCATGTATATCTTGAGTAGTCATCAACAATGACGAAGCCATAGAGACAAGCTGTTGTTGTGAGGGTAGAGTAGTGAGTAGGCCAAATAAATCCACGTGTAACAGCTCGAAGGGTTGAGATGTCGTCATGATTGTCTTCGAGGGGTGCTTTGCCCTAGTTATCTTTCCAGCTTCGCAGGCACCACAAAAATGATCTTTCTTGAACTGGACACCCTCGATGCATATGACATGCTTCTTCTTGACGTGTGTGTGTAAGTTCCTCATGCCAGCATGCCCCAGCCTCCGATGCCAGAGCCAGCATTCTGAAGCTTTTGCAAGAACACATACGGCAAGCTGTGGACCTGCTGAGAAATCTACCATGTATAGATCATCTTTCTGATACCCTTCAAAGACTAGAGACTTGTCAGATTCCATTAGTACAAGGCAACAATATTTTCCGAATAGCACAATCATGTTCAAGTCACAAAGCATTGAGACAGACATTAAGTTGAACCCAAGGGATTCAACAAGCATCACTTTATCCATGTGTTGATCCTTTGAGATTGCAACTCTACCTAGACCCAATACCTTGCTTTTACCAGTGTCAGCAAATGTGATGTGACTCTTGTCGGATGGACGTAAGGTTGAGTCCATGATAAGACTTCGATCACCAGTCATATGATTAGTCCATCCGCTGTCCATAATCCATTCTGAAGCATGAGGTTCATACCCTACAGTGCAGTTAGGAGGATAGGCTTCACAAGGTATGTTGTGAAGCATAAGCATTTGACACACACAAGGATTATCACAGCTTAGATCAAGGTTAGAACACACAATATGACAGGTAAGCGATTCATATGTGAAATACATAGTAAGTCATTTTATCATGCGTCCCTTAATGTGTTTTAGGTCCCCAGCAATAGTATCGGACGCCTTTGATTGCTGGCTGGATACCATATTCTGCAAAAGAGAGTTTTCTTCACCACCCACATCTTCAGGGGTGGCTTAGAAGCAATGAGTCTAAGTGCAGCATCTGAGAACTTTGGCTTTGAAGCCCTAGCAAATAGCCTTGCAGGAGATGAATGATACTCATATGAATAAGCAGAAAAATTCTTAGTTCTATGAACATAGTGGTTTGAGGACACACGCTCATATTCATAAGTCAGAGTATGATTTCCCTGCAAAACATTGGCGTTAGGGTGACTCAGGTGAGTCATGTATGAAGCCTTTGGACCATATGACGCCTTAGGTCTGGGATTTGTCTTCTTCCCTGGTGGTGTCATGATGAAATTCACTGGAAGATTCTCAAGACAGCTTTTGGGAACCCAGATCTTCTTCATAGGTGGTCCATTCCTGCAGTTAGTACCAATATACCTGGCAAACACTTCACCATTCTGATTTTTGAACAGTTTATAGTTTGCATCAAAGGATTCATCAATGATAATAGGATTAGCACAGGTAAAGCCAGATAAGGTGGATGGATCCACTGAAGGTTCCTTTGCAGCAACCCATGTGGTTTTGGGATACTGCTCAGGCTTCCAGTAGGAACCATCAACATTCATTTTCCTCTCGAACCCGACACCCTCTTTCCTAGGGTTCCGGTTCAGAATCTGCTTTTTGAGGACATCGCAAAGTGTCTGATGTCCTTTCAGACTTTTATACATCCCTGTTTCAAGCAATGTCTTCAACCTAGCATTTTCATCAGCAATAGCGGTGGTATCCTCCGTAGAGGGGTCAGTTTCCACATTAGTAGTTGAAGACAATGCAACAGCAGCAGCAGTGGAACATTCAGCAACAGAGGTAGCGTTATCACGCTCAATGCATTTTAGACATGGTGGTTCAAATCCATCCTGAGCGGAACTGATCTGTTGAGCGTGAAGTGACTCATTCTCCTTTTGAAGATCTTCATGAGGTCCTTTCAATTTCTCAAGCTCTTGCTTACTTTGAAGATAATCATAGGAGAGCTTTTCATAAGTGGTTGAGAGCGTCTCATGAAGACTTTCAAGTTCTTGGTACTTAGCATGAAGATTTTTTATGTCTTCAACTAAGGACTGTGAACGTGTCATTTCCGCGTCCAACAGGTCATCGCTTTTGTCTAACAGTTTTTGAGTATGTTCCATAGCCTTTTGTTGTTCAGTAGCAATTTTAGCAAGTGTTATGTAGCTGGGTTTGGATTCACAATCAGAGTCATCTTCACTTGATGTTTGAAAGTAAGCATCACGTGATTTTACCTTGGCACCACGTGCCATGAAGCAGTAGGTGGGAGCAGGATCGTCCATGTCATCAGCTTCAGCGTTGGTGTTGAAGTCATTGTCTTCAGTGTTGAAGATGGACTTGGCAACATAGGCTGTGGCTAGAGCCAGACTTGCAACACCAGGGTCGGACTCTTCTTCAGACTCCACCTCTGCCTCCTCAGAAGCAGACTCCTCTGAATCCATTTCCTTGCCAACAAAAGCACGAGCCTTGCCTGATGAGCTCTTCTTATGAGATGAAGACCTTGATAAGTACTTGGAAGAAGACTTTGAGGATTTCTTCTTCTTCTTGTCATCAGAATCATATTCCTTGCTCTTCTTCTTCTTCTTATTGTCCCACTGTGGACACTCAGAGATATAGTGTCTAGGTTTCTTGCACTTGTGACATGTTCTCTTCTTGTTGTCATGAGTGGAAGCTTCATCATTTCTTGATCTAGCTCGTGAAGACTTTCTGAAGCCCTTCTTCTTAGTGAACTTCTGGAACTTCTTCACAAGCATAGCAAGTTCCTTTCCAATGTCTTTAGGATCATCAGAACCGCAGTCAGATTCTTCTTCAGATGAGGAAACAACTTTTGCCTTCAAAGCGCGAGTTCGGCCATAGTTGGGACCATAGATATCTCTTTTCTCAGAAAGCTGGAACTCATGTGTGTTGAGCCTCTCAAGTATATCAAACAGATCGAGTGTCTTGAAGTCAGGGCGTTCTTGTATCATGAGGGCAAGGGTGTCAAAGGAGCTATCAAGAGATCTCAGTAGTGTCTTGACGATTTCATGCTTGGTAATCTGAGTGGCGCCGAGAGCCTGAAGCTCATTTGTGATGTCGGTGAGGCGATCAAACGTGAGCTGGACATTTTCATTGTCGTTTCTCTTGAAGCGGTTGAAGAGGTTGCAAAGAACACTGATCCTTTGATCTCTCTATGTAGAGACGCCTTCGTTGACCTTGGATAGCCAATCCCAGACTAGCTTTGACGTTTCCAGAGCACTCACATGTCCATACTGTCCTTTGGTCAAATGACCACAAATGATTATCTTTGCAGTGGAGTCCAGTTGAATGAACTTCTTGACATCAGTTGGGGTGACACCTTCACCAGTTTTGGGAATGCCGTTCTTGACGACATACCAGAGGTCGACATCAATGGCTTGAAGATGCATGCGCATCTTATTCTTCCAGTAGGGATATTCAGTTCCATCGAACATGGGACAAGCAGCAAAGACTTTGATTATCCCTGCAGTCGACATAGCTAAACTCCAGGTGGTTAAACCGAATCACACAGAACAAGGGAGTACCTTGCTCTGATACCAATTGAAAGTGCTAGTTATCGACTAGAGGGGGGTGAATAGGCGATTTTTATCAAAGTCTTCAAAACGTGGAAGTTTCGAAGACAAACAATAGAAATGACCTAATTGATATGCAGCGGAAGATAAACTACAACAAGCAAGCCATAGTCAAGTATGCAATAATGTGAGAGTACGACGACAAATAGCAGCTTGGTAGTAAGGATCAGGATGGAAGATAGTATGAAGCTAATCAACGATAGCAGTCAAGCAATGAAGTCAAACAGGTATGACAAACAGGCAATGACTTCACGAAGACAAACTTAAGGTAAGGGGAGTTAGAGGATAGAACCAGTCACTTGTTGAAGACACAGGATTTGTTGGACCAGTTCCAGTTGCTGTGACAATTGTACATCTGGTTAGGGAGGCTGAGATTCAACTCAGAAGACCGCGTGTTCACCTTATTCCCCTTGAGCTAAGGACACACAGTCCTCGCCCAATCACTCTGGTAAGTCTTCAAGGTAGACTTCCGAACCTTCACAGACTTCGTTCACCAGCGATCCACAATGACTCTTGGATGCTCAGAACGGGACGCCTAACCGGCTGGAGGATACACAGTCCTCAAGTGTAATAAGTCTTCAGGTCACACAGACAGAAAGACTTCAGTGATGCCTAACACTCTTTAGCTCTGGGTGTTTGGGCTTTGTCCTCGCAAGGATTTCTCTCTCTCTCAAAGGCTTCGAGGTGGGTTGCTCTCAAACGATAAAAGCCGTAAACTAACTCTGAGCAGCCACCAATTTATGGTGTAGGGGGTGGGCTATTTATAGCCACAAGGCAACCCGACCTGATATGTTCGAAATGACCCTGGGTCACTAAGGAACTGACACGTGTTCCAACGGTCAGATTTCAAACACACATGGCAACTTTACTTGGGCTACAAGCAAAGCTGACTCATCTAGCTCTGGATAAGATTTTCTCTCATTGTCTTCGCTCGAAGACATAGGATTTGGGTTGAGCATCACTTCAGTCATTCTGACTTTGTTCACTTGGACCCCACTTAACAGTACGGTGGTTCCTGTGACTCAACAAAGAAGAAAAGGAAACAACGAAACAACACAGTCTTCGCGCTCCATAGTCTTCACTCATTGTCTTCTCATGTCATAGTCTTCAATGTGAATATTTTCACATACCACCATTGTCGTCAATGTCTTCATACATTTTTAGGGGTCATCTCCGGTAGGTAAACCGAATCAATGAGGGACACTACCTGCGTTATCCTGCAATTCTCACAAACGCATTAGTCCCTCAACCAACTTTGTCGTCAATACTCCAAAACCAACTAGGGGTGGCACTAGATGCACTTACACAAGTAAGCGAGATATATTAGGAGAATAAATAGTACTAAATCATGGTAAATTGACGATCTAGTTATAGATGCAGCAAGTTGTGAGGGTAGTCAAAGCAGGAATGCACATTGTTTTGATTTAAAATCAAACAATCATACCAGTCATTGAAAGGAAAGTTTGACTTTCATGCTCGTGATTTTCTGCTTCCTCCTCTTTTTTCCACCGATAAGTAGCTCGCCTCTTGGCGTTTATCTGCTCCCTTTTTTCATTAGATACTATACCTTTTTTAAATTGCTTGGAGACATTCACGAAAGATCCTGTAGTCATGTGCTCGGATGTTGAAACGGTTTGGGATAAAACTGGAGCAGTTGTCATAATGTCCAGGTGTCTTCCTCCATCTATAGGATACACATCTAGAACATCTGGAACAAAACATAAGCAAAATGATATTGTCCTTAGTATGTTCATGAACATCTGCAACACAACCTCTATAAGCATGATACGGTTCGCAACGAAAGACGAAACAGGTAATACCGTTTACATTTTGTGCTACGCCTGTGGCACACTCGTGTGTGCGACATCTGAGAGGCACAAAAGCAGATGAGTTTGCCGGGTTCCTGTTTGATGTTTAAATAACCGAGTCAGTTTAGTGCTATCCGAAGAGTGTCGATTATTCAATATGTTTCATGCTCACCGAGTTCAGATCGGAAGGCCGCTGAACAAATGTGATATCACCATCAGTGGGTTGTGGAACAACCGGGTCTGTGGTCTGTTCAGGTATGGACTGGCCTAAAGCATGGATCATAATAGTAACTGAGATTGAAGTCACAAACTTAAGAGAATAAAATTACAAGTACTCTCTTCGCACAGCCTCATACCTGGACTAATAGGGTGTTTATCAACAACGTTCGTCCCATCCATCTAATATGCCACATCTTCAATACTCACAAGTTCATTATGCGGCACAACCGGTTTTCCAGTCAGTTCAAGTGTCATCCCATCTGAGTGTCCCTCATACCAGTAAGCAAGATCAAATCGATAAATAAATAGTATTAAATCATGGTAAATTGACAGTCCAACTGTCATAAATGGGGTACTCAGGTAGTTCTCACCATCATTTGTCGCATCAAAATTATCTGCAACAATATCATTACAGGAAATCACAATCGGGATATAGCTTGACATGTATAGCAAGTTTTATAGTCCAACATTTACCTCTAGGTACACCTGACGATTTGCTTTGTGGATTCCCCATACGTACCTACAAGCAACGTTTTCATTAAGGACAGTATAACCGCACCTAATCCCTGCCCTCACAACGATTTGGGTTCTCGGCTGTCCGTTTTCACGATTTAAGAATTTCTGGCCGTTAGATCTCGTCTGTGACACATTCTGTGCCGCACTTTGTTTAATTTGGCCCAGTTGTCTTGTGGGCTGCTGCTCCACAGGCCGAAACGAAGGCCTCTGGTGCACTGGGCCACCTGACAGCCGGCAGGCCCATTCGAGCGCAAAAGACTTCCACTGCTGGGCTTGCGAGCGCGTCCTCCAATCCATCGACTCCCGATTCGAGGCGCGACGAGAGCGACCGCAGCGGGAGTGACCGCGTCGAATCCATCGATTCGAGGAGGGGAGAGGAGCCAATCCATCCAGTCCGGATTTGAGTGGCAGAGACGAGCGGCCGGTTCAGTCGATTCGGTCAACCTGAGGTGCGGGATGGGATCGAGGCAAGTACATGTGTGCGCTGGATCGACCGGAGGAGCAAGATCCGGGTCCAGCCGATGTAGTCCGGAGCTGAAGCGAGGAGGCGCACGATGCGGCTGAAGAAGGTGGGGGCGTGAGCGATAAGGGCAGACGCCTCGTCTGCTGGAAACGGCTTTGCTCTCACTTGAAGCTCGCAATCATGGCTTATTCATGTCTGGTAATGTCGCAATCGTTTCCTATGGTCAGTGGTAGTACTCCCAAAGGCGATGCAGATACAGAGGAGGAGAGGCATCGATGCATCGAGCCAAGGCAATGTGAGGCGCGCGATTCAATCGACCGGAGTTGCAGGCATGCGCTGGGATTAACCGGGGGCACCTACCATCACTCGTATCCTTGTCGACTTCTTCCTCCATGCCCTCATCCGTCCATCCACCCCGGGTGGCGGCACGCCGCTCGCGCACCACAGGCGCCCCCTTCAGGTCAGAGCCCAACTCACCGCCGTCGGCCGCAGCGGCCAGGCTGGGCCTCTCCTTCTACCGGTCCTGAGATCCACCGACACCAGCCCCGTCGTCCAGCGTCGGGTGCCTAAGATCGGCATGCCTCCTCCCGATGTGAGTTTCACTTGGAATTATATTTTTCTGCTGACTGTAGGATGGATGAAAGTGAAGTGCGTTTGCCGGAATACATCTGTACTTTGTTCGTGTTGTGACATTGTTAAGGGATTTGTTAATTCAGCAAAATGAATTTTTTTTCATGAGAGATGGATAAATAGGCCGATATATACTTGCAGGCAGTACAGTTCTGGGAATACTGTGTTAATGAATGAATCTCATCTCCACAAAGTTGCTTCGTAGATCTTTTTTCTTCCAGAATCTTCTGAATTCATTTTGGTCAGATGTATACTTGCAGTTGCAGGTTTATCTAGATGAAAAGGGTCTTTCAATATTAGGCTGATGCTTCAACTAAGCACGTCTCTTTTTTAATCTATGGCGGATATAGTCTAACACTACTTTCCTTCCTACTAACAGGTATTTTCATATGGCTGAAAGAATTAACTGCTACAGATTTCAGAAACTGTTCAACTACACAATTTTTGCTTATGTCTTTTTCAATCAGTTTTGAACTTTAACTCCCTGTTGTATGGATGCATATTAATTTTCAGTGCACAAAATTCAAGGGTTTGAACTTTTTTCCTTTGCACTTCCTAGCGACCTGGACCAGCGCCATGGTAACGAGCGTGTCCCCTATCCTGACCTTCAACTTAGCGGCAGATCCGCTGGTGGAACCGGTGTCCCTAGGTGAGTAATCGTCCAGATGGACGTTGTGCTTCCGCCCAACAGGTACTACTCCTTCATCTCATCTTTTCATCAGCTAATTCAACACGTGTAGTTCGTCCACCTCTTCTTTTGGATCTGAATCAAGTTGTGTTATATTGATCCCATCCCCTCCAGTGAATATTTCTGTAAGAGAATTTTAATTAAGAAGATCCGTTCTAGGTAGAGGAGTAGAGGCATTTTTTCCACAGGGTGGTAGTGAGGTGTTGCAGATTGGAGCACCATCAGCAGTTCTTGAGCACCATGGCAAGGCAAAGGTGCTCCGTGTGCCTTGCATCCCAAAAATTAGCATTATGTAAAAATCTGGTTCATCTGAATCTAACATGAAAACATAGAAGATTTATTAGATGTGAAAAATCCTATGAGCAACATACTAATCAACATTCTGCATTAGATTGCTTAGTTGGGAGCTAGAACCTTAAAAAAAAGTGAATTAAGCTAGATACATAAAAATTAGGCACTCACAGTGACTCTAAGCCCAAGTAGGCAGTCAGACATCTTGGCATTCTACTGTTGGAGATGACGAGCTTCAGATGTGAGATGGTTCTGTTGAAGTAACTGTGTGTCTGGGCGGTCTTGCCGTTGACCGTTGCATCCATATGTGGGGTTAGCTGGTCCTGTACCTCTTCCGGTGGTAGGGACTGGGCGACAACTGAAAGTCCTTCTCAAATTTGAGCTCCATTTTTTTAAAATCCCCTATTTTTTGCACGTTGATGATGACCATTTTGGACTGTATAATTGCTCTTGATATGGTTTATAGCTTCCTTCTACTACTCTTACCATCGTCCAATCAAGTTCATCCATGTCAAGCCCTATAGCTAGAAATAGAGTAGTGTCGAAAAGAAGGTTTGATTGTACTATTTAATTGCTCATCAATTTCAGTGTATACTTTCTTCACTTGGAAAACTTAAACCTAAAAATTAAACTGGTGGTCTATATGAAATAACACATCAGTTTTCTACTGAGTGATGCCTCACTTGTTATTTGTCTTGCAGATTAGAGTAATAACTTGATGATCATTCTCAACCTTGTATTCGTATTTTTTTAGGAGATCGTATTTTTTAGGAGATTGATCCAAGAAAGAATCACACATTTGCAATATGTACTTCATAAGTGAAAAAATGGTTTCGAACTAGGAAATCTGAAACTGTAGTCTTGTATAGCAAGACGTATAGTCTCAGATTATTATTGTAGATTGTCTTATTTTATAATGTATTCTGTTTCTTGAATATATATTCCAAAATTTCTCACGTACTGTTTCGGCAAAGAGGGAGAAAGGAGCTGATTGCAGAGCACTGAAATATTTCTTGGCTGCCAAAGCTCCGTGATCGCTTACACATGTATATTATCCATGTACTCTGGGTTATCTGGGATCAATTACAACAAGGCACTTGGATATATTTTATAAAAGTGGTATTTTTGTCAATTTAATATACTTCCATCACACTGTGTTTATTTATTCATGCTATTCTGATGAGGATATGGCTATGCAAGGCATCCGTGCTTGATAATTGGTCATACAGTGATGTGTTACTTCTTGTGGCATTCATTTGCAGCAGAATCAGATGCAATAAAGTCTGAAAACTAGATTGTTTTTGCTCATATGACAAAGATAATGGGAATTTTTTTGGGCGTATTGATCATGCTTGCCTTTCCCTGAACTCCAGCTATTCATGCTACTGCATCTAATATCAATTGTAGCTATATAGAGGTTGCCATCATTATGCTATTAGATAGACATAATCTGTGGACTACTCCCTTCGTAAAGGGTACCTTTTTTTCAGTTCTTATACCTTTTCGTAATGTTGTGACAGAAACAAAATGTAAAGTTAAAAGAATGTTTACCTGAGCGCATCACATGTGTCTCTTTTTATTTATTTAATTATTTTTTATTTTTTTACTACCCAATTATGGGAGTTTATTCAAATTTAATATTCATGTTCTATAGCTTGGTTTAATTAAAAT
>NC_041391.1:648129578-648132240 GCF_002162155.2 Triticum dicoccoides | reverse complement strand
CCCCCAACCACACACATATATAAAAATATATAAATACATACCATTTTATTGTCAAAATAGATGGGCGCGGCAACGCGCACCATCAATGATCTAGTAATATTAACAATAGCTTGTGAACTGAAGTTGTCTCCCATCTTCATGATCTTATTTTGTTATGTTTACTTCCGTTGTAGCAGGTATACAACAGTCCTGGTCTCCTTATTGGGAGGTTTTCCGTAACCAGTCATGTTCTGAGGGAATAGTACTTCCAGCCCCTAAATTGTTGGATGTAATGGAGTATGCTTATTGGAAAGGCTGCTTCTTGGCCCGTGCAAAGTTAGAAGAACAAGCAACACACCCAGCAATCAAAGTAAGTAAAAGCAACACTCTAAGTTATGCAAACATGTACAGTAACCGGATCTTGCTGGAATGGGTCATAAAAATGTACAGCAACTTGTGTAAACAGGTCCTAAGCGATTATGTTGCAGATTTCAGAAATGGTGTCTGGCATACCATGCTCCAGGAAAGGAAGACGTGTGCTTAATGTATATGTACACTAAGATTGCCGACATTGACCAACACAAAGTAGAAGCAACCAACTCAAATATGCAGTTTCAGAACGTCTGTTTGGCCTATCATGCTACAGCAAAGATAGTCATTATAGATTCTGTTGGATCCCTATTCTGAGTATGAAATTGAGATTATGTATGTATGTTTTCAACATAGGTAGTGAGCGATTATTGAGTATAAACTTGCAATCCCGGGATTCTGGGCGCGAAGTTGGATTCTGGGCGCGTCCAGAAGCGGATCGCCGTGCGATCCTGGGCGTCTCGTCTTCGCCGGCGTCACGTAGACGGGACCGCGGCCTAGTCTCCCAGTCCACGTCCTTCAAGTCGCCGCCTCCTTATATGATTTTCTGTATGACCTTGTGTATTAACTATTGTGTATGAACTTGCATTACTTACTACTGATAGGGGAGCAGCGCCTGTTGAGACCCTGTGCGTGTCCAGAAGGGGGTCGCCGTCGGATCGGGGTCGTGATCGCTGGCGTATCTTAATCGGGATCGCGGCCACGACACCTCGCCCGATCCGACAGCAGTTAGCCGCCTCCTGCAATAGCGACGGCGAAGGTTTGGATCGGCCGCGGCACCGGGATGGATCGGCCGCGGAGGGGGCGTAGGGGTGGATCGGCCACGACACCGGGATGGATCGGCCGGGGAGGGGGAGTAGGGGTGGATCGGGCGTGAGATCGGGCATGCGAAGGTTTGGTCGGCGGGGGAGATCGATCTGCTCGGGGCTCGAGGGTTTTGTTCGCAAAGGTTTTTTGGTAGAGATGGGATGATGACGAAAAAAAATCGGTGGTGGGGGGATGACGAAAATAAACCAGCGTAAATAAACCGTGCGGACTATTCACTAACTGCTCCATTAGGAGTAGAGATATCTCTATTTTGTGTCATTATTCTCCCAAGATGGACCGGCACGGCAATGTATCACTATGATCAGGCTAGATGATATGATACACCATTGCATTTGAGTTATTGTCCTTCTTCTAGTACTCCATCCAAGAATGTTATGCTCTTAACAAATTCTTGAGGAAAGGATCACTCTTCCTCATGACCTTACCCATGCATGGCACTTATGGAGTCATTCCTAGAGCGTAGGATTTGGACCAAGTTAGGTGTGTGTGTGTGTATTGTCCTCGCCCACTCTCTGTGTACTATATATAGGATCCTCAGACGACGAATACAAGTCCACAAGTTCTATGATGGTAGGATTCATGATCATTCCGAGGAGCTCGATGGAGACTACATGCAGCTCTACTGCATGGTTCGAAAAAAAAGAGCTCCATGGAGACGGTGTATATGTAGCCACGCTTTCACCCTGCGGGCACCACTAGGCATCAGACTACTACTATTAATTTGCATTTTATCACACTAGTCCTAGGCCGTAGGATAGAAGCAAGATGGACGTCTGATACGCCACCTGGAACCTGAGCGAGATTAGCTCATAGATCTAACAAACTGAATACGTGGGATTCTCATTTATTATTATTCGTTTCCCAGTAATTGCTTCCTTAAATCACGCCTGATCTGCTAGGTCCTAGTTTCGGTAGTTGCTGCATTTGCTTCTTCCCTGATTAATAGTACAATTTATTTAAGGAAATTTACAGCCTGCACTTGACATTTGAGGAAACAAATCAAGTAGATAACGATTTATATCAAGAAAACCTCTTTTGTTTTCACATCGTGCTTCCATATAATAATTTCATTGTGCACAATTGTATTGCATTTTGCTTCAAGTGCAGTTGATATTTGCTTCAATCTAACGTAGACTGAAGTACAGCAACAATTTGCTTCCACCATCCTCAAAAAGAAAAAATTATTTGCTTCCACCGAAGCATAATTTGTTTTTGCAAACTAGACACAGTATGCTTCTATTACAACTGGAAAATATTCTGAACAGTCTGGCCAATATTTTCGTGGTAACGAACTAGCACTGCTTTCTGTTTTCATGCCAACTAATGTTGCTTCCAACAGAACTACAGTTTGCTTTCATCAAACAGTAAAAAAAATCATTTTACTAATTACATTAGAATTGGGCCGAAATGATTTCTAAATGAACAGGAATATGCTTCTATCCATCTAAATTCTTTCTTCCATCTGAAGGGCTCATGAAATGTTTTT
>NC_041391.1:648122698-648129154 GCF_002162155.2 Triticum dicoccoides | reverse complement strand
GATGTTATTGTCGTCGTTGCCCCTTGAGCGTTTACACCATTGATGTTAGTCGTCGATCTGACTGACAATCTTGTGCGGAGAAATTGCTTCCATGTCAGCAGGAGATTGCTTCGATATAGTAAAATAAATATGTACAATATAATGATATTTTGGCTACACATACACATATGCTTCAAAAGACTGGTTTTTTCTTTTCTTTGTATAACATTGAATTGCTTCTAGCAAAACAATTTTTTTTTACATTAATCAAGCATTGCTTACAAATATATTACAGTTTGCCTCCAAGGAAAACAGAATTTGCTTCCAAAAGAAATTAAAATTTTCTTGAACTAGGGCTCGATGACAACGCAATGTTGCTTCTGTGAATAATATCATCATTGGCTTGTAATTCTTACCCACCAGTGATCTCCACCCAAGGCATGGCAATATGGCATGACCCCGCTCCTTTATGTCTTCCACATCGCCGTAAATGTCACACATACAACTTGAGGCTGTGGCCTCCGTGGATGGACGGCGACAGCGAGAAGAACTCAAAACGTCACATGTGTTCCACAAAATTCACAGAATTTGGTTGAACTATAGAAGCGTATTCACGGAATAGGAATATGTAAGAAGCATGGAAAGTTTGCTATC
This sequence comes from Triticum dicoccoides, assembly GCF_002162155.2. Lineage (NCBI taxonomy): Eukaryota > Viridiplantae > Streptophyta > Magnoliopsida > Poales > Poaceae > Triticum > Triticum dicoccoides. The sequence goes on along the minus strand of NC_041391.1, from coordinate 648,128,521 downwards.
ACAATTGTTTCATTTGAATAGGAAGCATATATAGAAATTTGAAAATATTAAATAATTACAATTGCATGAACGATAGCTATCCAAGTTTAGGATTAGGAGAACTAAATACGAAATACATCTAGTTTTGCTGATGGTTTAGTGATGAACAGTACTGGAAAGAACAGTTTGACAGCCAACACAATACTCACCGTAACATGAACACCTACGAGTTGAACTTGGCACAAAAATTAGTAGAAACAAATTGATATCTCTACTCCTAATGCAGCAGTTGGTAGTCTCCGCCGGTCAAATTTCGTCCCCCCTCCACCGGTTATTTTTGGTACTTCTTCCCACCCCCGGCTGCCCACCGATCCCCCGCTTCCTCCCTCCCGATCGCTAAAAAAAAGGGGATGTTACAACAACGCCCACTGTGAACCGAGACGGTTCAGCGGTAGAAACACGATGTAAAAAAATCTACCACGGTTAACCTACGAAATAAAACCCCTCGCATCCAAAACAAAACCCCTCGGCATCCGACACGTCCTGCCCTCGATGCACTTGCCTGTCTCCGTCAGTCGTCCCTATCGTCCCTCTCTACAGGCCGCGCATCTCTTTCGCTCCCTAGGTACACCCAGCAGCCGTTACCGCCGTCACCACCGCGCAAACCCTTGGTCGGCCTCACCGCCGGTCAATCCTTTCGTCGCCGCCATCCGAGTGCAAAGACTCGAAGAGCCCGTATGATCCGCCGCTGATCATCGGATCTATGGCCGATCCAGTTGAGTGGGCGCTATCTGGACCGCCGATCTGCGGCAGATCCGGTATGGATCATACGGACCCTCACAGGTTAATTTTAAAAAATTTAGAAACCTTACAGATCCGGGCAAATCCTTAAAAATCCCTCTGTTTTTTAATCCTTACAATTATTATTGCTAACCCTTATAAATCTGGACCAGTTTTGTTAGCGTGGTCATACTGTGCAAAAACTGACATTGTGGACTCCTGCCCACTCCTCGCCAGGTAGTTTCAGAACCTGGAATTGAAAAATACAGGTTCCGTCACCATTCAATGTCTCTGAAGAAGTAAATTCAGAACCTGGAATTGAGAACCGCGCGCTAATGTTGATGCCAAACCTGTTTGTGTCATTTTGTCAGCCCCTAATTCATTACTCTTTGTATGTGAATGTTTGCAGGTGGTGAGCCATCTCTTTGCCGGTGTCAGTAGAATCATCAAGTGGCAACAGTTGACGATCAAGAGGTATGAACTAGATTATTGCAAATTCCATCTGCATATCACTGACACCCAATTTACTTGCATGTATTGAATTTGTAAGGGTGACTTAGGCTCTAGGAGTTTGCCTGTGGTGACGGCCCTTCGAGACGGTGTCATCAGTAGCAGCATCTGCCAAGGATATTGAGTTTGCAATTCCAGGTTCAGAAGATCTCGAATTTGCAGCTCACAACAGGATCACATGCAAAAAAATTACACAAACAAAAGGTAGTTATGACACTTGAATCTAATACGTTCCATGCAATAGTCAAGGTTTGTATAACTCAATTTACTGACTTGACATATGGTGTAATAACAAAAGATGGAGCTAAAACTTTTGAAATCCCTACCATTTTGAATGTAAGAGCTAAACTTTTCTATTAGTTGTGAACTTCCATTTGACATTCTCAAATTTGTGTTTTTTTAAGATTAACATGTTTCTCAAGTAAAAAACACATGCATTGCAAATTTGAGTATTCAGAACTGGAACTCTGCAGTTTTAGAGAAAAGGTTTAACAACTAAAGCTTGAGAAACAAATTATATTATAAATACATGACACGGACAGTTCAGTAAGATTCTGAACTATGCGGCCTGTAAGTTTTATTTCCAAAGCATGACACACGACTTCTAAGCTTCCTATAATTGTCAATTTTTGGAAAATACAGAAAATAGCATACTGGATTTTTCTATGGCAAACTGACACCCAATTTACTTGCCTGTGGTGACGGCCCTTGGAGACGGTGTCATCAGTAGCAACATCTGCCAAGGATATTGAGTTTGCAATTCCAGGTTCAGAAGATCTAGAATTTGTAGCTCACAACAGGATCACATGCAAAAAATTTACACAAACAAAAGGTAGTTATGACACTTGAATCTAATAGGTTCCATGCAATAGTCAAAGTTTGTATAACTCAATTTACTGACTTGACATATGGTGTAATAAAAAAAGATGGAGCTAAAACTTTTGAAATCCCTACCATCTTGAATGTAAGACCTAACCTTTTCTATTAGTTGTGAACTTCCATTTGATATTTCTCAAATTTGTGTTTTTTTAAGATTAACATGTTTCTGAAGTAATAAACACATGCATTGCAAATTTGAGTATTCAGAACTGGAACTCTGCAGTTTTAGAGAAAACGTTTAACAACTAAAACTTGAGAAACAAATTATATTATAAATACATGACACGCAAAGTTCAGTAAGATTCTGAACTATGCGGCCTGTAAGTTTTATTTCCAAAGCATGACACACGACTTCTAAGCTTCCTATAATTGTCAATTTTTGGAAAATACAGAAAATAGCATACTGGATTTTTCTATGGCAAACTGACACCCAATTTACTTGCCTATGGTGACGGCCCTTGGAGACAGTGTCATCAGTAGCAGCATCTGCCAAGGATATTGAGTTTGCAATTCACGATTCAGAAGATCTCGAATTTGCAGCTCACAACAGGATCACATGCAAAAAAGTTACACAAACAAAAGGTAGTTATGACACTTGAATCTAATAGGTTCCATGCAATAGTCAAGGTTTGTATGCCAACATGAAATATGACTTAGGTGAGCATCAGATTGTTGCAATAGTCAAGGTTGGTGCAGTCTGAACTTGTAACCTATACTATAATCTACTTTTTTGATCAGCTGAAACTTGAATATGGACGAGCTGAAAACCGTATGCAAAACCGTATGCATGAAGGGACCAGGAGTAGTACTATAGTAGGTGCAAGTGGCTTATACTGCCGATCATTGGGATGCTATATTGGGTACCCTTCACATGATCCGGCTCTTTCGCCGCGCCAGCAAGCACTGATGATCATTGGGTTGATCGTTGGGATGCTATATATATCCAATCCCTAAGTGATGATGTCGTGCTTGGAGCACCCTCATGGTTGTGCGGCTGTGCGTGTAATCCAGTGCTGCGTTTAAATCACATCATGTATTAATACTGTAGCATGAAGATTCATTAGAAGCTTGCATTTTTTACTGCATAATACCATGAAAAGGGTTTACTTCGTGAAAATGCAACAGTATGACCAAATGATGCATGTATATGGACCACAGAATATTGATATTATAGAACATCTACCAGATTTTGTGCCATTTCCTTACTTCACTTCATGCAAAGGTCATTTAATGTCAGTTATGTGTTCTTACATAGGTGAGTATGGGTAATTCAAGAAGCAAGGCAGTTGATCAGCAACCAGAAGAGGACGTTACTACGGGTATAATGCATTTCTATCAGAAAGTGCTACACCTGTGTTCAATGCATGAACGTGCATTTGCAATATTATATGATCATGTTTTGCAGGCCCTAAAAGCGTGATAACTGCTGAAGATCACACTACGGGCATGTTTATAATGTTCTACACATTCGTTTTGTGCATTCCTGATATTCACATGATTAATGCTTTATGCTTTGCAGGCCTTACAAGGTCTATAATAGTAGAAGATAACAATGCAAGCGTCATACCCGTAGCTAAAAATGTTGGGGAATACTCGGCTACGGGTTCAGGTATAATGCTTGTGTGAATGTTGTTGATAATGTTGCCATGGACATACGACGTTTATATCATTTGCCTTGTATTCATCCTCGTTAAAACCCTACAGGTGGAACAATGTCGTTTCCGGATGGACAGCATAATGAGGCTTTGATTACGGCTCCGAGTATACTGAATTTGGATTATTGCGAAAATGAAAATGGTACTCACTCAGCCGCATTTCATATGCCAAGATTATTAGCTGCATATATTGTCGCCTATATAACATTGATTTCCTTTTCATACTAGTTACAACTATACAGATGGATCAAGTCCTAGACGGATTAAAGACCATCATGATGGTTCGTTTCTAGGTTCCAGTAATCTTACTCAAATTTGTGGCACAAATGAAGATGGCCACAATAGTACTGGTACTGACTCATTCATAATTCAAATGCCATTAGTACAATTATGGGAAGTCTCTTTCGTGTACAACATACCTCATTTTTTGCATATTGGTAATCTATAGGCAGTGAACCTTCAAACGATGATATCGATGGTGCGACAAAGCTAACAGGTATTCCCACGCTAGCTTATCTAGCATCCATATTGACATGATGCGGCAAATCATTATGGGATTTGTGTTTTATACTTTTGACATGATGCTGGCGACATCAGATCCATAGATATAAGTCATATAACTAAGGAACAGCTCAACACACAAAGGCATGCAACTTATTAGAAGAAAAAGGTCCTAGACAATGTGTCATTGCAAGAGATTCAACATCCCTGCTTGTCGAAATCTGGTAAGTTGTTTAACTGCAGTATGCTGACTAATATGTGCGGCATCCAAGTTTTGGAACTGTTATCTTATATATTGTGACAATGTTTTCCACATGAGTTGTTAGGATAAACTGGCTACATGCAGTGGCTGTTTTCATTCACTAACTACCATATTTTTAATTAAACTTGTAGACCAGAGGGAACTTAACAACGCGTGGAGGCGGGCATCTTATCGCATTAGCAAGTCAGAGGGTTTGAAAAAACAACCAGTCGATGGTCACATTGTTCAACGTCGTACCCTAGGTGATATCACGAATGTTCCTCAACCTAGACATGTGATCTCGGGTACATCAAATACTCTTTGTTTATCAATTTGTAGGCCCAGCGTCCCCTTTGTATATTATAAAAGATTACTGACCTATCATGTTGAATCAGATGCCTTGAATGTCACCAAAGAGAATCCGGCAATAACGGAAGAAAATCGCAAAAGAGATCATAGGAACGCCCTCAGGAGAGCGTCTTATCGGAGGAAAAAAGAGCAGGGTGTCCAAGAAGATAAACTCCGCGCCCTTAATTTATCAGGTAAGAATACAATGTTCTAACCATTATATTTATTACCTTCAAGTCATGTCTTAACCATTTAATTTTGTGTATGTTTTATTAACCATGTTTAACCAGACAACCCAACTAGCTCCGCCTATACAACATTATCGCACACTGAATCAGCATTTACTGCTACAACTACGGAGACATCTGGTCTGGTTAATGACAATGATCTCCATGGTAATCGACTGGTGAATAATATGTCATCAATGTGGTTATATTGTGTTTTACTAACTGCATTTAAACTATGTCCTGAATGACACCAGATGTTGACGAGAATATACTTGAAGAAACAAATCATATAACCGAGGAAGATCGCAAGAGAGATCATAGAAATGCTCTTAGGAGAGCTTCTTACCGGAGGAAAAAGGATAAGATACAAACAGATGAAAATTATGGAACAGATATGGTTAGTTTTTGTCTCGTAATCCATGCATATAATTATGGATTGTTTTTATTTAGTTCATATGTTTAATGATTTGTTAATAATTGTATCTAATAGTGACCGTGACTTGTATCTTATTTACAACAGTTATTCATTCTGATTAACATGCCGGGCTACCATTGGTATCTAGCAGTTGCCAACGCCAAAAAACGAGAGATCCAAGTATTGGACTCACTTGGTGAGAATGTCAAACGCAACGACCTTGCTACTACGGTAACTATCTATTTATTTTCTCATCTTAGCATTTATTTTGTTTGACTTCATCCTTCA
>NC_041391.1:648104240-648122263 GCF_002162155.2 Triticum dicoccoides | reverse complement strand
TTATTAGGGCTCGAGAAATGGCTGAAACTTGTAGAGCATAGTCCGGAGTTTATCAAAGGTCATAAGTGGCCTGATCTCAATGTTACAAAATGGACGGTTGTAGAGCAAATTTAGGAGGCAATACAAACCGATGGGTAAGCATTTGTTTCAATAGTTTGTTTTTAGATTCATCTGTGTGATATTCTAAAGCATTATTTTATAATATTATAGCGTATCATGTGGATTGTTTATGCTAAATTATATGGAATACTGGACACCACATGGACTGTCAGACCAGTTTACGCAGGTATTTCAGTGTTATACATTATCTCATAATGTTTTATCAAAATATCTTATAAATTATTTTCATATTTTTTTGTAGGAGGATATGAAATATTTTCGACAAAAATTAGCAATTATTTTGCTCGATTCAGAGCTTAATAAGTTAAAAGGATGTCCCATGTACCATCAACCTCTCAAGGAAGAAACTTTAGCTAATTCTGATCTTGAGGTCCTGGATAATCCATCTGACGTGGTCGAAGAGAAACGTCCCACCCCAATCAGTATCATTCCCACGGACCAATGTGAAATACTTGCCGGCCTCTGCAACTTCATGTCGATCAATGATGTTGGATGTTTGGAGTAAGTATCATGTATCAATATTTAATATGCGGATGTATATTATTGTTCTTCTTACCATCCAAATTATAGGAAGGTATGGGTCCGGAGCTCCACACCCGATCCAATGAGCTTAAGTCTTAAGAAACTTCAGTGCATACTTCACATGGAACAACCCATGGACAATGATTGCTTCAACACCGCCGTGCTTATGCTTGCATGTGACGAGGGAGTATTGTTCACAGACCCTCCTATACACTACATGGATCTACGATTTTGTGTAAGTTACCGTAACTCTTCATTCTAGGTGCTATTAGTATCAACATGTTGAAACAATATTTTTTTCTTTTACTTAGTCCATGTTGCTAGAGTCAACACGAGGTCAGAAGTTTTGTGAGAAGGAAAATATCCAGACGTTGGCAACATTATTTGATAGTTGGCCTGGGATGGAGACCGATATCTCATCTTGCAATAAGGTAAATAAAATATTTTGACCATTGTTATCATGGTTTGTTTTTGTTTCTAATATCTCCACTTGTACATTTATCTTCCCTATGTCTCCATCGACCGATACATCCTGCACATCATCGACAAAGAGGCACGTCGTCCATATATTATGGACCCTATTCAATCATCACAATCGTCAGAGGATAAAAACTTGAGGCATTCACTGAAATTAAAAAGTTTTTCAAGGGATTTCAAAGAAGCACTCGAAATAAAGCTGCCTGGGTGGAATTCTGATATATCTAAATGGCATCATTTATTTCCGGCCGGTGTTCCAACGAGTATAGACATGTAATGAATTCAAAACAAGAATATTTACTTTTGTTATCATTATATTATTTATAATATTAATTGAAAGTTTTCCAGGAATGTGTCTGGCTATTTTGTTTTTCATTTTATGCTCTGGTGGAACGGTACAGAATTGGTCAAGCCGGTTTGCGCGGTGAGTATTGTGAGTAATATGTTTTAAGACCTTTTCCGTGAATTTTTCATAGTAACTACATTTATTTTTTCTGCAGGATGGGTATGAATTGAGGAAGCATTTTTTATTATACTTGCTAAAACATCACGGGAATGAAGCTAGAGGAAACTTTCCTGATATTGTGAAAGAATTTCTTAAGTGCATCATCTAGATATTAATATTTTTGTAATATATGTTAAGTTGTAACATCACTCAGCTTGTTACATTGCAATAATGGACTTCAGTTTGTGTTATATTGTTTGTATGTGTGGATTTGAACATGTAACTCTGGTAAACTATTTCAAGAGCCCGTGGCAATGCACGAGCACTCTACTAGTTTATATATGTGTGCGGACTGCGGAGTGGGGATAGGCAATGATGGAAATATGGGCGATTAACGCAATGCGATACCTTCGATCCTGACTCCTGAGAAGGGACTTCGAATTAGGGAAAGGACCCGACGCCGTTGCTGGTTCACCCGCTGACAGGTGGTACGTACACCGGCAGCTACTTCAACCTCTGCGCATCCTAGTGAGGCAACAAATGGGCATGGCGGCCGCAGATACCTATGGTGGGGATGGCGCATCGACGAGGTAACCCAGGGCCGCATCGAGGAGCAGGTCGATGCAACGGAGCCAGGATTTGACCATAGGGGGTGAAGACTCGACACTAGAGATATTTTTAGGTTAACACGCTTTCCACTAATTTCTTAACAAAATTTACCAGCCTGTTACAGTGATAAGAGGAAAAAGAGAGCAAATCTGAGCACTAATAGAAAGACAACGACACAAGAGATGTAGAATCGTCAAATTTTAGTAGTGACAATTTTTTATTAGGAGCTTGCGTATCAATTAAATTATGCTTGAGCCATTACCTTGGTTCATGGAATCATCATATTCACCATTTCCTCTATAGGGGCATGCTTGGAAAATTAACTACCTGATGCAATCAACAAAAATAATTACTAGAGATCATGTATTAAGAAATTATTAAAATTTGGAAAATAAACAATTCTTGCTTGCCTCGTAGCATCAATGAAAGTCTTTAGCCTTATTTAGGATTAGGCTCGTTCACATTGTCCTATAGAATCATGTTTTTTTTTGAGAGAGAACTGTAGCATCATGTTCCGATGGTTGATAGCTTGAACCAACTGGTTTGAAAAATTTATGTATGGATTCAGCTCTTTTTCTCTTCATGTCTACACAAGCACAATAAATGAAAATGTTATACTTGATGATTAATGCTTATAATTTGTATGATTATACTTGTATAGTTTTTGAAGGCCTGAACCAATCTGATGCAAGAATAGATTACCTTTTCCCCTTGTATTATTGCCGCTCAGCCGCCGTGTGTTCGGGCCGCCGGCAATGGGCAACGGGCAACCGGCAACGTGTCTGTGGATCGGTGCAACGGTGCTTCCCTGTGCGCGATGGAGAGATCTGATCTGAGCGGCCAGCAGGTAAGTCTCGATCTCAGCAGCGGGCGGCGGCTTGGAAATGAACGGACTACTCTAGCGATACGGTTTTTTTACACAATCTTGCAAAGCTTTTATTAACTTGTGCCAATGTTCAAAGGTACAAAAGAAAGATTACCTGGGTTGCCCAACCACACATGGCGGCCAACCCCCAACTTCAAACTATGCTTCGCTAGATTGTGAGCCTCGACATTCGAGCTCCTAAACTCATGCACAAAATTACAAGAAATAAACGATGAAGTGTGATCTATGATTTCATGCAAGATAGCTCCATATGTGGCTGGCGTTTTGCTCTTGATGTCATCCACCACGACTTTGCAATCCGATGAAACGTGAATCCTTCATACGTTGATATCTTCAGCAAGCGCCAAAGCCTCCTTGACCGCCATTGCTTCAAGCATCGATGGGTCCTTGATCCCTCTGGTAACAAAAACCGAAGCACCCTGAAAGGAGCCCGCTTGGTCACGACATATTGCAGCAGCCACTCCCCATCCGTGGTTGGCTCTGACCGCCGCATCTACTTTGATTTTGGCATATTGATCCGGAGGTGCTATCCAATTACGCGATCTGGCTGGTGGCTGTGCTACCCGGCTTCTCCCCACATCGGCGATGATCTGCAAATCTGATATATATATGCTTGTATGAATTGATCAGTACCTTGAGGGCTTTGAAACACTCCCTCATAGATGGCCTTGCGACGAGCTTTCCATGTCGCCCACAGTGTCACCACCAGCCTAAGAAAAAGCTCCTGTGATAGACTGTCGTGCATCTCCATGAGCCAGTTTTTGCATTTGGGTTCATATTCAAACTTAAATGCTGTACCACCTCCTCTTCTGATAGCGCCCAAATGCATCTTGACATAGTGCACTCTAGTAGAGCATGCCTCCATGAGTCCTCCCTTCCGCACAAAGAACACAACTGAGAGTCTGACATGTGCCGATGGTGTAAGAGATCCGCCGTCGGCATGGAGTGCCTCGCCAGCCACCAAAGAAAAACCCTGAGCTTTGAAGGTACCCTGATATTCCATAGAATTGCCCAGTCCCCGCGATCTGAATTCAGTGTCGATCCCCCAGGATTGTGTTCTAGCCAGTTTCCACGGTCCTCCTTTTTAGACATGATCATCCTGTATGCAGATCTTACCAAAAATCTCCCGTTCCTCTCGGCTGACCAGGCCCAAAAATCTTCAACAACCCTAGTGCATATAGGGATGGATAGAATGGATTCAACATCAAAAGGTACAAAGGTAGTACGAATGAGCTCCTCCTTCCATGATGCTGTGGTCGTGTCTATGAGATCAGACACTAAAGGTGGCGGGTTGGGTGTCAGAGAAGTTATCGGTCTCAAGGGTCCTGCCCGCTGTAGCCAATTGTCTCTCCAAATATTTGTTGTATTCCCATTGCCAATCCGTCTCACAATGCCTTGCCTTAATACATCTCCTCTGTCTAGAATCGCCCTCCAAATTTGTGATGGGTGATTGCCTACTTCTGCTTCGAGGAAATCTGTATTTGGAAAGTATGTCGCTTTTAAGATCCTTGCACTGAGAGAGTACGGTTCATTCAACAACCTCTAAGCTTGGCGAGCCAACAAAGCAAGATTAAAAATCTCCATGTCCTTGAAGCCCATACCACCAAGATATTTGGCTTTTGTCATAACATCCCATGATACCCAAGCTGGCTTCCTCTTCCCTTGCTTGCTACCCCACCAAAACTGATGGATAATGGAAGCAATGTTTTCACAAAGTCCTCTTGGCAATCGAAAGCACGCCATGGAATAAACTGGGATGGCTTGCGCCACTGATTTGATGAGCACTTCTTTCCCTCCCACTGAAAGGAGTTTTTCCATCCACCCTCTCACCTTGTCCCAAATTTTGTCCCTCAAGTATTTGAAGGTACCCATTTTAGATTGACCAACCTCCGTAGGCATCCCCAAGTACCTTTCGCTCAATGACTCATTTGTCACATTCAAAATCTGCTTGACCTCATCCTTCACTGTTTGTGGGCACCTTTTACTGAAAAATATTGAAGATTTTTCATTATTTATCCTTTGACCTGAAGCATTACAATATGTCTCCAATAATTCAGAAATTCTAGTAGCCCCCTCCGCACTTGATTTGAATAGCAACAGGCTATCCTCAGGAAAAAGGAGGTGGTTAACAGCTGGAGCTGTCGGAGCCACCTCGATCCCTTCCAAACTAGACGACTAAGAACTGGATCTTAAAAGGCACGAAAGGCCCTCTACTGCAATCAAGAAAAGGTACGGCGAGATTGGGTCCCCCTGTCGAATGCCTCTGGTAGGATTAAACTGTTCTAGCTTCTCACCATTAAAAAGAACAGAAAAGGATACAGATTGTACCATGTCCATCACTGTGTTAATCCAGGGGCGTGCAAACCCCAATTTCTCCATCATAGCTCGAAGGTATGGCCACTCCAGTCTATCATATGCTTTCATCATGTCTAACTTCAGAGCACAGAAACTGTTAGATTTAGCTTTGCTTCTTTTCATAAAGTGCAGGCACTCGTACGCACATATGATATTATCTGTGATCAATCTGCCTGGGACAAAAGCTGATTGTTCCTGAGATATGATGTCTGGGAAGATGACTTTGAGCCTGTTTGCAACTACTTTGGAAGCAATTTTATATATTACATTGCACAAGCTTATAGGCCGAAACTGGGAGAGTAGTGTCGGATTTAGTACCTTCGGGATAAGAACCAGTACCGTTTCATTGACGCATGCAACACTTCCCTCTCCTCTAATGATTCTCAGAACTGCCCTAGTAACTTCATCCCCGCAGATGTCCCAATGTCGTTGATAAAAGTGGGCTGGGAACCCGTCCGGCCCCGGTGCCTTCGTCGGAAACATTTGAAAGAGGGTTGTTTTGACTTCTTCATTTGTGTATGGTGCAAGAAGATGGGCATTCATATGATCCGTAACCTTTACCGGGACGCTTGCTAAAACAGCCTCTACTCCAGATACACCTTCTGTTGTGTATAGGTTCTTATAGAAATCTGTCACCATAGCCTTTAGCTCGCCCTGGTTCTCTGTCATTACACCCAAAGATGTTGCTAAAGCCTTAATCATGTTCCGCTTCCTTCTGTCACTAGCCCTTAGGTGAAAGAAACGAGTATTTATGTCCCCTGCCGAGAGCCACTCCAACCTCGAACGTTGCATCCACATTATTTCTTCCCTATGATATAACTCAATCAATTTTTCATTGATCTTCAGCTCAATGTGTGTTGGCGCTGTCCTAGTTGGATCACTGCGGAGTCGGTCTACCTCCATCTTTAAGCTTTTAATCTCCTTCCGAACTGAACCAAAGGTGTTCTTGTTCCAGTCGCCTAACTGCACCGACACTCGATTCAGTTTTGCTTTCAAGTCTGCCATAAACTCCACCGGATCACCTGTCCAGCTGGACCTGATTGTATCACTCCATTCATCGTGTGTTTCCCACATTAACTCGTACTTAAAACCCTTTTTGTATTTTGGTGCCCTCCCTTGAAATTCCAACAGGATGGGGCAGTGATCCGAGGTAGCTGCTGCTAGGTGTTTTACATGTGCATTTGGAAATCTCTCACTCCATTCTGCCGTTGCCAAAGATTGATCTAGACGGACGCGGGTATAGCTTCCCCCTGTCACCTTCTTTTCAAATGTCTAGAAGTGGCCTTGGTAGCCTATATCCATCAACATGCACACGTCAACCGCATCTCGAAACCCCTGGATTTGGGCATTGCTTCTCTCTCCTATACCCTGTTGCTCGTTTGGACGTAGCACTTCGTTGAAATCTCCGATGCACACCCACGGGAGATCGTTGTTACTCTAGCGATACGTGGATTCATGCTGTAACTAACAGGGCCTTTTTGTTTTCCACGATGGGCCAGGTTGGCATGTTAGTGCTCCATATCTAATGGGATGTACCAAGTCAAAAAAAATCTAATGGGTTGTACCAGTACATGGGCTAAGGATAGGGGGGCGAAGCAGGTTTACGTACATGGAGGCAAGCAGAAAAATTAGGGGATCGTTAATCGTTATCAAGGGGCAATGCTAGACCTACCTAAGATTAGCTACGGGTTTTACGTAAATCAAAACGTGGACAGTTAGGATTGGAGGATTAGGGGGTGAAGGAGCCCACCCCCTGAAAATCGGGGAGGGGGGGGGGGTTTAGTTAAGGAAATTTGCCCCCGATTCAATCATACACTAATCATACACGCAAACGTGTACGATCAAGATCAGTGACTGCTGCTTGTGGGTGCCTGGTATCTTTGGTGGATTAGGCGTCAGCTCACTCATGATAGTACTCCACCACCACCTACGAGATGGCATATATCAGTACTAGCAATCGCTAACAATTATCACGAGGCCAATACCAAAGAAAGATCAAATAGGGAACAAAGATGGTGTAAACCAGAACCCAAATTTGTGAAGGTAAATGTGGATGCTGCTTTCTTTGTTGATGAAGGAGTGGGAGCTACAGCAGCTGTAATTAGGGATGCTAATGGGAATTTCCTAGCTGCACAGTGCAGGTATATCACCCATGTGGCGGATGTGGTGACAGCCGAAGCAACGGCTATGCGTGATGGGCTTATTTTTGCAAATTCTTTAGGGCTCCCTCGGGTGGAAGCTGAATCAGATTCCCAAAATGTAATCAATTTCTGTGATGGTTAGTCCAAGTGGTGGGATGCAGCAGCGGCACTATTTGCGGAGTGTGTGGATGTGGCATCATCGATCGGGAAGGTCGTCTTTAGACATTGTTTTTGTTCGAGTAATCAAGCAGCGCATGCGTTGGCTAAATTTTGTGTTTGTAATAAGACTTCGATGAGTTGGACAGATGAGCCCCCAGGCTGTCTGGTATCCAATCTCATAGACAATGTATTTCCTTCCTTAGATTAATAAAGCTTGCCATGATGACCTTCCCTCAAAAAAAAGATCAGGGACTCATGGGAAGATATCACAACAAAACTCTAAAAATAAAATAAGTCATACAAGCATCATAATACAAGCCAGGAGCCTCGAGGGATCGAATACAAGTGCTCGATCATAGACGAGTCAGCGGAAGCAAAAATATCTGAGTACAAACATAAGTTAAACAAGTTTGCCTTAAGAAGGCTAGCACAAACTGGGATACAGATCGAAAGAGGCGCATGCCTCCTGCCTGGGATCCTCCTAAACTACTCCTGGTCATCGTCAGCGGCCTGCACGTAGTAGTAGGCACCTCCGGTGTAGTAGGACTCGTCATCAACGGTGGCGTCTGGCTCCTGGGCTCCAGCATCTGGTTGCGACAACCAGGAAGAAGGGAAACGGGGAAAAGAGGGAGAAAAGCAACCGTGAGTACTCATCCAAAGTACTCGCAAGCAAGGGACTACACTACATATGCATGGGTATATGTGTAAAGGGGCATATCGGTGGACTCAACTGCAGAATGCTAGAATAAGAGGGGGATAGCTAATCACTATAGGAAACAGATAATTTGCCGTCTGTGGATTACAGACGGCAAAGAATTTGCCGTCGGGAAGCAGACGGCAAAGTCAGACGGCAAAGATAAGTCGGCAAAGAAAACTTTGCCGTCAGCTTTTCATCGGACAGACGGCAAAGATTTTGCCGTCAGCCAATCTGTGAATTTGCCGTCTGCCACAAAAATAGCATACGACAAAGACACATTCTTTGTCGTCAGTCAAAAAGTGTTCTTTGTCGTCGGTCATATTAAACTACAGACGACAAAAAATGTTTTTTCTTTTTTTTAAAAGACGCCGGAGCAGCGCATCTCGCCCACCAGCCGTCGTCGAACCAAATCAGATTGAGGCGGAGCTCGCCCGGACTGAGCTGCTCGCCGAACAGCGCCGAGAGGGTCGTGTAGCGCGTCGTCATGGTCAATGTCCGGTCTGTTGGAAATATGCCCTAGAGGCAATAATAAAAGGATTATTATTATATTTCCTTGTTCATGATAATTGTCTTTTATTCATGCTATAATTGTACTATCCGGAAATCGTAATACATGTGTGAATACATAGACCACAATACGTCCCTAGTAAGCCTCTAGTTGACTAGCTCGTTGGTCAACAGATAGTCATGGTTTCCTGACTATGGACATTAGATGTCGTTGACAACGGGATCACATCATTAGGAGAATGATGTGATGGACAAGACACATTCCTAAGCATAACACAAGATCGTGTAGTTCGTTTTGCTAGAGCTTTTCCAATGTCAAGTATCTCTTCCTTAGACCATGAGATCGTGTAACTCCCGGATACCGTAGGAGTGCTTTGGGTGTACCAAATGTCACAACGTAACTGGGTGACTATAAAGGTGCACTACAGGTATCTCCGAAAGTGTCTGTTGGGTTGACACGGATTGAGACTGGGATTTGTCACTCCGTGTTACGGAGAGGTATCACTGGGCCCACTCGGTAGTGCATCATCATAATGAGCTCAAAGTGACCAAGTGTTTGGTCACGGGATCATGCATTACGGTACAAGTAAAGTGACTTGCCGGTAACGATACTGAACGAGGTATTGGGATACCGACGATCGAGTCTCGGGCAAGTAACATACCGTTTGACAAAGGGAATAGTATACGGGGTTGCTTGAACCCTCGACATCGTGGTTCATCTGATGAGATCATCGAGGAGTATGTGGGAGCCAAGATGGGTATCCAGATCCCGCCGTTGGTTATTGACCGGAGAGCCGTCTCGGTCATGTCTACATGTCTCCCGAACCCGTAGGGTCTACACACTTAAGGTTCGGTGACGCTAGGGTTGTTCGGAGTCCCGGATGAGATCCCGGACGTCACGAGGAGTTCCGGAATGGTCCGGAGGTAAAGAAAACTATATAGGAAGTGCTATTTCGGCCATCGGGAAAGTTTCGGGGTCACCCGGTATTGTACCGGGACCACCGGAAGGGTCCCGGGGGTCCACCGGGTGGGGCCACCTATCCCGGAGGGCCCCGTGGGCTGAAGTGGGAGGGGAACCAGCCCCTAGTGGGCTGGTGCGCCCCCCCTTGGCCCCCCTGCGCCTAGGGTTGGAAACCCTAGGTGGGGGGGCGCACCACTTGCCTTGGGGGGCACTCCACCCCCCTTGGCCGCCGCCCCCCCTTGGGAGATTGATCCCCCAGGGCCGGTGCCCCCCCTCCTGGGGGCCTATATAAAGGAGGGCAGGGAGGAGGGCAGCCGCACCCAAGTCTTGGAGCCTCCCTCCCCCTACTACACCTCGTCCTCCTCCCGCAGCAGCTTGGCGAAGCCCTGCCAAAGTTCTGCTGCATCCACCACCACGCCGTCGTGCTGCTGGATCATCATCAACCTCTCCTTCCCCCTTGCTGGATCAAGACGGAGGAGACGTCACGCTGACCGTACGTGTGTTGAACGCGGAGGTGCCATCCGTTCGGCGCTAGGATCTCCGGTGATAGGATCACGACGAGAACGACTACTTCAACCCGTTCTTTTGAACGCTTCCGCTCGCGATCTACAAAGTGGTATGTAGATGCATCTCCCCTTTCACTTGTTGCTTAGATGAACTCATATATGGATCTTGGTGAAACCGTAGGAAAATTTTTATTTTCTGCAACGTTCCCCAACAGTGGCATCATGAGCTAGGTCTATGCGTAGTTCTCTATTGCACGAGTAGAACACAATTTTGTTGTGGGCGTAGATCTTGTCAACTTGCTTGCCGCTACTAGTCTTTTCTTGCTTCAGCGGTATTGTGGGATGAAGCGGCCCGGACCGACCTTACACATACGCTTACGTGAGACAGGTTCCACCGACTGACATGCACTAGTTGCATAAGGTGGCTAGCGGGTGTCTGTCTCTCCTACTTTAGTTGGAGCGGATTAGATGAAAAGGGTCCTTATGAAGGGTAAATAGAAGTTGACAAAATCACATTGTGGTTATTCGTAGGTAAGAAAACGTTCTTGCTAGAACCCAATTGCAGCCACGTAAAAGATGCAACAACAATTAGAGGACGTCTAACTTGTTTTTGCAGCAATTGTCATGTGATGTGATATGGCCAGAAGTTGTGATGAATGATGAATGATATATTGTGATGTATGAGATCATGTTCTTGTAATAGGAATCACGACTTGCATGTCGATGAGTATGACAACCGGCAGGAGCCATATGAGTTGTCTTTAATTTTTGTATGACCTGTGTGTCATTGAAGAACGCCATGTAAATTACTTTACTTTATTGCTAAACGCGTTAGCCATAGAAGTAGAAGTAGTCGTTGGCGTGACAACTTCATGAAGACACAATGATGGAGATCATGGTGTCATGCCGGTGAAGAAGATGATCATGGAGCCCCGAAGATGGAGATCAAAGGAGCTATATGATATTGGCCATATCATGTCACTACTATATAATTGCATGTGATGTTTATTATGTTTTATGCATCTTGTTTACTTAGAACGGAGGTAGTAAATAAGATGATCCCTTATAATAATTTCAAGAAAGTGTTCCCCCTAACTGTGCACCGTTGCTAAAGTTCGTCGTTTCAAAGCACCATGTGATGATCGGGTGTGATAGATCCTTACGTTCACATACAACGGGTGTAAGACAGATTTACACATGCAGAACACTTAGGATTAACTTGACGAGCCTAGCATGTACAGACATGGCCTCGGAACACAGAGACCGAAAGGTCGAACATGAGTCGTATGGAAGATACGATCAACATGGAGATGTTCACCGATGATGACTAGTCCGTCTCACGTGATGATCGGACACGGCCTAGTCGACTCGGATCGTGTAACACTTAGATGACTAGAGGGATGTCTAATATGAGTGGGAGTTCATTAAATAATTTGATTAGATGAACTTAATTATCATGAACTTAGTCTAAAACTTTTGCAAAATATGTCTTGTAGATCAAATGGACAACGCTCATGTCAACATGAACTTCAACGCGTTCCTAGAGAAAACCAAGCTGAAAGATGATGGCAGCAACTATTCGGACTGGGTCCGGAACCTGAGGATCATCATCATAGCAGCCAAGAAAGATTATGTCCTAGATGCACCGCTAGGTGAAGCACCCACCCCAGAGAACCAAGACGTTATGAACACTTGGCAATCACGTGCTGATGATTACTCCCTCGTTCAGTGCGGCATGCTTTACAGCTTAGAACTGGGGCTCCAAAAGCGTTTTGAGAAGCACGGAGAATATGAGATGTTCGAGGAGCTGAAAATGGTTTTCCAAGCTCATGCCCGGGTCGAGAGATATGAAGTCTCCGACAAGTTCTATAGTTGTAAGATGGAGGAAAACAGTTCTGTCAGTGAGCACATACTCAAAATGTCTGGGTTGCACAACCGCCTGTCCCAGTTGGAGATCAACCTCCCGGAAGAGGCGGTCATTGACAGAATCCTTCAGTCGCTCCCACCGAGCTACAAGAGCTTTGTGTTGAACTACAATATGCAGGGGATGGTGAAGACCATTCCTGAAGTATTCTCAATGCTGAAGTCAGCAGAGATTGAAATCAAGAAAGAACATCAAGTGTTGATGGTCAATAAGACCACTAAGTTCAAGAAGGGCAAGGGTAAGAAGAACTTCAAGAAGGACGGCAAAGATGTTGCCGCGCCCGGTAAGCCAGTTGCCGGGAAGAAGTCAAAGAATGGACCCAAGCCTGAGACTAAGTGCTTTTATTGCAAGGGGAAGGGTCACTGGAAGCGGAACTGCCCCAAATACTTAGCGGACAAGAAGGCCGGCAACACTAAAGGTATATTTGATATACATGTAATTGATGTGTACCTTACCAGTACTCGTAGTAACTCCTGGGTATTTGATACCGGTGCCGTTGCTCACATTTGTAACTCACAGCAGGACCTGCGGAATAAGCGGAGACTCGCGAAGGACGAGGTGACGATGCGCGTCGGGAATGGTTCCAAGGTTGATGTGATTTCCGTCGGCACGCTACCTCTACATTTACCTACGAGATTAGTTTTAAACCTCAATAATTGTTATTTAGTGCCAAGTTTGAGCATGAACATTGTATCTGGATCTCGTTTGATACAAGATGGCTACTCATTTAAATCCAAGAATAATGGTTGTTCTATTTATATGAGAGATATGTTTTATGATCATGCCCCGATGGTCAATGGTTTATTCTTAATGAATCTCGAATGTAATGTTACACATATTCATAGTGTGAATACCAAAAGATGTAAAGTTGATAACGATAGTCCCACATACTTGTGGCACTGCCACCTTGGTCACATTGGTGTCAAGTGCATGAAGAAGCTCCATGCTGATGGACTTTTAGAGTCTCTAGATTATGAATCATTTGACACATGCGAACCATGCCTCATGGGAAAAATGACCAAGACCCCGTTCTCTGCAACAATGGAGCGAGCAACCAACTTATTGGAAATCATACATACTGATGTGTGTGGTCCAATGAGCGTTGAGGCTCGCGGAGGATATCGTTATGTTCTCACTCTCACTGATGACTTGAGTAGATATGGGTATGTCTACTTGATGAAACACAAGTCTGAGACCTTTGAAAAGTTCAAGGAAATTCAGAATGAAGTAGAGAATCAACGTGACCGAAAGATAAAATTCTTACGATCGGATCATGGAGGAGAATATTTAAGTCACGAATTTGGTACACACTTAAGAAAATGTGGAATCATTTCACAACTCACGCCGCCTGGAACACCTCAGCGTAACGGTGTGTCCGAACATCGTAATCGCACTCTATTGGATATGGTGCGATCTATGATGTCTCTTACCGATTTACCGCTATCATTTTGGGGATACGCTCTAGAGACAGCTACATTCACTTTAAATAGGGCACCGTCTAAATCCGTTGAGACGACACCGTATGAATTATGGTTTGGGAAGAAACCTAAGCTGTCGTTTCTAAAAGTTTGGGGATGCGATGCTTATGTCAAGAAACTTCAACCTGAAAAGCTCGAACCCAAGTCGGAAAAATGTGTCTTCATAGGATACCCTAAGGAAACCATTGGGTATACCTTCTACTTAAGATCCGAGGGCAAGATCTTTGTTGCCAAGAACGGATCCTTTCTGGAAAAAGAGTTTCTCTCGAAAGGAGTAAGTGGGAGGAAAGTAGAACTCGATGAAGTACTATCTCTTGAACCGGAAAGTAGTGTAGCTCAGGAAAATGTTCCTGTGGTGCCTACATCGACTGGAGAGGAAATTAATGATGATGATCAAGGTACTTCTGATCAAGTTGCTACTGAACTTCGTAGGTCCACAAGGAACGTTCCACACCGGAGTGGTATGCAACCCTGTCCTGGAAATCATGTTGTTAGACAACGATGAACCTTCGAACTATGAAGAAGCGATGGCGGGCCCAGATTCCAACAAATGGCTTGAGGCCATGCAATCCGAGATAGAACCCATGTATGAAAACAAAGTATGGACCTTGACTGACTTGCCCGATGATCGGCGAGCGATAGAAAACAAATGGATCTTTAAGAAGAAGACGGACGCGGATGGTAATGTCACCATCTATAAAGCTCGACTTGTCGCTAAGGGTTATCGGCAAGTTCAAGGGATTGACTAAGATGAGACTTTCACTCCCGTAGCGAGGCTTAAGTCCGTCCGAATCATGTTAGCAATTGCCGCATACTATGATTATGAGATATGGCAGATGGACGTCAAAACGGCATTCCTTAACGGGCATCTTAAGGAAGAACTGTATATGATGCAGCCGGAGGGTTTTGTCGATCCTAAGAATGCTAACAAAGTATGCAAGCTCCAGCGTTCCATTTATGGGCTGGTGCAAGCATCTCGGAGTTGGAACATTCGCTTTGATGAGATGATCAAAGCGTTTGGGTTTATGCAGACTTATGGAGAAGCCTGCGTTTACAAGAAAGTGAGTGGGAGCTCTGTAGCATTTCTCATATTATATGTAGATGACATACTTTTGATGGGAAATGATATAGAATTCTTGGATAGCATTAAGGCCTACTTGAATAAGTGTTTTTCAATGAAGGACCTTGGAGAAGCTGCTTACATATTAGGCATCAAGATCTATAGGGATAGATCGAGACGCCTCATAGGTCTTTCACAAAGCACATACCTTGATAAGATTTTGAAGAAGTTCAAAATGGACCAGTCCAAGAAAGGGTTCTTGCCTGTACTGCAAGGTGTGAGATTGAGCTCGGCTCAATGCCCGACCACGGCAAAAGATAAAGAAGAGATGAGCGTCATCTCCTATGCCTCAGCCATAGGATCTATTATGTATGACATGCTGTGTACCAGACCTGATGTAAACCTTGTCGTAAGTTTGGTAGGGAAGGTACCAAAGTAATCCCGGCAAGGAACATTGGACAGCGGTCAAGAATATCCTGAAGTACCTGAAAAGGACAAAGGACATGTTTCTCGTTTATGGAGGTGACGAAGAGCTCGTCGTAAAGGGTTACGTCGATGCTAGCTTCGATACAGATCTGGATGACTCTAAGTCACAAACCGGATACGTGTATATGTTGAATGGTGGAGCAGTAAGCTGGTGCAGTTGCAAGCAGAGTGTCGTGGCGGGATCTACATGTGAAGCGGAGTACATGGCAGCCTCGGAGGCAGCGCATGAAGCAATTTGGGTGAAGGAGTTCATCACCGACCTAGGAGTCATACCCAATGCGTCGGGGCCGATCAAACTCTTCTGTGACAACACTGGAGCTATTGCCCTTGCCAAGGAGCCCAGGTTTCACAAGAAGACCAGGCACATCAAGCGTCGCTTCAACTCCATCCGTGAAAATGTTCAAGATGGAGACATAGATATTTGCAAAGTACATACGGATCTGAATGTCGCAGATCCGTTGACTAAACCTCTCTCGCGAGCAAAACATGATCAACACCAGAACTCTATGGGTGTTCGATTCATCACAATGTAACTAGATTATTGACTCTAGTGCAAGTGGGAGACTGTTGGAAATATGCCCTAGAAGCAATAATAAAAGGAGTATTATTATATTTCCTTGTTCATGATAATTGTCTTTTATTCATGCTATAATTATATTATCCGGAAATCATAATACACGTGTGAATACATAGACCATAATACGTCCCTAGTAAGCCTCTAGTTGACTAGCTCGTTGGTCAACAGATAGTCATGGTTTCCTGACTATGGACATTAGATGTCGTTGACAACGGGATCACATCATTAGGAGAATGATGTGATGGACAAGACCCATTCCTAAGCATAGCACAAGATCGTGTAGTTCGTTTTGCTAGAGCTTTTCCAATGTCAAGTATCTCTTCCTTAGACCATGACATCGTGTAACTCCCGGATACCATAGGAGTGCTTTGGGTGTACCAAACGTCACAACGTAACTGGGTGACTATAAAGGTGCACTACAGGTATCTCCGAAAGTTTCTGTTGAGTTGACACGGATCGAGACTGGGATTTGTCACTCCGTGTTACGGAGAGGTATCACTGGGCCCACTCGGTAGTGCATCATCATAATGAGCTCAAAGTGACCAAGTGTTTGGTCACGGGATCATGCATTACGGTACGAGTAAAGTGACTTGCCGGTAACGAGAATGAACGAGGTATTAGGATACCGACGATCGAGTCTCGGGCAAGTAACATACCGTCTGACAAAGGGAATAATATACGGGGTTGCTTGAACCCTCGACATCGTGGTTCATCCGATGAGATCATCGAGGAGTATGTGGGAGCCAACATGGGTATCCAGATCCCGCTGGTTATTGACCGGAGAGCCGTCTCGGTCATGTCTGCATGTCTCCCGAACCCGTAGGGTCTACACACTTAAGGTTCGGTGACGCTAGGGTTGTATGAATATGAGTATGCAGCAAACCGAATGTTGTTCGGAGTCCCAGATGAGATCCCGGATGTCATGAGGAGTTCCGGAATGGTCCGGAGGTAAAGAAAACTATATAGGAAGTGCTGTTTCGGCCATCGGGAAAGTTTCGAGGTCACCCGGTATTGTACCGGGACCACCGGAAGGGTCCCGGGGGTCCACCGGGTGGGGCCACCTATCCCGGAGGGCCCCGTGGGCTGAAGTGGGAGGGGAACCAGCCCCTAGTGGGCTGGTGCGCCCCCCTTCGGCCCCCCTGCGCCTAGGGTTGGAAACCCTAGGTGGGGGGCGCACCACTTGCCTTGGGGGGCACTCCACCCCCCTTGGCCGCCGCCCCCCCTTGGGAGATTGATCTCCCAGGGCCGGCGCCCCCCCTGGGGGCCTATATAAAGGAGGGCAGGGAGGAGGGCAGCCGCACCCAAGTCTTGGCGCCTCCCTCCCCCTGCTACACCTCGTCCTCCTCCCGCAGCAGCTTGGCGAAGCCCTGCCGGAGTTCTGTTGCATCCACCACCACGCCGTCGTGCTGCTGGATCATCATCAACCTCTCCTTCCCCCTTGCTGGATCAAGACAGAAGAGACGTCACGCTGACCGTACGTGTGTTGAACGCGGAGGTGCCGTCCGTTCGGCGCTAGGATCTCCGGTGATAGGATCACGACGAGAACGACTACTTCAACCCGTTCTTTTGAACGCTTCCGCTCGCGATCTACAAAGTGGTATGTAGATGCATCTCCCCTTTCACTCGTTGCTTAGATGAACTCATTGATGGATCTTGGTGAAACCATAGGAAATTTTTTATTTTCTGCAACGTTCCCCAACATGGTCATGCCATGTTGTCATTTGGCGGCCGTGCAGGAGGGAGGAGGACCGCAGAAGAGAGGAGGGTGGAGCTTCTCGCAGCTGGTGAGGTGGCGGAGCTTCACGTGGTGGAGATGGAGGAGCTTCACGCGGCGGCAGTGGAGTTGCACGCTGTGGCGACGATGGTGCTGCACACTGACCACGATGGACAGGCAGGCGAGGGGCGCGGAACTGGACGGACGAACGAGCGGCGTGTAGTGCGGCTTCTCGAGGACTAACGGGCATGGAGTGCAGCTTCTCGGGGACTAGCGTGCGTGGCACCGGCCGGACGGGCGATGGGCGCAGAGCCGACTGCTTGGGGACAGGTTGACGAGCGGGTACTAGCCGGTGGCGTGCGGCTGCTCGGGGGCGCGGGACGGGTGGGCGGGCGCTGG
>NC_041391.1:648087868-648103872 GCF_002162155.2 Triticum dicoccoides | reverse complement strand
TGGGAGAGAGGAGAAAGTAGGAGATAGGATGGAGCTGGCCGGCGGCGGGGCTCTGCTCGGGGGAGATGTAGAGAAGAGCTGCAGGAGAGAGGAGGAAGCTAACCTGCGGCGTGCGGCTGCTCGGGTGCGCGGGACGGGCAGGCGGGCGCTGGGAGAGAGGAGGAAGCAAGAGATAGGAGGGAGCTGGCCGGCGAGGCTCTGCTCGGGGGAGACGTAGGACCTGTTCGGAGCCACTCCGCTCCACAACTCCGCTCCGGGAGCGGGCGGAGCAGCGCCGAACGGTACAACTCCGTGGAGTCG
The DNA here is from genome assembly GCF_002162155.2 of Triticum dicoccoides. Taxonomy (NCBI): domain Eukaryota; kingdom Viridiplantae; phylum Streptophyta; class Magnoliopsida; order Poales; family Poaceae; genus Triticum; species Triticum dicoccoides. The sequence continues at coordinate 648,103,572 of NC_041391.1, read as the reverse complement.
AAAGAGCGGAGCGGAGCGGTTCGCAGTTGAATTTCACGGAGTCGCTGAAACCGAGCTCCCCACCACGACTCCCTCACTTTCCCCCTCCCCAACCTACCGGTTCGATCCAATCTGAGCGAATCCCAGGGTCCTCCCCTGACCATGGAACCCTAGCGTTGCGCCGCCGCCGCCGCAGTTCCCCGGCCACCACTGCAACCTCGCCATCTCCTCGCCCCCCTCGTCATCCCCGGCCAAATTCTCACCCCTGCAACCTCGCCATCTCCTCGCCCCCCTCCTCATCCAAGGCAGCTTTCTGTTCGGCGATAACTTTGGGGGCATACGGGTTGTGTGGACCTCTGGCAGCTGAGATCACCAGGGCCTCGTCCTCGTCCCCGGCAGCTCGGATTCGTCGTTTGCAAGGTCGGCACCCACGTCTACGTCACATACAGCAAGGTGAGATCCATATCCCCTCTTCACCCTTGTTCCTCTACTGGTCTTGATTCATATTCCTGAATAGTTCCACGTGTTCTTGATTCCTGGTTCTTGATTCCTGTAAGTAGTAGTACTACATGTCTATAATTCCTGCAAGGATTATCTCAGGAAATTGAGAGGAAGGGGATGAATTAGGGGAGTTGGTAGAGAAAGGGGATGAGCGACAGAGAGCATAGAGACAGATAGAGTTTCCTTTTCTAGATAACAAATACACACTGCATGATTATCATGGATGTTGTAAACATATATGTATTGCCTCTGTTTCTTTTATTTGCCTTGACATGGAGGGCGTGAACTAGCTAGCTTGTTAATTGATATTGCTGATTAGTTCTAGGCGTTCTTGATTCCTGATTCTTGATTCCAGTTAGTATTAGTTCTACATGTCAATAATCCCAGCAAGGATTAGTAGTCAAAGTAGTGTGAGACCCTGATTTGGGTCTCACGGATTAATCATAGAAATAGTAGAGAATGAAGAACGGAGAGAACGAGACAAAAAGTGAGATTCAGAAATTTTTCTGCATATCACAATCGCCTCTTCAGTACATAACACACCATGTAAATAAAACACACGCACATCACTCCCACACACAGTGTACACCTGGTCGTTGATGCTGTGAAAGTAGATACAGAAAGGACTAGTGGATGCCGTAAAGTAGATACAGAAAGTATATACTAGTGATTTACAAATGTAAGAAAAAGTAATCCAGCAAGGACTAGTGAGATCCACGTGACGTCTTGTTGATTAAATTCCCTTTCAATCCATGGATGTTGTAGGAAAGTAGTGCAGAAATACATCTTGAATTGTCTCCTGGCCGTTGGAATGTAATTAGACCATGACCAAATATTGCCTTTGTTTCTTTTATTTGCCCTGATTGACATGGATGGAGTGAAGTAGCTAGTGAACCCCTTCTCTGCCTATAACCTGTAACTATTATTATTCTTTGGACTGAAATATGTTAGTGAACCCCTTCTCTGCCTATAACCATGGTCTTTGCTGGTATGTAACTAGGAGCATGATTGATGATTGTTCATCTATATGTGTTAGATTGTAATGCTTGCAATTAATGTATAATTTTCTTGAAGAATGTCTGCCGATTGGAGTGACGATAACACTACGATCTTGACCGAGCTCTTTGTCCAACAAGTGCGTGCTGGCAATAGGCCAGACAAGCACTTGACTCAAAATGCTTATGAGGAAGTTGCGAAGGATTTTAAAGTCAGAACAGGCCTGGAGTACACCAGGCTCCAACTAAAGAACAAGTGGGATAAGTTGAAGACTGATTACAGCAATTTCAGAAAACTCAAATTGAAGGAGACTGGTGGTGGGTGGGACTATGAGAGAAACACCATCAAACAAGATGATGAATGGTGGAAGAAAGCAAAGATAGTGAGTCATGACTTTTCCTATTTGTTCTTATCATATAAGCAATTGTTCCGTGAGTAGTGATGCTAATTAAGCTTTGTTTTGTTGTATTTTAGGACATCCCTGGCTGTGGCAAGTTCCGAAAGCGCGGACTTCGAAATGAGAATAACTTATCTATCATGTTTGCTGACATCACAAGTGATGGTACAGATCACTGGAATCCTGCTTCAGGCACCATTCCCCAATCTAGCAGTGCAACTTCAGTTTTCAATGTGGACGACACACAAGATGTTGATCTGGAGGAGCCCAAACAGGTGAGTCACATGCCGATGGAAAAGGGAAGAGACTTGGCAGGTATGTGGATGGCAATAACAAGAAGCCAAAGACATCTCTTGTTATACAAGAACAGATAACCAGGGTTGGAGATATAGCAGAGAGGACCCAATCCAGCTTTGAGTCATACATGAAGAAAGAAGAGAGTTCATCGATTACTTCTGTGATGGATCTGGTTGTTGAGTGTGGTGCAATAGTAGGCAGTGATGAATATTTCATTGCTAGTGAACTATTTGTGAAGCGAGAGCAGAGAGAGATGTTCCTGCATATGACTGAAAGTGCTGCTCGTTTAGATTGGTTGCGTAGGAAATACAACAGCAAGTATGGGCATTAGATGCTACTGCTGTTGTTTTTGCCTATTGGGATGTAATACTAATTTAAAGTTTGAACTTAGTTATGTACTCTGGTTTACTTGTAAGACTATTTGGGTTGTAACATTATTATGTTAGTCCCATTCTTCCCCTTTTCAGTTGTTTGTCTTCATTTACCTTGTTTCAGCCGTGTGTCTTCAATCTTGGTAATATTTCTTGTAATCTTACTTATATTGCTGCTATGACTCATCTTGCTGATGGTTACATGATAAATGTTGTTTCATATGACTTGTCTTTAATGTTACATATGATTCTTACTTATCTTTCTGCTATGACTAATCTGGTTGATAATTAAGTACTAATTGTTGTTACTTGTGTATGTGCAGATGTCATTGGATAGTGACAATAATAGTGATAGTTATGAAGAAAGGAAGAAGAGGGTATGCCACCATGTCCAATCAATGTCCAACATCTATGCCGGTGAATCAACACTTGCAGGGAAGTACTGTGACAACTATTTGATCAAGGCAGACCCAAGGAATTCTATTCTCAGTGGGTTCGGATGGCTGCAGGAGACGGTCTCAACACCTGGAGAAACATATACCATGTTGAGGATGAACGCACGCCTCTTCTTTCAATTGCATGACTTGTTGGTCAAAAAGTATGGCTTCAAATCAACCTGTTTCGTAAGCAGTTATGAAGCGCTTGCAATGTTCTTGTGGACATTAGGGGGTTGCGAGTCTAATAGGAGAACACAAAATCGTTTCAAGCACTCAGGAGATACAGTCCACCGGAAGTTTCATGAGGTTTTACTCTGTGTGGTTAAGATGGCAGCAGATTACCTGAAACCTAAGGACCCAAACTTTAGTAGTGTGCACCCAAGGATTCAAAAGGATAGAAGGGCTTATCCACATCTTAAGGACTGCATCGGCGCACTAGATGGTACTCACGTCAGAGCTACCATTCCTGCTGGCGACCAAGTTAGATACATTGGAAGGTCAGGATCAACAACACAGAATGTTCTGGCAATATGTGATTTTGACATGCATTTCATATACACTTCAGTTGGTCAACCCGGCTCTATGCATGATACCAGTGTCTTGTATCATGCAATTGAAGCTGACAAAGATACCTTCCCTCATCCTCCAAAGGGTTAGTAGTTCCTATAATAATTTCTTTTATTTAAATTCTGTAAACAAATCATAGGCCTTACATGCAATCTGCTTGTTGTTTGTAGGTAAGTACTATCTTGTGGACGCGGGCTATCCTAATAGACCTGGATATCTCGCACCTTACAAGGGAGAAAGGTACCACGTGCCTGATTTTCAACGAGGTGTGGTGCCAAGAACACCTAAGGAGAAATTTAACAAGATACACTCATCCAAGCGTAATGTGATCGAGAGAGCATTTGGTGTGTGGAAAATGAAGTGGCAGATTCTACTAATGATGCCCAATTATTCAGTTGAAACTCAAAAGATGATAGTGGCTGCCACTATGACCCTTCACAACTACGTTCGATATCATGATAAGGGTGATCTTCACTTTCTTCGAGTCGACAGAGATCCCAACTATGTCCCAACTATCCCTTCAAGGTATCAACGGTATGCCATCCCTCCGAATGCATCAGATGTGTCAACCTCGGAGGCTAGTGATAAAGACATGGACCTGTTCCGTAATAGACTAGCAACTAATATTGCTCTTGGTTGGTGACTTCCACTTCTGCTATAAATGTGAGTATACTAGTTTCTACCACATTCATGTGTTTTTATTTGCTACAGTTATTTAGTTTTTACCTTGCTTGATAAATTCATGCTTTTTCATAGATGACTGGTCATAAAGTTAAACAAGTGAATGTTGTCTCCAAACATGTCGAAACTGTTCACTGCCTTTGTTAGTAGCTGAAATATTAGTCACAATATTACTTGTCATTTATTTCCTTGTAGCAAGATGCATAAGTCTAGAATCCAGAAGATGTTCTTAGCTAGTTCAATGACAACATGATTTTGCTTCTTTCACAATTGATGTGTATTTGTACGTATTAACAAATTTCGTAATTTTGTAGGTGAAACCATCCGAAGCAGAGTATATATGTTTTTGGTTCTATTCAAGCAATCACCAGCATTGCATAAAGGTTTTCATGTGTTGAATGCAGGACCTCCACTGGACTAGAGTGATGTCTACAAAGTACATGTGTTTATGCTGCCTTTGTTTGTGTTTATCTTAGGAAAAAAATCCTATTTGTTTATGTTGCTAAAATCATGTAATTTCAGCAAACTCATGCTGAAGCGTTCTTGTGCGATAAAGTGAATTTTTGCACAAAGAAATTATGTGTGAAATTTCAGCATTATTTTCAGTAAACTCAGCATATTTGTGCATTTTGTCTGCACTGTGTTTTAACATTGGCACAACAAGTGATCCCCGTATTGACCAGTATCAAACCAGCTTGATGTGTTGTGGGGAGCCTGTAATCCAGAGTGCAGAGTGGAGTTAGTTGCCGAACAAGTTGTCTGCTCCTCATTTGACCTGGGGAGCTAGCAAACTAGGAGCTGGGAGTGGAGCTAAGGATCTGACGGAGTGGAGTGAATACGAACAGGCCCGTAGAGAGGAGCAGGAGAGAGGAGCTGGAGGAGAGAGGAGCTACAGGAGAGAGGAGGAAGTTGGCCGGCGGCGTGGAACTGCTCATGGAGGAAAGAGGAGGGCGCTGAGTGGATAAGGAGAGAGAGAGAGAGAGGAGTTGGGCGCGTGGGGTGGCAGGCCTCGTGGGTGGGCTCCTGGCTCAATTTATGCATGGTGGTGGGCCCCTGACTTGTGGGTGGGTGGCTGCGTGTGTGTCCGACGCATACGGTGGATGGATATGTGCGTTTTGGATTTTGCCATGTCATTGATCCACGTGATCCATCCGCGTGGTGTGTTTTCTCTTTGCCGTCTACCAAATAAAATACAGGCGGCAAACCTCTCACTTTGCTGTCTGCTGATCAAAAGAACAGACGGCAAAGTCTTTGCCGTCTGTTATTGTTTTGGTAGATGGCAAAGTGAGCGGTTTGCCATTCGTATTTCGTTGGGCAGACGGCAAAGTATATTTTGCTATTAGTATTTCTTTGCCGTCTGCAGCAGACGGCAAACCTTGTCTTTGCCGTCTGGCCCGATGAAAAGCAGAAGGCAAAGACACCTCCTGACGGCAAATTATATGTTTCCCGTAGTGAATCTTGTCGAAGACTACGCTTCTGGCAGCCTCCATCTCGCAGCATGTAGAAGAGAGTAGATTGAATTCCTCCAAGTAGCATCGCATAGCATAATCCTACCCGGCGATCCTCCCCTCGTCGCCCTGTGGGAAAGCGATCACCGGGTTGTCTGTGGAACTTGTTTGGGTGTGTTTTATTAAGTATCCGGTTCTAGTTGTCATAAGGTCAAGGTACAACTCCGGGTCGTCCTTTTACCGAGGGACATGGCTATTCGAATAGATAAACTTCCCTGCAGGGGTGCACCACATAACCCAACACGCTCGATCCCATTTGGCCGGACACACTTTCCTGGGTCATGCCCGGCCTCGGAAGATCAACACGTCGCAGCCCTACCTAGGCACAACAGAAAGGTCAGCACGCCAGTCTAAATCCTATGGCGCACGGGTCTGGGCCCATCTCCCATTGCACACCTCCACGTTGCGAGGGCGGCCGGAAGCAGAACTAGCCCCCTTAATACAAGAGCAGGCTTATGTTCCAATCCGACGCGCGCCGCTCAGTCGCTGACATCACTAAGGCTTCGGCTGATACCACAACGTCGACTGCCCATATCTTTCCTGCGTAGTTGGTTAGTGCGTATAGGCCAGTGGCCAGACTCAGATCAAATACCAAGATCTCGTTAAGCGTGTTATTATGAAGCAACCGCGAACGACGACCAGGGCCAGGCCCACCTCTCGCCTAGGCGGTCTCAACCTGCCCTGTCGCTCCACCACAAAGTAACAGTCGGGGGCCGTCAGGAACCCAGGCCCATCTCTACCGGGATGGAGCCACCTGTCCTTCCAGCCCCCACATTGGAATCACTTGCGGGTATTCAACGAGCCAACCCGACTTTAGTCACCACCTGAATAGTATGTATATGTATAGTATATACCCGTGATCACCTCCCGAGTGATCACGGCCCGATAGTATAGCAAGGCAGACTGACAAGAATGTAGGGCCAATGATGATAAACTAGCATCTTATACTAAGCATTTAGGATTGCGGGTAAGGTATCAACAATGTAGCAACAATGACAGGCTATGCAACAGAATAGGATTAAGAGAACAGTAACATGCTACACTACTCTAATGCAAGCAGTAGAGAGAAGAATAGGCGATATCTGGTGATCAAGGAGGGGGCTTGCCTGGTTGCTCTGGCAAGAAGGAGGGGTCGTCAACTCCGTAGTCAAACTGGGGTCGCCAGCAGTCTCTGGGTCTACCAGAAAGAAGTAACGGAGGGGGAACACAATAAATAACAAAGCAATCAAAGCATCAGAGAGCGTAACATGGCAATACGCGGTGCTAGGTGTGCCCCAACACGGTAGTAGGTGATACCGACGAAGGGGGGAAACATCCGGGAAAGTATCCCTGGCGTTTCGTGTTTTTGGACACATGAACCAGAGGTGCAATGTTGCAGGTTCACTATGCCAGGGACGCGTGGCGGACGAACGGGCTGCATATCTGGATTCGTCTCGTCGTTCTGAGCAACTTTCATGTACAAAGTATTTTCAACCGAGCTACGGTTTATTTTATATTAATTTTCAAAGTTTTAAAATCATTTTTAGAATTAACAAAATTAATTTAATTCGAAAATCGTTTTATGACGTCAGCATGACGTCATCGGTCAACTGTGGACTTTGACTAGTCAATAGACCACTGGGTCCCACATGTCATAGACTAAGGCGAACTAATCATGATTAAATAGGTTTAATTAGTTGATTAGGTTAATTAAACAAAATTAATTAATTAAGTTAATTAATTAATAATTTATTTATTCTAACATTTTTTTATTCTTTTTATTCACTCTTTTTTTCTAAATCATTCTGGGGTGGGGGCCCCCTTGTCATAGGCCCAGGGGCCTTAACGGGCGAGTGGGCAGACGGGTGTGGGCGCTGGGCGTCGGGCCCCGGGTTAACGGGCGGAACAGAGGATGGCGCGAGGAGCTCCTCTCCTCGGCACGATGTGTGCGTGTGTGTGCGTGCGGCGCGAGGTGGGGAATGAGGGAGAGATGGGGATCGATCTAGGGTTTGCCATGGTGGAGGGTTAAGCAGGGGTGAGGGGTCGGTTGGGCCAGTGGGCTGGCCTGTTGGGCCGTTGGCCCAGTTGGCCGAGGGGGCCTTTCTTATTTTCGCTTTTCTTTTATTTTGCAATTCCCTTTTCTTTTGTTTATTTTTCTTTTACTGTTTTACTTTTTCTAGTCTATGTTTTGCACTTAAACCAATTAGCAAATGAGTTCCGTAAATTGTGGAGATGGACACCTAATTAGTATTGCAATACTAGGTGCTGCCACAAAAAGGTTGGCACTCCAAATATTAGTTTATATTTTTATAACATTATCAAAGGCATTTAATTAATTGGTTTTGTTGTTGTTTTGTTTATTTTAGAGCATTTAGGCATTATATAAAAATGTGGTTTCTCCACCATACGTGCTTATGATTTATTTGTCACATCCAAAACATTTTAGCTTTAACTAGGTAATTGCCCGTGCGTTGCAACGGGGCATACATATATATATTCGAATGGTTCAACATCAATTATGTCTAACATTTACCTTTGAAATCCTCATGCCCACCATGAGACATTTACAAGTACAGATTTTGAGCTGATAACTGTGTTTGTAATTAATTCTACTTCCTCTGTCCCAAATTATAAGGAGTTTTTGGTAGCGTAAACTCCTTATAATTTGGGAGGTAGTAATCTCTATGAAAATCAGTATGAACAGACATAAAAGGGAAGATGTTCTCTGAAGCTATTGAGAGTTATTCTAAACGGAAAGGTGTGGCTACACTCAGGTGTAATACACTTGAGTTTTTAAAAAACCGGCAAAACACATATAAAAATGTTATCCAAAAATCCATTTTTTGCGACATCAAACATGATCAAATGTTTTAGATACTTGCAAAATTTCAGCCACAAATAACATTGAAGGTGCTCTCACAAAAAATTTCACTCGTTAATGTTTTCTTCATTTTGGGGTGCATGATTTTGTTTTTTCTTTGATAGCTCCTCGAATAATTTTTTTGTGGATGAAATTCTGCAACAACTTAAAACATTTGATCATGTTTCATGTCACAAAATTTCAGAGTTTTTGGATCATATTTGATATCATTTTTTTTTGTAAACTCGGGTGTAGTACACTCGAGAATAGAAGATGCACTGCCTATATTAAATTTAACATCCTGGACAAAGAATTGTACTCGAAAACACAATGGTAATACATAGCAATTACTACCTCTGTAAACTAATATATGATGTTTTAGATCACTTACAGAGGGAGTATTATTTTATTTCTCATGTTCATGAGACAAACTGAATCTGTGACCATCTCGTTTAATTTCATAAGTTTCAACGGTAGTTTATCTTAAAGAGTGTGTATCTGAAATTCCAAATGGTTGGTGTTAAATTCTTTCACACTACTTGCGCACCAATGTAGAAGTTATTCTATCTAGTAAGGTGCTACTTACTTGAAATATATAAAGGAATCGTCGACATTGACCACATGGCATTTCGCTTTGGCTCATAACATAGGAGAAGCAAACCTGTACAACGTCAATTAGGATATCACAAAGAAGTTCAGCTGGCCAGGAACCAAATGTTCAGACTCTGCTTGCTTTTGGGGATTGCTTTTGCCTCCTTGCTCTTGCATGGAACAAAATGATAACTCATTACTTTCTATGCATCCAACTATACTAACCACGGAAACACCATCAAAATAATCTTAACCATGGAAATCAATCAAGAAACACACAAACAAATGGGCATGTTTGAAGAAAAAGTTCTTGCTGTCGGCACATTAAAAACAACAACAGAAAATGGACAGTGAGAATACTTCGAATTTTCCTGAAGGCTGCAATGGGCATTCGAATGGTTTGTACCCTTCTGTTGCCTGCTCTGGGCATATCTGTCACCCCGGTGCTGCATACCACCGTGTGACTGCCAGTTGGCATGCCAAGTGTAAGCGTGTGTGGTCCCACATGTAAGCCGCTAGGGCCAGGAGCCAGTAGGTGTGCGTGTGTACTTAAGCCCTGGATATGGGCGTGTATCCCAAGTCTGAAGAAGTAAACTATTTCCCCTCCTCTGTCCTCTCCTCTGCTCATCCCCTTCTCCAAGTTTATCTCATCCCCCTTCCCCAGACCCCCCTCTGCCTACTCTGGTCGCCTGCGACACAGATCGGGGCGTTACAATTGGTAATCAGAGCCTCCGATCCCGCCCCAAATTTTTTTCGCTGCTGCCTCCTGATTTGGATCGGTAACATCCACCGCCTCGGGTGTGACTTGCTCCGGCGAGATCACGCAAAATCCCCGGCGGGGTTCGATCTAGCAGGGGTGCGAGACGGCACCGTCCAAGCCCTCCGTCCAGACCCGGCAGTTGCTGGCGGCCATGGACGACAACACCACCAGCCTCAAGGCCATGATGGAGACGATTCTCGCGCGCCTCGACGAACAGAAGGTCGACAGCGACAAGCGGCTCGAGGCGCAGATCGCCTTCAACACCCAAGTCTCGCAAGATCTGCGCTCCCTCGCCAAGCAAGTCGATCTCACGCAGGCGGATGTCGACGAGACTCGCAAGGCGCTGGAGAGATCGCCCTCACCGTCGGAATCGCACTCCCCGACCGTGCTCCATCCACCACCACCACCACCTCCGCGGCCCCAGGCCCCGGCGCCACAGCACCAACATGGGCCGCCGCCGTTTCCGCGCCTCTCAGACCAGCGCCCGCCCCTGTTGGCCACAGCACCACAACCCGGCGTTCAATCCCAGCACCAGCAGTACCACCAGATCGGCGAGGCGCACCACCAGCAGCAGCACCACGGTGACCACTACGTCAAGCCGCCGAAGCACGACTTCCCTCGCTTCGATGGCAGCGCGCCTTACCTCTGGCTCGACCGCTGCCGGGCGTATTTCGACCTCTACCATGTGCCGCCCGCGAGTTGGGTGACCACGGCGACACTATACATTGAAGGGCAAGCGGCTCACTGGCTTCAAGCATTTCGCCAAACACATGGCAGACTCGGTTGGAATGCGTTCTGCGCTGCGATTCAAGAGGAGTTCGGGGTCGATGAATTTGAGATGGAGATGCACAAATTGTTGTAGCTCCGTCAGATTGGCACGGTCAGCGAGTATCGCAAGGAGTTCGATACATACATGTATCATCTCCTGGCACTCGACCCATCTCTCAGCAACAAATTCTTCATCACTCAATTTTTGCTGGGCCTCAAGGACGAGTTGCGCGCAGCAGTTCGACTGCAGGCTCCCAACAGCATCACGCGTGCGTCTATTCTCGCACGCATTCAAGAGGAGGAGCTGAACACGCCCAGGGCGCGTCCACGGCCGCAGCCGCAGGGCCGCCCACCACCACCGGTGCCCGCCCGGCCGCCGGCCACGCCCCGCCAACAGCCCGACGACTACGGCCGCGAACGACAACTCAAGGAGTTCCGGCGCGCCAACGGACTCTGCTTCAAATGCGGAGACCGGTACACTCGTGATCACCGCTGCAACACGCAGGCCCAGCTCCTCACCATCCAAGTGGGCGCATACGGGGAGCTGATCACCGACGACACCGTGCACGCTCTCGACCTGCTCGATGCACCCCAACAAGAAGCACCCCCTCCAGAGTGTTGCACAATATCAGCGCACGCCCTGGATGGCTCGGAGGCGCCAAGCACAATCCGTCTCCGCGCGCTTGTGGGCAACCAAGTTATGCTCCTGCTACTGGACTCTGGGAGCACCCACAGCTTCGTCAACAAGTCGTTCGTCGAGCGCGTTGGGGCGACAACGCAAGAGATCGCCACATTGGAGGTGCGGGTGGCCAACGGCGACCGACTAACCTGCTCGCGCCAAGTTTCAGAGCTCCAGTGGTGGATGCAGGGCCACACGTTCTCGACGCCGATGTACGAGCTCGACACAGGCGCATACGATGGAATCCTAGGCATGGACTGGTTGGAGAAGAACAGCCCAATGACTTGCCACTGGCAGGAGAAATTCATCTCCTTCCTGCACGAGGGCGAGACAGTCAAGCTACAAGGTGTTCGTCCAAAGTCGACACCCACTCTCGCAGCGGTGCAACCGGCAGAACTATGCAAGTTGATCGCCGGCAATGATATCTGGGCAATGGCCATGGTGGAGATGCAGCCCCCCAAACCAAGACCACGCAAGCCCTCGCAGACGCCCATCAACGATCTCCTGGAAGAATTCAGTGACGTGTTCACCGCACCCACCGGCTTGCCTCCCCACAGGCAGTATGATCACACAGTCACATTGGAAGATGGAGCCCAGCCAACAAACACACGGCCCTACCGCTACTCTCCATTGCAAAAGGACGAGATTGAGCGGCAGGTCAAAGAAATGCTCGACGCCGGTGTGATCACGCACTCGGTCAGTCCATACGCGGCGCCAGTTTTGCTTGTGAAGAAGAAGGATGGCACCTGGCGATTCTGCGTGGATTACAGGCGTCTCAATGACGTGACCGTGAAGAACAAGTTTCCCTTGCCCGTCGTCGACGAGCTACTCGATGAACTTCCCGGAGCGGCTTTCTTCTCCAAGCTTGACCTGCGCGCAGGCTACCATCAAATCCGCATGCGCGAACAGGATGAACACAAGACAGCATTCAAAACTCACCACGGCCATTTCCAATTCAGAGTCATGCCATTCGGGTTGACAAATGCTCCGGCCACGTTCCAATGCCTGATGAACGCTATCTTCGCCAAGTATACCCGTAAGTTTGTCATCATTTTTCTTGACGACATCCTTGTTTTCAGTGAGACACTCGAGGACCATTTGGAACATCTCCACATCGTCCTCAACTTGCTCCGCGAGCACCAGCTATATGCCAAGATGTCCAAGTGCTCGTTCGCGCAAGATCACATTGATTATCTGGGTCACGTCATCTCCAAGAAGGGCATCGCGACTGATGCTGAGAAGACAGACGCCATGGCGCAGTGGCCTACTCCAACCAACGCCACCGAGCTCCGTGGCTTTCTGGGGCTCACCGGCTATTACCGCAAGTTCGTTCCCCACTACAGGATCATTGCCAAGCCGCTAACCCAGCAGCTCACCAAGAAAGGCTTTGCATGGCCCGAGTCGGCGCAGCTCGCGTTCGACACGCTCAAGAAGGCGATGGTGACCACGCCGGTGCTCGCCCTTCCTGACTTCGACAAGCCATTCTCCATCGAAACCGACGCCTGCGACACCGACATCGGTGCCGTGCTCGTCCAAGACGGCCACCCCATCGCATACTACAGCAAGGCGTTGGGCGTGAAGAACCAGAAGCTCTCCACCTACGAGAAAGAGTTCTTGGCCGTCATGATGGCCGTGGACAAATGGCGCTCTTACCTGCAACGCGGGCCGTTCACCATTGTCATGGACCACAAAAGCTTATGCACGCTTGGGGACCAGCATCTGGTGACCGATGTCCAGCGCCGCGCCATGTCCAAATTGGTCGGCCTCCAATTCAAGTTCCAGTACAAGAAGGGCGTCGACAACAGCGCGGCGGATGCTCTCTCTCGCGTGGGCAGTCACTACAACGCCAATGCTCTGTCCCTCTGCCAGCCAACATGGATTCAGGAAGTGGCCAATTCGTATGCCACGGATCCAGATGCCCAGGAAAAGATTCAGCAGCTCGCGCTGCACAGTCCGGACGACGAGGAGTACGAGCTGTACCGTGGAGTCATTCGCCGTCGCGGGCGGCTGTGGATCGGCGCAAACACAGCCCTGCGCACCAAGCTGGTCAGCGCTCTGCATGACAGGGCCGTGGGGGGCCATTCTGGCTCGACAGCAACTTACCACCGAGTCAAGAAGCTGTTTGAGTGGAAGGGTCTGAAACATGATGTTGAAGATTATGTGCGGCAGTGCCAGATTTGTCAACAGGCGAAGCATGAATTGCATAAACCAGCAGGCAAGTTGGCACCCCTGCCCATTCCGACAGCCCCGTGGCGTGATCTGACAATGGACTTCGTCGAGGGCTTGCCCAAGTCCGAAGGGTATGACACGATCATGGTGGTTGTCGACCGCTTCACCAAGCTTGCACACTTTGTGCCCCTGCGACACCTATTCACGGCGACACGAGTGGCAAGAGTGTTCTGGGACAACATCGTCAAGCTGCACGGCATCCCCTCCTCCATCGTCTCCGACCGCGACAAAGTGTTCACTAGCGTGCTTTGGCGGGAACTGCTCGCCAGCGCGGGCACCAAGCTCCTCTACTCCACTGCCTATCACCCCCAGACGGACGGGCAAAGCGAGCGCGTGAACCAGTGCATGGAGATGTACTTGCGCTGCGCTGTTCACGACACTCCCACGCAATGGTGTCGCTGGCTGCCCTCTGCAGAATTCTGGTACAACTCCTCTTTCCACTCTTCTCTGGGTTGCTCTCCCTTCAAGGCTCTATATGGGGTGGATGCCAACGAGGGCAGCATGGCAACATGGCCGGCAACACAAGCATCATTGCCGGAAGGGGAGCAGTGGGATTGGGCACTGCACAAGGAAAACTTGCAGGCACAGTTGACCCGGGCGCAACAGAAGTACAAAAAGTTTGCAGACAGAAACCGCACTGAGCGCGTCTTTCAGGTTGGGGAGCAAGTACTGCTGAAACTGCAACCCTATGTGCAGAAATCGGTGGCCAGCCGCCCGTGCGCCAAGCTGGCGTTCAAGTTCTTCGGACCATTCACCATCAGCGCCAAAATTGGTCCCTCGGCATACAAGCTGGAGCTGCCGCCCGACAGTCGCATTCACCCTGTGTTCCATGTGTCCCAGCTGAAGCCGTTCATACCCAATTATACACCAGTGTTCTCCGAACTGCCTGCAACCGTCGACTTATCAGCAGTGGACTCTAACCCAGTTCAGATTTTGGATCGGAGGATGATGAAGAGAGGAGACGCACCAGTGGTTCAGGTGCAGGTGGCATGGAACACAACTCCTCTGTCGACAACCTGGGAAGACTATGAAGTTCTTCGACGTCGCTATCCACAGTCACCAATCTGGGAAGACAGTCACTCCGAAGAAGGGGCCGTTTCTCAAGGCGGGGAGAATGTCACCCCGGTGCTGCATACCACCGTGTGACTGCCAGTTGGCATGCCAAGTGTAAGCGTGTGTGGTCCCACATGTAAGCCGCTAGGGCCAGGAGCCAGTAGGTGTGCGTGTGTACTTAAGCCCTGGAGATGGGCGTGTATCCCAAGTCTGAAGAAGTAAACTATTTCCCCTCCTCTGTCCTCTCCTCTGCTCATCCCCTTCTCCAAGTTCATCTCATCCCCCTTCCCCAGATCCCCCTCTGCCTACTCTGGTCGCCTGCGACACAGATCGGGGCGTTACAATATCCTCGGATCTACTACGTAACAATTTGATAACACAAACTGAAGGTATGTATATGTTCATCCAGGCAATGAGGAGGTCAATGGCGTGAGGGCGAGTCAAGGCCGAACAGGAGGTCAAATGTGGCAAGGCATCTGAGCCAAGTTCTACATCGACAGGTGTGAGCTGTGACTGCATGGAGCGACGATCATCATGGCGGCAGGGGGGAAAGAATACGATCTCGTGTACCTGAGTTTCCTGTACGGCCGTCCGACCGTATCCGATCGCTGGCTTAGCTAGCTAGCTTTCCTATGTGAACTCCAAAGATCGATCCAGTAGCTTGGTTTGGCCTAAGCATTGTACGTGCGCGTACTCGGCGAAAGAACTCGGCGGCGTGCTGCGTCGTGAAGGTCATTAAGGTCAACAGAGGGCGTCGCGCTGGATCATGTTCGAGAGAATTGGAGCGCACGATCGAAGGTCCAGCCGCAGGGAAGATGTTGCCGTCCTGAAACCCTCCACATCGCCTCTGCGCTTTCAGGGGAGGGTGGCTCAAGATCTACGCGGCAGGAGTTAGCTAGGCTAGACGATGGCAGGAGAGGGCGACGGGAAAACCCTAGTATGGCTCGCCCAACCGAAGGCAATAGGGGAGACAAATTAGAGCGTAATTTAAGGTTGGTTTTGTAGAAAACCTGTGAAAGAAAAACCAAAGATGGAAGGGGCAAAAAAACGT
>NC_041391.1:648086126-648087354 GCF_002162155.2 Triticum dicoccoides | reverse complement strand
TCCCCCCTTAGAATCGTCCTTGGTTGGGGTGGATCAACTGGTCAGCGACGAGGTGGGAAGGAAGCATGATGCAAGGAAGAAGGAATCTGGGCGGCGTGATTGGTGCAGCCTCGGAGGGAGGCTAGGAGAGAGAACAACAAGGATTCGCGAGAGATCAGGGGAGTGCATGCGTGAGATACAGAGATAACTCGTTGTGGATTTTTCTCTAGAGGATCTCGACCATGGGATTAAATAAGAATCAATGGATCAGGACTGGTCTGGCAATTGGTTCCTATCAGAATACAGATAAGGGTTTCCCATTAATTAACCATGGTTGTCGAAGTCATCAGACATGTGCGTCGAACTGGCCAATGGTGAGCTCCATCTGGCCACACAACGGTGAAATCTTGGCTTTACACCACGTCTCCATGGAGCTCCTCGATGAGCTCATGGATCTTGCTGCCATGATGTTTGACCTCCAGCAAAAGCCTCTTCGTCCACAACCGTCGTGCCTCACCGACGAACTGTACAACCAGGTGCAGGGTGACTTGTATCTCTCAGCCTAAGGTGCTCACCTCAAGAAGGTGGCTGACGTGATCGCGGCATTGGTAAGCTAGTGCCAGACAATCACCTCATTGTCAGCTGATAGATAAGATCACTCAACAAATTGTGCCACCGTGGGAATTCGAGAAGGCTATATCCATGTTCCTCATGGACGATAGCCGAGGGACATGGTGTGCTCTACGCCCATCATTGCCCTCATGGCACAAGGGTGCTCCGTCAACTTCAGCAACTCACTCGGCGAACGCATTCCTCTAGTGATCGTTTGTTGCTACCTCTTGTCTCCAAGCTTCCAACCGTGTACTCCCTCCATCTAAATATATCGGGCCTAAAACATTTTTTGAGCTTGCCTTGGACCACCAGTTAGAGCATCAATATATTTTGTGCAAGTTATGGAAAAAAATGTCGCATCAAATTCTTATGTGAAACGAGTTTCTAGAGATATAATTTTTATACTATCATATATCTCATATTAGTAATTTTATCAATGGTCAAAGGCAACCCCAAAAAACATAAGGCCCTATATATTTGGACGGAGGTAGTAGCTTCCCTATCTTTTAGCCACCAACACATTAGCATGGTTTGTGTAGTATTGGAAACCCTCGTTTATGATACATAAATCTTTATGTTGCCCTCTTTGTCTCTGATACATGTCATGTACTCATGTATGGATTGATGGTTATGTATA
>NC_041391.1:648079000-648085927 GCF_002162155.2 Triticum dicoccoides | reverse complement strand
TGCATACTATGGTCCGCTCTTTGATCAAATTAAACCATAAGCATTAATGTTGCTATGGAGACGGATGCCGGAATATGGAGATGGTAAACCGAAGGTCACCACTAGGTTTTCTGTTTTTCCTTCTCAGCAAAGGATTTTTTGTATTGAATGTGTTTAAGATGCTAGTTCGTGACCCATCATTGCTCATCAGGTCAAATGATTTGGTATTACGGTACAGTCAAAGGAAAATGTAGTTGTGTTAATGTGCCTTAATGGACAATCATGAACCTTCAGTGCTACTGTTCAATAGTAAGAAAAAATACAATGGGGGCGCCCGTTATAAACCTTCCTATACTTAACTGAAGGCTATACAAAGATGAATGAAGAAAGAGTTACTTAACTCTTGAGTTAGATGAATAAAGTGGGATTATATAAGCTAGTGAAACTTCAAATTTACCAACAATAGTTTGTGAGCAGACTCGCACCGTTTATTTCCTATGCGTAAGGTGGACTTGTTCAAAGAATCAACCAACATCAATACTATCAACAATAAATTGCATTTTGTAAGCATGACAGATTGACAACGCTGTTGTGGGTAGCTCTGGGCAAAAGCTTAAGTCTTCATTGTGGGTCGATTCTCACGACGATGGCATTCTTGGATGTTGTTTTCTTTCTTAAAGGCGTCTCGAAAGGGCCCGCTCATCTCTGGGTTCTGGGCATGTTGGTAGTGGAATTTTGAGTTGGCTGATGCATGCATTGTTGTTGTTTTTCCTCTTTTTCCGCTTAGTTTCGCTCACAATATGGGTCACTCTGCATTTGTTTACCTCTCTTAATGAATTCGGTGGAGCTCATGCCTTTCTCCTCGAAAAGGAAAAAATAAGCATGATAATACACGCTGGAAACACTTCACTCAAGTAATTCACCACCGAGGCCTACGCTAATGCCTTCCATGCCTAAATAAACAAGTCATCTTAAACTGGTGAGACTTATGGCCCCAAATGCTTAATTAAATAGTCGAGAGCATATGCGTATAAATTTTCTAACAAAAAAAATAGAGAACGAAAGCTCCCGGGTGGTCATGAAGTGCAACACCATATTCGCCTTATGATTTGTCTCATAGCTGTTGACACGCATGATCGTGATGGAATCGTGATATCAGCACAGTAACCGTGTTGCATTGTGTAGTGCTATTCTTTCTTTTTTGTATATGTATTTGTCTTATGTGAAGTTTCTTAAGCATTACGAAGTGGTTTGGCTAGAAGAATACCATGGGTTAATCAGTCTCTCGTGTTGGCCATCCAAATTACACGGGTTGAGAGTCGGCTATGAGGTAAAAGTATATGTACACGAGGATAGAGGTCACGCACCGGAGATGTTTTGCGGGCGCCGTCGACTATCGAGTGCGAGAGGTGACGCCATGGCACGAACCGACTAGGAGGTGGCGAATGATGTCTGCCGGTGCCGGTGGAGAGAGATGGTGAATGACAGGTGAATTCTTTTGTTGCGCACTAGAGCTAGGTTGAACTCGTTTAGCATTTTTTTTTTTTTGAAATGGAACACAACGATTCCATACTTCACATAGGTCCAGCCATAGAGCTGGCCAAAGGACGGATACATCATCCGGGAGATCCTCATACCAGGTCTCTCCACTTGCCTGATGGCTAGCACCAAAGGCAGCTAAAACATGAGCTAGCTTATTACATGCCCTCGGGGCAAAAGAAAAGACAACACGACTGAAATTTAGTCTGGCAAATTGACGAATCTCTCTAAACAGGAGGCCTTCAGCAGCTAGATCCATCTCAGATCCTTGTAGAGCCTTGACTAGAACCTGGCAGTCCAGCTCAACCTGGACGTTCATCATGCCCCAGTTAGTCTTTTAGTTACCACAAGGTTGGGTCCTGACAGGCTGCCGCAGTCGTCGACATCGCCACCCGCTGCTCCACGTACGATACCGCGGTCGCCACCACCGACGAAGGGAACGTCTGAGAAGCTTTTTTTTCTCGAAAGACACTGCAATCGCGGGTTGGGCCTTGGCCCATCCGTGACATCATTCCTCCATCGCAGGCCACAGTACACATCATCAACGGTGACCCATTTCTCAAAAAAAAAAATAAAAAAAATCAACGGTGACCCCTCAAAAAAACATAACGGTGATCCCTACCCTGCCACGCCGCCCACCCTCGCAGGGTTTCATCATCAGAGAGGAAAGACCGAAAAGGGGATCTGAGGTCAGCTATGCGCCGCTTGCCCCGCCGCCTGCCGTCTGCCGAGCTCCCGCCACGCGCCATCGCCCTTGCCTGATGCCTCGTATGAGGATTGAGTGGTGCTTCAGAAGAGACGACCGAATAAGCAGCTCCCAATCTTATCTTTGGGAGCTGCAGTTCCCAATCGAAGCAGCAGCAGCAGCAGTAGCTCCTTTTCGAGCTGCCATCCGCAATCCAAGGAATCAAGCGGCTCCTCTCCGAGTCTCCTTTTTTCAGTGGCAATCCGGAATCAAAGCAGTCCTTCCCGGGCTGCAATCAGAAACAGGTCCTGTTTCCAGTTTTAATATAAGTCTCCGAGCTGCTGCTATAAATCTGGCCTGGCGGCAACCGTGGTACCCGCCAGTTTTAAGAGGATACGATCAACTCCCTTCGGCGGCCGACTGCCAGATCGATGGCCAAACCATCCGTGGACGGCCTCGGCAAATCCTCCCTCGATATGGTGGTGAGTCTGTCCTCCTGTTCCTTTTTTCCTTTAGGTGGAGCTCTTACAAAGTCAGCGCATGATCAGAATTCGTCGTCGAATTTTACCTTTTTGGTTGGAAAATATATTAAAATTGCCTCAGTCCCTTGAAAGTATATCGTCAAATTTGCGGGGTTTTTTTTGGTCCAAAGTATAAAAACTGTATAGTTATAATCAAAATTGCATCCTTTTGTGGGCAAGTACAAAAATTGTACAATCAAAATTGCGTCTTTCTTTGGGAAGTATGAAAATTGTGTCTACGTTTGTGGAGAATATTAAAACTGCACCTGTGATGAGACTAACATAAGAAATCAACTATGGTTTGTTTCCATATCAAAATGTAGGAGGACAATGGAGTTGACAGGCTCAGTAAGTTGCCTGATGACGTTTTGCTCAACATTGTGGAGCGACTTGATATCGCTGATGCTGCACGAGCCACCATCCTCTCCAGACGCTGGAAGCACATCCCTGCTATACTCTCAAAGATTGCTATAATGGTTGCTTCTTTTCAACCCAAGCATGAAGGTGGGAAGTTAACCTCAGATGATATAGTTCGGGCCAATACCAATGTGCTGGAAGCAACCAGGAGCATACTGGAAAAGAGGGCTGCAAGTCCACACCATTCACCTGCTGCGCATGCAATTCTACTTGGGAGATGAGTCCATTTTCATTGGTCAGACTGTTGCCAACACCATAGCAACACACAAGGTTGCTTCAGTTAAGTTCACAATCTTGACCAAGGTGCGCACAAATTTTACCAATAATGACCTGCTCACTCATGGGAGGCAGTTCATGTCATTCCTTGATTCGTGTCCAAACACATTTGGTGGTCTTGCACGCCTCACGCTAGAGAATTTGAGGTTAGGAGAATCAGGCTTTCCCAAAATTTTCAGTATATGCAAGCAACTCGAGTTCCTCTGCCTCTACCACTGTGATATGGGCATTGAGTCTTTGCTGGAAGTGGAACACTCACAACTCAGTGAACTGGTGATTGGCCGTAGCGTGCTTATTAAGAGGGTTGATCTGAAGTGGGTACCAAAACTCACCGTACTGAAATTTAATATATTTCGATCTCAAGATGACCCCTTCTGTCTTGGCTATGTCCCACTGCTCCAGACTGTGAGCATCATTAATACTGGTTTTTCTTGGCACAAGATGCTCAGGATAAGTGAGTTGCTGGGTAAAACCGCCATAAGCAACCTCCATTTGAACTTCAAAAGTGAAAAGGTTAGTGAAGGTTCTCAATGTTGTCAGTGATGTGCGTAAGTTTTGGTGTCCGTGGTGGGTGGAGGTTATAATCACTATTTTTGGTTAACATAATTCTGTATTTCCCCCCTCTTGTGCAGATTTGGGTCAAGCCGGAAGGTCGAAGACAATTGTTACCAGTGTTACACAAGCTAAGGCTTGTGAATTTGATTAACATTTCTGAAGAATGCGATCTGTCTTGGATAATGTTCATACTTCAAGGTGCACCCACCCTTAAGGAACTACGCATCTTGGTGAAGTCTTGTGCCGATTATTCGATTCTCGTTTTTATTATCTCACTCTGAAGTTCAAACTTGCTGTGGCCAGTTAAGAATTTTTTACCTGAACAAATGCAGGTGTGGGACCATTTATGTGAAATGGTAACGGGGGAGCGGAGAAAAAAGTATGCCTTTAGCGAGGAGAAGGACAAGGGACTAGAGTGGGAACCATCTGCATCTGATTTCAAGCACCACAACCTTGCCGAGCTCAGAATCTATGGGAGGTTTGAAGCAGAAGAAAATATCGTGCGCTTTGTCAGGAATGTCATGGAAGCAGCGGTGAATCTTGAGGACATAAAACTTTATAAGAGTCCAGTGTGTGAGAATTGCAAGCACATGCTCCAGGAGTGGACGTTGAAGGAGAAGTCGTTGCTTAGCTACAAACTCAGCAAGGGGATGCTGTCTTCGCTCGTCCGGATTCAGTTCCCAAGTTTAGGGAATTTTTTTACTTGGCCAAAGCACTGCGCTTAAGCTGCAAGCTGCGTTTTTTTTGCGGGGCTGCAAGCTGCAGTTGACAGGAGTTGTTGTATGCGTCGATTAATTGTCACTTAGTCAATCTTTTCAATTATCTGTGTTTTGAGATTGTACTGAGTCGAGGAGGATAAGGAGTAACTCTTGACATTAGTGTGAAGTATTTTGGCAAATGAAAGTTATGATGTGTTATTCGTGGCAAATGCTTGCTCCTTGTTTTTGTTGTGAAATCGCTAACATTACCGAGGACATCTCCAATGCCGGCTCCCAAAAACAGACATAGGGGGTGTTTGGTTTCAGGGGCTTTTTTGTGTTGGGACTAAAAAAAATTCATAAAAGTCCCTAACAAACCAAACAAGGAGGGACTTTTTTGGAACTTTTTGCTAAAAGTTCTGAAAAGCATCTCCTTAAGAGTCTTTTTTAAAAAGTCCTAGGGACTAAAAAAAGTCCTAAGACTAGAAAACCAAACACTACCGTAGTATTTATCCACGACTTTGACGCTTCCACGGACACCCATATGGAGCTGCACTTGCCCCAAACCTCTGTCAGCAATACAAACAAAAATTACCCCAAACCTTCGTCTGCAATACAAACAAAAATTAAACCAGAGATGGACAAATATCATGCAGACCTACATAAAATCCAATATGATTTACATAAACTGGACAATATTTCGTATGTTGAACTATAAAACTTAAAAAACCTAAAGCAGACGTATTCATGCAACATACAAAATTTGAGATAATTTACATGAACCGTTCGGTATTTCGTCCGTTCAACTAAAACTTAACAAAAAACCGAAAGTAATTTGTAGCGGGCAGTGACCTCGTATGCCTGGCCGGCGGCACCTTTGTTGCCGTCCATGCAATCGTCAGAGTTGGAACACCCGTCGAGGCCTTTCTAGCAGCGGAAGGGCGCGGGGGCACGACAGCCTTGCCTGGTCACCGCCTAGCGCTCGCCGAGGAGCCACTCGGCTTCCTCCTGGGCCTTGTGTCAGGGATATACCCCGCGGTGTAACCCGTCGGATGTATGACCCAGCTGGAGCTTGGCGACTCACTGGCGACCCGCCCGGACCTGGCGGTTTACGGGCAATCCGCCTGAACATTGCGACTCACTAGTGACCCGGCGGGCTGGTCAGACGGACGACAAGGCCCAAGGCCCAGTAGGTTGGTTCATGTGATGGTGGGCCGGCTTAAGAGGAAAGGCGTGGAATATTTTCCTTACAAGGAATCAAGATCTGGACTTGTATCTGGCTTGTATTAGAAGATAGAATAGTCCTAATCCTACTAGGACTCCACATGTAACCCGCCCCTTCAACTTATATAAGAAGGGGCAGGGCACCCCAAGAAGGGGGGAAATAATCTTGAGGGCTAGACACAACTAGAGGAGAGCCTGCTTACATAGCAACTCCCTCATGAGCATATTGAATAAGACCTAGCCACAAACAGTATGTAGGGTTATTTCCGGATGATGTTTTCCGGGGCCCGAAGCTGTCTAAATCTTGTCTCGTGTGCTAATCCGCTTCGATGATCTACACGCGTCTCTCGTCCCGATCAACCCCTCTCAAGCTACTACCTAGTTGTGTTGGCCTCACGAAAAGTCCTCACACTAGGACATATGCCGTGACAAATCCACGACACCTTGTGCACGTCTCGTGTCGGCCAACGTCGACCCTGACTGGGGAGCCCTGCCCTTCCCCTTGCTGGAGGTGAGGCGGTGTCGCTCAGCGACGATTCATCCTCTATCTTGGCAAGCTCCCGTCGACGTGGCGTAGGCGCCGCACAGACGTCTCCGTGGTGGTGACGGGCCGGTCTCGGGCCCATGGCTCCGCTAGGTCGGGTCTGCGTGAACCGAGGCCGGCATGACGTCGGACTTTGCGAATGCCGCACCCTTCTCTGCCAATGTCGTGCTCCACAAAGACGAGCAGCCGTCGGGACGACCAATATAGTGGAGGAGGCACCCTCGCACCTTCACGATGGGCACCTCCTCCTTCACGGCCTTGTCACACCAGACGTGGTGCGACCGTAACGTTTGTTGGTTGACGCGGTTGTACCGGCTGTGCGGTGGCAACGCCGGCTCACCCTTCACGCGTCGTTCAATTTGGACATCACGGTTGCGCTAGGGAGAGATCCTTCTTGACGCGCCGGACAAGCGGTGATGCTAGCTCCACCTTGAGACGGTGGAGGGGCGGTGCGAGACCGCCATCCTTGAGTGACCACTCAATGAGGAG
>NC_041391.1:648041938-648078764 GCF_002162155.2 Triticum dicoccoides | reverse complement strand
AGTTGCTGCTACTCCTCCTTGTCGGAGGAGAGGATGATCTCCTCCTTCGTTGAGGAGCCGGGCAATGTGGAGTACGATGGCCCCAGAGAGCTATGGCGATGGGGCCATGATCCGGATTTGGAAGAAACCAATCACTAGCACAGAGAACCATGACTTGGTCATCGTCGCAGAGAAGAGAGGAGATATAACGGCGGTGAGCTAAGAGGAAGGGAGTGGCAGTGAGAAGAGAGGAAAGAATAAGAGATATCATGTGGATGGAGCTGGAGCCGTGCTTAAATAGCAGCGCCAAGCGAGTGGATGGGCAGTCGGCTTCAATGTGGCGCACCGGCCGAAGTGGGCTTCTCGGTCGTCGCCGCGTCGATATTAAAGCACCACCGCCCGCTCGTCCGATCGTGTTGCTCTGGACGGCGTCAATGTTGTCAAGTCACGTCCGCTCTGGAGCGGCTTGACCGACATGAATGCACGACACCCGTTTCACGCTCAGAGGATTTGAGTGGATCCAACACGTACATGGCCAATGTGTTGCAAACCTCCTCTTACTTTGCGAGAGTTCTAACACGCAATGGATGCCTTGTACTGCCCGGACACATCCATCCGGACGTTTGCGGGCGTTCAAGGTCGGTGTTGGAGATGTCCTCTTAGCGATCTGGAGGTGGACCGTGCTGGTCATTGTGTCGTCGTGGAGGTCAAACTTTGTGCTTCGTGTCGCTCATGCCAGGAAAATTCACTAACCTGAGGAGAGAAAAAACGACTAAGGGTGTCTCCAACGGCAACCCGCAAACCGCCCGCATCCGTTCGGACGTGTTGTCCAAACTGCGAAAGCCATCCAACATGGTCCTGTATCGGTCCGTGGCATGGTTTGGACGTGTTTTCTCCCGTAAACCAGAGATAAACGTGGGGAGCTCTGCGGGAGTTCGGACACGCGAAACGTCGCTCTCTGCCCCTGGCCCACCCAAAAGGAAGGCGGAGCCCGCGCTTTTGGATCATCCCTCATTGTTTTCGTGCCAAAATTCCCCACTATTTTCTTCCATCACCGCGTGCTCTCCATCCAATTCCCGCTCTTTTCTCCCACCCTCTCCTTTCTTACGCCGCCGACGCATGGTGAAGGAAGTATGCCCTAGAGGCAATAATAAAGTTATTATTTATTTCCTTATTTCATGATAAATGTTTCTTATTCATGCTAGAATTGTATTAACTGGAAACATAATACATGTGTGAATACATAGACAAACATAGTGTCACTAGTATGCCTCTACTTGACTAGCTCGTAAATCAAAGATCGCTAAGTTTCCTAACCATAGACATGAGTTGTCATTTGATTAACGGGATCAAATCATTAGGAGAATTATATGATTGACTTGACCCATTCCGCTAGCTTAGCACTTGATCGTTTAGTATATTGCTATTGCTTTCTTCATGACTTATACATGTTCCTATAACTATGAGATTATGCAACTCTCGTTTACCGGAGGAACACTTTGTGTGCTACCAAACATCACAATGTAACTAGATGATTATAAAGGTGCTCTACAGGTGTCTCCGAAGGTACTTGTTGGGTTGGCGTATTTCGAGATTAGGATTTGTCACTTCGATTGTCGAAGAGGTATCTCTGGGCCCACTCGGTAATGCACGTCACTATAAGCCTTGCAAGCATTGTAACTAATGAGTTAGTTACAGGATGATGTATTACGGAACGAGTAAAGAGGCTTGCCGGTAACGAGATTGAACTAGGTATTGAGATACCGACGATCGAATCTCAGGCAAGTAACATACCAATGACAAAGGGAACAACGTATGTTGTTATGCGGTTTGACCGATAAAGATCTTCGTAGAATATGTGGGAGCCAATATGAGCATCCAGGTTCTGCTATTGGTTATTGACCGGAGACGTGTCCCGGTCATGTCTACATAGTTCTCGAACCCGTAGGGTCCGCACGCTTAAAGTTAGATGACGGTTATATTATGAGTTTATGTGTTTTGATGTACCGAAGGTTGTTCGGAGTCCCGGATGTGATAACGGACATGACGAGGAGTCTCGAAATGGTCGAGACATAAAGATCGATGTATTGGACGACTATATTTGGACACCGGAATGGTTCCGGGTGAGATTAAGAGTCCTTCTTCTTCCTTCCCTCTCCCTCTCCAAATAGGAAAAGGAGGAGTCCTACTCCCAGTGGGAGTAGGACTCCCCCCCTTGGGCGCGCCTCCTCCCCTTGGCCGGCCCCCTCCTCCACTCCTTTATATACGGGGGAGGGGGGCACCCCATAGACACACCAATTATTCATTGATATCTTAGCCGTGTGTGGTGCCCCCCTCCACCATAGTCCTCCTCGATAATATCATAGCGGTGCTTAGGCAAAGCCCTGCGTCGATAGAATATCATCATCGTCACCGCGCCGTCGTGCTGACGGAACTCTCCCTCGACACTCGGCTGGATCGGAGTTCGAGGGACGTCATCGAGCTGAACGTGTGCAAGAACTCGAAGGTGCCTGTTGGAAATATGCCCTAGAGGCAATAATAAAATGGTTATTATTATATTTCCTTGTTTATGATAATTGTTTATTATCCATGCTAGAATTGTATTGATAGGAAACTCAGATACATGTGTGGATACATAGACAACACCATGTCCCTAGTAAGCCTCTAGTTGACTAGCTCGTTGATCAATAGATGGTTACGATTTCCTGACCATGGACATTGGATGTCATTGATAACGGGATCACATCATTAGGAGAATGATGTGATGGACAAGACCCAATCCTAAGCCTAGCACAAGATCGTGTAGTTCGTATGCTAAAGCTTTTCTAAATGTCAAGTATCTTTTCCTTAGACCATGAGATTGTGCAACTCCCGGATACCGTAGGAATACTTTGGGTGTACCAAATGTCACAACGTAACTGGGTGGCTATAAAGGTGCACTATGGGTATCTCCAAAAGTGTCTGTTGGGATGGCACGAATCGAGACTGGGATTTGTCACTCCGTGTGACGGAGAGGTATCTCTGGGCCCACTCAGTAGGACATCATCATAATCTGCACAATGTGATCAAGGAGTTGATCGCGGGATGATGTGTTACAGAACGAGTAAAGAGACTTGCCAGTAACGAGATTGAACAAGGTATCGTGATACCGACGATCGAATCTCGGGCAAGTATCATACCAGTAGACAAAGGGAATTGTATACGGGATTGATTGAATCCTTGACATCGTGGTTCATGCGATGAGATCATTGTGGAACATGTGGGAGCCAACATGGGTATCCAGATCCCGCTGTTGGTTATTGGCTTGAGAGTTGTCTCGGTCATGTCTGCATGGTTCTCGAACCCGTAGGGTCTACACACTTAAGGTTCGATGACGCTAGGGTTATAGGGAATAGATATACATGGTTACTGAATGTTGTTCGGAGTCCCAGATGAGATACCGGATGTCACGAGGAGTTCCGGAATGGTCCGGAGGTAAAGATTTATATATGGGAAGTCCTGTTTTGGTCACCGGAAAAGTTTCGGGTGCTATCGGTAACGTACTGGGACCACCGGGAGGGTCCTGGGGGTCCACCAAGTGGGGCCACCGGCCCTGCTACCTCTTGAGCACTGCGTTGGTTTTCCCCGAAGAGGAGAGGATGATGCAGTAAAGTAGTGTAAGTATTTCCCTCAGTTTTTGAGAACCAAGGTATCAATCCAGTAGGATACCACGCACAAGTCCCTCGTACCTACACAAAACGATAGCTACTCGCAACCAACGCGATTAGGGGTTGTCTATCCCTTCACGGTCACTTACGAGGGTGAGATTTGATAGAGATGATAAATAATATTTTTGGTATTTTTGATATATAGATGCAAAGTGAAAAGTAAAAGGCAAAGTAAAAACAAAGCAAATAATAAAGTGATAGAGATTGATATGATGAGAATAGACCCGGGGGCCATAGGTTTCACTAGTGGCTTCTCTCAAGAGCATAAGTATTCTACAGTGGGTGAACAAATTACTGTTGAGCAATTGACAGAATTGAGCATAGTTATGAGTATATCTAGGTATGATCATGTATATGTTGGAAATATGCCCTAGAGGCAATAATAAAAGTATTATTATATTTCAATGTTCATGATAATTGTCTTTTATTCATGCTATAACTGTATTATCCGGAAATCGTAATACACGTGTGAATACTTAGACCACACAATGTCCCTGGTAAGCCTCTAGTTGACCAGCTCGTTGTGATCAACAGATAGTCATGGTTTCCTGACTATGGACATTGGATGTCATTGATAACGGGATCACATCATTAGGAGAATGATGTGATGGACAAGACCCAATCCTAAGCATAGCATAAAAGATCATGTAGTTCGTTTTGCTAGAGCTTTGCAAGTGTCAAGTATCTCTTCCTTCGACCATGAGATCGTGTAACTCCCGGATACCATAAGAGTGCCTTGGGTATACCAAACGTCACAACGTAACTGGGTGACTATAAAGGTGCATTACAGGTATCTCCGAAAGTAGCTGTTGGGTTGACACGGATCGAGACTGGGATTTGTCACTCCGTATGACGGAGAGGTATCTCTGGGCCCACTCGGTAATGCATCATCATCTTGAGCTCAATGTGACCAAGGTGTTGGACACGGGATCATGCATTACGGTACGAGTAAAGTGACTTGCCGGTAACGAGACTGAACAAGGTATTGGGATACCGACGATCGAGTCTCGGGCAAGTAACGTACCGATTGACAAAGGGAATTGCATACAGGGTTTGATCGAATCCTCGACATAGTGGTTCATCCGATGACAACATCGAGGAGCATGTGGGAGCCATCATGGGTATCCAGATCCCGCTGATGGTTATTGACTGAGAGAGTCTCGGTCATGTCTGCATGTCTCCCGAACCCGTAGGGTCTACACACTTAAGGTTCAGTTACGCTAGGGTTATAGGGATATGTATATGCAGTAACCCGAATGTTGTTCGGAGTCCCGGATGAGACCCCGGACGTCACGAGGAGTTCCGGAATGGTCCGGAGGTAAAGATTTATATATGGGAAGTCCTGTTTCGGGCATCGGGACAAGTTTCGGGGTTATCGGTATTGTACCGGGACCACCGGAAGGGTCCCGGGGGTCCACCGGGTGGGTCCACCTGTCCCGGGGGGCCACATGGGCTGTGTGGGGATGCGCCTTGGCCTAATGGGCCAAGGGCACCAGCCCCACATAGGCCCATGCGCCTAGGGTTCAAGGGGGGCAAGAGTCCTAGGAGGGTAAGGCACCTCCTAGGTGCCTTGGGGGGAGGGAAAACCCCCCTTGGCCGCCGCACCCCCTAGGAGATTTGATCTCCTAGGGCCGGCCACCCCCCCTTGGCACCCCTATATATAGTGGGGGGAGAGGAGGGACTTCATACCTGAACGCCCTGGCCTTTGGTTGCCTCCTTCTCCCTCCCCAACACCTCCTCCACCTCCATAGTGCTTAGCGAAGCTCTGCCGGAGTACTGCAGCTCCACCAACACCACGCCGTCGTGCTGCTGCTGGTGCCATCTCCCTCAACCTCTCCTCCCTTCCTTGCTGGATCAAGAAGGAGGAGACGTGGCTGTTCCGTACATGTGTTGAACGCGGAGGTGCCGTCCGTTCGGCGCAGGTCATCGGTGATTTGGATCACGTCGAGTACGACTACATCATCACCTTGCAAGCTTCCGCACGCGATCTACAAGTGGTATGTAGATGCAAACTCTCTCCCTAGACTCGTTGCTTAGATGAACTCATAGATGGATCTTGGTGAAACCGTAGGAAAAATTTTAATTTTCTGCAACGTTCCCCAACAGTGGCATCATGAGCTAGGTCTATGCGTAGTTCTCTTTGCACGAGTAGAACACAACTTTGTTGTGGGCGTGGATTTTGTCATATTACTTGCCTCTACTAGTCTTTTCTTGCTCAACGGTATTGTGGGATGAAGCGGCCCGGACCAACCTTACACGTACACTTACGTGAGACCGGTTCCACCGACTGACATGCACAAGTTGCATAAGGTGGCTGGCGGGTGTCTGTCTCTCCCACCTTAGTTGGAGCGGAATCGATGAACAGGGCCCTTATGAAGGGTAAATAGAAGTTGACAAAATCACGTTGTGGTGATTCGTAGGTAAGAAAACGTTCTTGCTAGAACCCAATTGCAGCCACGTAAAAGATGCAACAACAATTAGAGGACGTCTAACTTGTTTTTGCAGCGATTGATCATGTGATGTGATATGGCCAGAAGTTGTGATGAATGATGAATTGTGATGTATGAGATCATGTTCTTTTTAATAGGATTCACGACTTGCATGTCGATGAGTATGACAACCGGCAGGAGCCATAGGAGTTGTCATTATTTTTTGTATGACCTGCGTGTCATTGAATAACGTCATGTAAACTACTTTACTTTATTGCTAAACGTTAGTCATAGAAGTACAAGTAGTCGTTGGCGTGACAACTTCATGAAGACACGATGATGGAGATCATGATGATGGAGATCATGGTGTCAAGCCGGTGACAAGATGATCATGGAGCCCCGAAGATGAAGATCAATGGAGCTATATGATATTGGCCATATCATGTCACAACTATATAATTGCATGTGATGTTTATTATGTATTATGCATCTTGTTTACTTAGGACGACGGTAGTAAATAAGATGATCCCTTATAAAATTTCAAGAAGTGTTCTCCCCTAACTGTGCACCGTTGCTACAGTTCGTCGTTTCTAAGCACCACGTGATGATCGGGTGTGATGGATTCTTACGTTCACATACAACGGGTGTAAGACAGTTTTACACAGCGAAAACACTTAGGGTTAACTTGACGAGCCTAGCATGTGCAGACATGGCCTCGGAACACGGAGACCGAAAGGTCGAACACGAGTCGTATGGAAGATACGATCAACATGAAAATGTTCACCGACGATGACTAGTCCGTCTCACGTGATGATCGGCCACGGGCTAGTCGACTCGGATCGTGTAACACTTAGATGACTAAAGGGATGTCTAATCTAAGTGGGAGTTCATAATTTGATTAGAACTTTATTATCATGAACTTAGTCTAAAACCTTTGCAAATATGTCTTGTAGATCAATGGCCAACGCTAATGTCAACATGAACTTCAACGCGTTCCTAGAGAAAACCAAGCTGAAAGATGATGGCAGCAACTATACGGACTGGGTCCGGAACCTGAGGATCATCCTCATAGCTGCCAGGAAACAATATGTCCTAGAAGGACCGCTAGGTGACGCTCCCGTCCCAGAGAACCAAGACATTATGAATGCTTGGCAGTCTCGCGCTGATGATTACTCCCTCGTTCAGTGCGGCACGCTTTACAGCTTAGAACCGGGGCTCCAAAAGCGTTTTGAGCATCACGGAGCATATGAGATGTTCGAAGAGCTGAAACTAGTTTTCCAAGCTCATGCCCGGGTCGAGAGATATGATGTCTCCGACAAGTTCTACAGTTGTAAGATGGAGGAAAACGGTTCTGTCAGTGAGCACATCCTGAAGATGTCTGGGTTGCACAACCGTATGACCCAGCTGAACATTAACCTCCCAGATGAGGCGGTCATTGACAGAATCCTCCAGTCGCTCCCACCAAGCTACAAGAGCTTTGTGATGAACTACAACATGCAGGGAATGGAAAAGACCATTCCTGAAGTGTTCTCGATGCTGAAGTCAGCAGAGGCTGAAATCAAGAAAGAACATCAAGTGTTGATGGTCAATAAGACCACTAAGTTCAAGAAGGGCAAGGGTAAGAAGAACTTCAAGAAGGACGGCAAAGATGTTGCCGCGCCTGGTAAGCCAGTTACCGGGAAGAAGTCAAAGAATGGACCCAAGCCTGAGACTGAGTGCTTTTATTGCAAGGGGAAGGGTCACTGGAAGCGGAACTGCCCCAAATACTTAGCGGATAAGAAGGCCGGCAACACCAAAGGTATATTTGATATACATGTGATTGATGTGTACCTTACCAGTACTCGTAGTAACTCCTGGGTATTTGATACCGGTGCCGTTGCTCATATTTGTAACTCACAGCAGGAGCTGCGGAATAAACGGAGACTGGCGAAGGACGAGGTGACGATGCGCGTCGGGAATGGTTCCAGAGTCGATGTGATCGCCGTCGGCACGCTCCCTCTACATTTACCTACGGGATTAGTTTTGAACCTTAATAATTGTTATTTAGTGCCAAGGTTGAGCATGAACATTGTATCTGGATCTCGTTTAATGCGAGATGGCTACTCATTTAAGTCTGAGAATAATGGTTGTTCGATTTATATGAGAGATATGTTTTATGGTCATGCTCCGATGGTCAATGGTTTATTCTTAATGAATCTCGACCGTAATATTACACATGTTCATAGTGTAGATGCCAAAAGATTTAAAGTTGATAACGATAGTCCCACATACTTGTGGCACTGCCGCCTTGGTCACATTGGTGTCAAGCGCATGAAGAAGCTCCATGCCGATGGACTTTTAGAGTCTCTTGATTATGAATCGTTTGACACGTGCGAACCATGCCTCTTAGGCAAAATGACCAAGACTCCGTTCTCCGGAACAATGGAGCGAGCAACCAACTTGTTGGAAATCATACATACTGATGTGTGCGGTCCAATGAGCGTTGAGGCTCGCGGAGGATATCGTTATGTTCTCACCCTCACAGATGACTTGAGTAGATATGGGTATGTCTACTTAATGAAACACAAGTCTGAGACCTTTGAAAAGTTCAAGGAATTTCAGAATGAGGTGGAGAATCAACGTGACCGAAAGATAAAATTCTTACGATCAGATCGTGGAGGAGAATACTTAAGTCACGATTTTGGTACACACTTAAAGAAATGTGGAATCGTTTCACAGCTCACGCCGCCTGGAACACCTCAGCGAAACGGTGTGTCCGAACGTCGTAATCGCACTCTATTGGATATGGTGCGGTCTATGATGTCTCTTACCGATTTACCGCTATCATTTTGGGGATACGCTCTAGAGACAGCTACATTCACTTTAAATAGGGCCCCGTCTAAATCCGTTGAGACGACACCGTATGAATTATGGTTTGGAAAGAAACCTAAGCTGTCGTTTCTAAAAGTTTGGGGATGCGAAGCTTATGTCAAGAAACTTCAACCTGAAAAGCTCGAACCCAAGTCGGAAAAATGCGTATTCATAGGATACCCTAAGGAAACTATAGGGTATACCTTCTACTTAAGATCCGAAGGCAAGATCTTTGTTGCCAAGAACGGATGCTTTCTGGAAAAAGAGTTTCTCTCGAAAGAAGTAAGTGGGAGGAAAGTAGAACTCGATGAAGTACTACCTCTTGAGCGGGATAGTGACGCAGCACAGGAAACCGTACCTGTGATGCCCACACCAACTGAAGAGGAAAACCATGATAATGATCAAAGTACTTCGGATCAAGTTACTGCTGAACTTCGTAGGTCCACAAGGACACGTTCCGCACCAGAATGGTACGGCAACCCTGTCCTGGAAATCATGTTGTTAGACAACAATGAACCTTCGAACTATGAAGAAGCAATGACGGGCCCGGATTCCAACAAATGGCTTGAAGCCATGAAATCCGAGATAGAATCCATGTATGAAAACAAAGTATGGACTTTGACAGACTTGCCCGATGATCGGCGAGCGATAGAAAACAAATGGATCTTTAAGAAGAAGACGGACGCGGATGGTAATGTTACCATCTATAAAGCTCGACTTGTCGCTAAGGGTTATCGACAGGTTCAAGGGATTGACTACGACGAGACATTCTCTCCCGTAGCGAAGCTAAAGTCCGTCCGAATCATGTTAGCAATTGCCGCATACTATGATTATGAGATATGGCAGATGGACGTCAAAACAGCATTCCTTAACGGGCATCTTAAGGAAGAACTGTATATGATGCAGCCGGAAGGTTTTGTCGATCCTCGGAACGCTAACAAAGTATGCAAGCTCCAGCGATCCATTTTATGGACTGGTGCAAGCATCTCGGAGTTGGAACATTCGCTTTGATGAGATGATCAAAGCGTTTGGGTTTATGCAGACTTATGGAGAAGCCTGCGTTTACAAGAAAGTGAGTGGGAGCTCTGTAGCATTTCTCATATTATATGTAGATGACATACTCCTGATGGGAAATAATATAGAATTTCTGGACAGCATTAAGGCCTACTTGAATAAGTGTTTTTCAATGAAGGACCTTGGAGAAGCTGCTTATATATTAGGCATCAAGATCTATAGAGATAGATCGAGACGCCTCATAGGTCTTTCACAAAGCACATACCTTGATAAGATTTTGAAGAGATTCAGAATGGATCAGTCCAAGAAGGGGTTCTTGCCTATGTTACAAGGTATGAGACTGAGCTCAGCTCAGTCACCGACCACGGCAAAAGATAAAGAAGAGATGAGTGTCATCCCCTATGCTTCAGCCATAGGATCTATTATGTATGCCATGCTGTGTACCAGACCCGATGTAAACCTTGCCGTAAGTTTGGTAGCAAGATACCAAAGTAATCCCGGCAAGGAACACTGGACAGCAGTCAAGAATATCCTGAAGTACCTGAAAAGGACAAAGGACATGTTTCTCGTTTATGGAGGAGACGAAGAGCTCGTCGTAAAGGGTTACGTCGACGCTAGCTTCGAATCAGATCCGGATGACTCTAAGTCACAGACCGGATACGTGTATATGTTGAATGGTGGAGCAGTAAGCTGGTGCAGCTGCAAGCAGAGCGTCGTGGCGGGATCTACGTGTGAAGCGGAGTACATGGCAGCCTCGGAGGCAGCACATGAAGCGATTTGGGTGAAGGAGTTCATCACCGACCTAGGAGTCATACCCAATCCTAAGCCTAGCACAAGATCGTGTAGTTCGTATGCTAAAGCTTTTCTAAATGTCAAGTATCTTTTCCTTAGACCATGAGATTGTGCAACTCCCGGATACCGTAGGAATACTTTGGGTGTACCAAATGTCACAACGTAACTGGGTGGCTATAAAGGTGCACTATGGGTATCTCCGAAAGTGTTTGTTGGGATGGCACGAATCGAGACTGGGATTTGTCACTCCGTGTGACGGAGAGGTATCTCTGGGCCCACTCAGTAGGACATCATCATAATCTGCACAATGTGATCAAGGAGTTGATCGCGGTATGATGTGTTACAGAACGAGTAAAGAGACTTGCCAGTAACGAGATTGAACAAGGTATCGTGATACCGACGATCGAATCTCGGGCAAGTATCATACCAGTAGACAAAGGGAATTGTATACGGGATTGATTGAATCCTTGACATCGTGGTTCATGCGATGAGATCATTGTGGAACATGTGGGAGCCAACATGGGTATCCAGATCCCGCTGTTGGTTATTGGCTTGAGAGTTGTCTCGGTCATGTCTGCATGGTTCTCGAACCCGTAGGGTCTACACACTTAAGGTTCGATGACGCTAGGGTTATAGGGAATAGATATACATGGTTACTGAATGTTGTTCGGAGTCCCAGATGAGATACCGGATGTCACGAGGAGTTCCGGAATGGTCCGGAGGTAAAGATTTATATATGGGAAGTCCTGTTTTGGTCACCGGAAAAGTTTCGGGTGCTATCGGTAACGTACTGGGACCACCGGGAGGGTCCTGGGGGTCCACCAAGTGGGGCCACCGGCCCTGCTACCTCTTGAGCACTGCGTTGGTTTTCCCCGAAGAGGAGAGGATGATGCAGTAAAGTAGTGTAAGTATTTCCCTCAGTTTTTGAGAACCAAGGTATCAATCCAGTAGGATACCACGCACAAGTCCCTCGTACCTACACAAAACGATAGCTACTCGCAACCAACGCGATTAGGGGTTGTCTATCCCTTCACGGTCACTTACGAGGGTGAGATTTGATAGAGATGATAAATAATATTTTTGGTATTTTTGATATATAGATGCAAAGTGAAAAGTAAAAGGCAAAGTAAAAACAAAGCAAATAATAAAGTGATAGAGATTGATATGATGAGAATAGACCCGGGGGCCATAGGTTTCACTAGTGGCTTCTCTCAAGAGCATAAGTATTCTACAGTGGGTGAACAAATTACTGTTGAGCAATTGACAGAATTGAGCATAGTTATGAGTATATCTAGGTATGATCATGTATATGTTGGAAATATGCCCTAGAGGCAATAATAAAAGTATTATTATATTTCAATGTTCATGATAATTGTCTTTTATTCATGCTATAACTGTATTATCCGGAAATCGTAATACACGTGTGAATACTTAGACCACACAATGTCCCTGGTAAGCCTCTAGTTGACCAGCTCGTTGTGATCAACAGATAGTCATGGTTTCCTGACTATGGACATTGGATGTCATTGATAACGGGATCACATCATTAGGAGAATGATGTGATGGACAAGACCCAATCCTAAGCATAGCATAAAAGATCATGTAGTTCGTTTTGCTAGAGCTTTGCAAGTGTCAAGTATCTCTTCCTTCGACCATGAGATCGTGTAACTCCCGGATACCATAAGAGTGCCTTGGGTATACCAAACGTCACAACGTAACTGGGTGACTATAAAGGTGCATTACAGGTATCTCCGAAAGTAGCTGTTGGGTTGACACGGATCGAGACTGGGATTTGTCACTCCGTATGACGGAGAGGTATCTCTGGGCCCACTCGGTAATGCATCATCATCTTGAGCTCAATGTGACCAAGGTGTTGGACACGGGATCATGCATTACGGTACGAGTAAAGTGACTTGCCGGTAACGAGACTGAACAAGGTATTGGGATACCGACGATCGAGTCTCGGGCAAGTAACGTACCGATTGACAAAGGGAATTGCATACATGGTTTGATCGAATCCTCGACATAGTGGTTCATCCGATGACAACATCGAGGAGCATGTGGGAGCCATCATGGGTATCCAGATCCCGCTGATGGTTATTGACTGAGAGAGTCTCGGTCATGTCTGCATGTCTCCCGAACCCGTAGGGTCTACACACTTAAGGTTCAGTTACGCTAGGGTTATAGGGATATGTATATGCAGTAACCCGAATGTTGTTCGGAGTCCCGGATGAGATCCCGGACGTCACGAGGAGTTCCGGAATGGTCCGGAGGTAAAGATTTATATATGGGAAGTCCTGTTTCGGGCATCGGGACAAGTTTCGGGGTTATCGGTATTGTACCGGGACCACCGGAAGGGTCCCGGGGGTCCACCGGGTGGGTCCACCTGTCCCGGGGGGCCACATGGGCTGTGTGGGGATGCGCCTTGGCCTAATGGGCCAAGGGAACCAGCCCCACATAGGCCCATGCGCCTAGGGTTCAAGGGGGGCAAGAGTCCTAGGAGGGTAAGGCACCTCCTAGGTGCCTTGGGGGGAGGGAAAACCCCCCTTGGCCGCCGCACCCCCTAGGAGATTTGATCTCCTAGGGCCGGCCACCCCCCCTTGGCACCCCTATATATAGTGGGGGGAGAGGAGGGACTTCATACCTGAACGCCCTGGCCTTTGGTTGCCTCCTTCTCCCTCCCCAACACCTCCTCCACCTCCATAGTGCTTAGCGAAGCTCTGCCGGAGTACTGCAGCTCCACCAACACCACGCCGTCGTGGTGCTGCTGGTGCCATCTCCCTCAACCTCTCCTCCCTTCCTTGCTGGATCAAGAAGGAGGAGACGTGGCTGTTCCGTATGTGTGTTGAACGCGGAGGTGCCGTCCGTTCGGCGCAGGTCATCGGTGATTTGGATCACGTCGAGTACGACTACATCATCACCTTGCAAGCTTCCGCACGCGATCTACAAGTGGTATGTAGATGCAAACTCTCTCCCTAGACTCGTTGCTTAGATGAACTCATAGATGGATCTTGGTGAAACCGTAGAAAAATTTTAATTTTCTGCAACGTTCCCCAACAGTATATAGGCATCACGTCCGAGACAAGTAGATCGAAACGATTCTGCATCTACTACTATTACTCCACTCATCGACCGCTATCCAGCATGCATCTAGATATTAAGTTAAAAATAGAGTAACGCCTTAAGCAAGATGACATGATGTAGAGGGATAAATTCATGCAGTGTGATAAAAACCCCATCTTGTTATCCTCGATGGCAACAATACAATACGTGCCTTGCAACCCTTTCTGTCACTGGGTAAGGACATCGCAAGATTGAACCCAAAGCTAAACACTTCTCCCATTGCAAGAACTACCAATCTAGTTGGCCAAACCAAACGGATAATTCGAAGAGACTTGCAAAGATAACTCAATCATACATAAAAGAATTCAGAGAAGATTCAAATATTATTCATAGATAAGCTGGATCATAAACCCACAATTCATCGGTCTCAACAAACACACCGCAAAAAGAAGATTACATCGAATAGATCTCCACAAGAGAGGGGGAGAACATTGTATTGAGATCCAAAAAGAGAGAAGAAGCCATCTAGCTACTAGCTATGGACCCGAAGGTCTGAAGTAAACTACTCACACTTCATCGAAGAGGCTATGGTGTTGATGTAGAAGCCCTCCATGGTAGATGCCCCCTCCGGTGGAGCTCCAGAACAGGCCCCATGATGGGATCTCGTGGATACAAAAAGTTACGGCAGTGAAATTAGGTTTTTGGCTCCCTATCTGATCTGTCGGGGGTATGTAGGTATATATAGGAGGAAGGAGTACGTCGGTGGAGCAACAGGGGGCCCACGAGGTAGGGGGCGCGCCCTCCACCCTCGTGACCGCCTCTGGCACTTCTTGGAGTAGGGTCCAAGTCTCCTAGATCACATTTGGTGAGAAAATCACGTCCCCGAAGGTTTCGTTCCGTTTGGACTCCGTTTGATATTCCGTTTCTTCGAAACACTGAAATAGGCAAAAAACAGCAATTCTGGGCTGGTCCTCCGGTTAATAGGTTAGTCCCAAAAATAATATAAAAGTGGAAAATAAAGCCCAATATAGTCCAAAACAGTAGATAAAGTAGCATGGAGCAATCAAAAATTATAGATACGTTGGAGACGTATCAGGCCCCAGAGGGCTGCATGGGCCAAGTGTGGGAGGGTACCAGCCCCAGGTGGGCTGGTGCGCCCCCCCACCAGGGCCCAAGGCAAAGAGAGAAGGGAAAGAGGGGAAACCCTAGGCTTAGATGGGCCTAAGGCCCACCCAGTGGTGCGCCCCCCTCTCTCCCCCTTGGCCTCCCCCCTAGATGGGATCTAGGGCTAGCCGCCACCCCTAGGGGTGGAAACCTAGATGAGGGCGCAACCCCTCCCTTCCCCTATATATAGTGGGGGTTTGGGGCTGCCATACACATGAGAACATCTCCCTCTTGGCATAGCCCTACCCCTCTCCCTCCTCGTCTCTTGCGGTGCTTGGCAAAGCCCTGCTGGAGTGCCACGCTCCTCCACCACCACCACGCCGTCGTGCTACTGCTGGACGGAGTCTTCCCCAACCTCTCTCTCTCCCCTTGCTGGATCAAGGCACGAGAGACGTCATCGGGCTGCACGTGTGTTGAACGCGGAGGCGCCGTTGTTCGGCGCTTAGATCGGAATTAACCGCGATCTGAATCGCTAAGAGTATGACTCCTTCATCCCCGTTCTTGTAACGTTTCCACTTAGCGATCTACAAGGGTATGTAGATGCACTCCCCTTTCCCTCGTTGCTAGATTACTCCATAGATTGATCTTGGTGATGCGTAGAAAATTTAAAATTTCTGCTACGACCCCCAACAGTGGTATCAGAGCTAGTCTATGCATAGTTTCTATGCATGAGTAGAACACAAGTTGTTGTGGGCGTTGATTTTGTTCAATATGCTTACCGTTACTAGTGCAATCTTGTTTCAACGGTATTGTGGGATGAAGCGGCCCGAACCGACC
The DNA here is from genome assembly GCF_002162155.2 of Triticum dicoccoides. Lineage (NCBI taxonomy): Eukaryota > Viridiplantae > Streptophyta > Magnoliopsida > Poales > Poaceae > Triticum > Triticum dicoccoides. Next base: position 648,062,989 of record NC_041391.1, on the reverse strand, counting down.
TTACACGTACACTTACGTGAGACAGGTTCCACCGACTGACATGCACTTGTTGCATAAGGTGGCTAGCGGGTGCCAGTCTCTGCCACTTTAGTCGGATCGGATTCGATGAAAAGGGTCCTTATGAAGGGTAAATACCAATTGGCATATCACGTTGTGGTGTTTGCGTAGGTAAGAAACGTTCTTGCTAGAAACCCATAGCAGCCATGTAAAACATGCAAACAACAATTAGAGAACGTCTAACTTTTTTTGCAGGGTATGCTATGTGATGTGATATGGCCAAAAGAATGTGATGAATGATATGTGATGTATGAGATTGATCATGTTCTTGTAATAGGAATCATGACTTGCATGTCGATGAGTATGACAACCGGCAGGAGCCATAGGAGTTGTCTTAATTTATTGTATGACCTGCGTGTCATTGAACAACGCCATGTAATTACTTTACTTTATTGCTAAACTGTTAGCCATAGTAGTAGAAGTAATAGTTGGCGACACAACTTCATGGAGACACGATGATGGACATCATGATGATGGAGATCATGGTGTCATGCTGGTGACGATGATGATCATGGAACCCCGAAGATGGAGATCAAAAGGAGCAAAATGATATTGGCCATATCATGTCACTTTTTGATTGCATGTGATGTTTATCATGTTTATGCATCTTATTTGCTTAGAACGACGGTAGTAAATAAGATGATCCCTCATTAAAATTTCAAGAAAGTATTCCCCCTAACTGTGCACCGTTGCGAAAGTTCGTTGTTTCGAAGCACCACGTGATGATCGGGTGTGATAGATTCTAACGTTCACATACAACGGGTGTAAGCCAGATTTACACACGCGAAACACTTAGGTTGACTTGACGAGCCTAGCATGTACAGACATGGCCTCGGAACACAAGAGACCGAAAGGTCGAGCATGAGTCGTATAGTAGATACGATCAACATGAAGATGTTCACCGATGATGACTAGTCCGTCTCACGTGATAATCGGACATGGCCTAGTTAACTCGGATCATGTAATCACTTAGATGACTAGAGGGATGTCTATCTGAGTGGGAGTTCATAAGATGTACTTAATTATCCTAAACATAGTCAAAAGGTTTTTGCAAATTATGTCGTAGCTCGCGCTTTAGTTCTACTATTTTAGATATGTTCCTAGAGAAAATTTAGTTGAAAGTTGATAGTAGAAATTATGCGGACCGGGTCCGAAAACTGAGGATTGTCCTCATTGCTGCGAAGAAGGCTTATGTCCTTAATGCACCGCTCGGTATGCTGAACCTCGAACGTCGTCTGTGGATGTTGCGAACATTTGACATACATGTTTTGATAACTACGTGATAGTTCAGTAATGTTAAACGGTTTAGAATTGAGGCACCAAAGACGATTTCGAAACATCCTGGAACATATGAGATGTTTCAAGGGCTGAAATTGGGATTTCAGGCTCGTGCCCACGTCAAGAGGTATAAGACCTCCGACGATTTTCTTAGCCTGCAAGCTAAGGGAGAAAAGCTCAATCGTTGAGCTTGTGCTCAGATTGTCTGAGTACAACAATCACTTGAATCAAGTGGGAGTTGATCTTCCAGATGAGATAGTGATGTTTCTCCAAAGTCATTGCCACCAAGCTACCAGAGCTTCGTGATGAACTATAACATATCAGGGATAGATATGATGATCCTTGAAATATTCACGATGTTTGACACCGCGAAAGTAGAAATCAAGAAGGAGCATCAACTGTTGATGGTTAGTGAAACCACTAGTTTCAAGAAGGGCAAGGGCAAGAAGGGATACTTCATGAAACGGCAAATCAGCTGCTGCTCTAGTGAAGAAACCCAAGGTTGAACCCAAACCCGAGACTAAGTGCTTTTGTAATAAGGGGAACGGTCACTTGAGCAGGATTACCCTAGATACTTGGCGGATAAGAAGGCAGGCAAGGTCGACAGAAGTATATTGGATATACATTATATTAATGTGTACTCTACTAGTACTCCTAGTAGCATCATGGTAATAGATACCGGTTCGGTTGCTAAGTGTTAGTAACTCGAAATAAAAGGCTACAGAATATACAGAGACTAGCTAAAGGCGAGGTGACGATATGTGTTGGAAGTATTTCCAAGGTTGATGTGATCAAACATTGCACGCTCCCTCTACCATCGGGATCGGTGTTAAACCTAAATAATTGTTATTTGGTGTTTGCATTGAGCATAGACATGATTGGATTATGTCTATCGCAATACGGTTATTCATTTAAGGAGAATAATGGTTACTCTGTTTATTTGAATAATACCTTCAAAGGTCTTGAACCTAAAATGAATGGTTTATTGAATCTCGATCGTAGTGATACACATGTTCATGCCAAAAGATATAAGATAGTAATGATAGTACCACCTACTTGTGGCACTGCCATGTAAGTCATACTGGTATAAAACGCATGAAGAAGCTCCATGTTGATGGATCTTTGGACTCACTCGTTTTTGAAAAGATTGAGACATGCGAACCATGTCTATTGGTGTATACGCATGAAGAAACTCCATGCAGATGGACCGTTTGGACTCACTTGATTTTGAATCACTTGAGACATGCAAATCATACCACATGGGCAAGATGACTAAAAGCCTCGTTTTCAGTAAAATGGAACAAGAAAGCAACTTGTTGGAAGTAATACATTTTGATGTGTGCAGTCCAATGAGTGCTGAGGCACGCAGTGGATATCGTTATGTTCTTACTTCACAGATGATTTGAGTAGATACTGAGTATATTTACTTGATGAAACACAAGTCTGAATTATTGAAAGGTTCAAGTAATTTCAGAGTGAAGTTGAAGATCGTCATGACAAGAGGATAAAATGTCTATGATATGATCATAGAGATGAGTATCTGAGTTATGAGTTTGGTATGCAATTAAGACATTGTGGAAATTGTTTCACAACTAATACCGCCTGGAACACCATAGTGTGATGGTGTGTCCGAACATCATAGCTGCACCCTATTGGATATGGTGCATACCATGATGTCTCTTATCGAACTACCACTATCGTTTATGGGTTAGGCATTAGAGACAACCGCATTCACTTTAAATAGGGCACCACACAATTTCATTGAGACGACACCGTATGAACTATGGTTTGGAGAAACCTAAGCTGTCGTTTCTTAAAAGTTTGGGGCTGCGACGCTTATGTGAAAAAGTTTCATCCTGATAAGCTCGAACCCAAAGCGGATAAATACATCTTCATAGGACACCCAAAACAGTTGGGTATACCTCCTATTTCAAATCCGAAAGCAAAAGTGATTGTTTCTAGAAACGGGTCCTTTCTCGAGGAAAACTTTCTCTTGAAAGAATTGAGTGGGAGGATGGTGGAGATTTGATAAGGTTATTGAACCATCACTTCAACCAGTGTGTAGCAGGGCACAAGAAGTTGTTCCTGTGGCACCTACACCAATTGAAATAGAAGCTTATGACAGTGATCATGAAGCTTTGGATCAAGTCACTACCGTACCTCGTAGGGTGAGAAGGATGCGTACTACTTCAGAGTAGTACAGTAATCATGTCTTGAAGGTCATGTTGCTAGACAACAATGAACCTACGAGCTATGGAGAAGCGATGGTGGGCCCGGATTCCGACAAATGGCTCGAGGCCATAAAATCCGAGGGAGGATCCATGTATGAAAACAAAGTGTAGACTTTGGAAGAACCACTTGATGGTCGTAAGGCTGTTGGGTACAGATGGATTTTAAAAGGAAGACGGACAATGATGGTAAGTATCACCATTAAGAAAGCTTGACTTGTCGTTAAGATGTTTCCCGACAAGTTCAAGGAGTTGACTACGATGAGACTTTCTCACTCGTAGTGATGCTAAGAGTCTATTGGAATTATATTAGCAATTACTGCATGGTTTATGAAATCTTGCAGATTGGATGTCAAAACATTATTTCCTCGACGATATTCTTGAGGAAAGGTTGTATGTGATACAACCAGAAGGTTTTGTCAATCCTGAAAGATGCTAACAAGTATGCAAAGCTCCAGCAATCGTTCTAAGGACTGGAGTAAGCATCTCAGAGTTGGAATATACGCTTTGATGAGATGATCAAAGATTTTGGGTTTATACAATGTTTATGAGAAACTTGTATTTCCAAAGAAGTGAGTGGGAGCACTATAGAATTTCTGATGAGTATATGTTATTGACATATTGTTGATCAGAAATGATGTAGAATTTCTAGATAGCATATAGGGTTATTTGAAAAGTGTTTTTCAATGGAAAACCTGGATTAAGCTACTTGAACATTGAGCATCAAGATGTATAAAGATAGATCAAAAACGCTTAATGGTACTTTCAAATAAATACATACCGTGACAAGATTTTGAAGGAGTTCAAAATAGATTGGCAAAGAAGGAGTTCTTGGGTGTGTTATAAGGTATGAGTATTGAGTAAGACTCAAGACCTGACCACGATAGAAGAGAGAGAAAGGACGAAGGTCGTCCCCTATGCTTTAGACGTAGGCTCTACAATATGCTATGTTGTGTACCACACCTGAAGTGTGCCTTGCCATGAGTCAGTCAAGGGGTACAAGAGTGATCCAGGAATGGATCACAAGACAATGGTCAAAGTTATCCTTAGTAACTAGTGGACTAAGGAATTCTCTCGACTATGCAGGTGGTAAAAGAGTTCGTCGTAAAGGGTTAAGCCGATGCAAACTTTAACACTAATCCGGATTGTTCTGAGTAGTAAACCGGATTCGTATAGTAGAACATTTATTTGGAATAGCTCCAAATAGAGCATGGTAGATGCATCTAGGAGATGACATAGAGATTTGCAAAGCACACACGGATCTGAAAGGTTCAGATCCGTTGGCTAATAACCTCTCTCACAAGCGAGATATGATCAAACCCCATGGGCGTTGATTCATTACAATCACATAGTGATGTGAACTAGATTATTGACTCTACTGCAAGTGGGAGACTATTGGAAATATGCCCTAGAGGCAATAATAAAATGGTTATTATTATATTTCCTTGTTTATGATAATTGTTTATTATCCATGCTAGAATTGTATTAATAGGAAACTCAGATACATGTGTGGATACATAGACAACACCATGTCCCTAGTAAGCCTCTAGTTGACTAGCTCGTTGATCAATAGATGGTTACGGTTTGCTGACCATGGACATTGGATGTCTTTGATAACGGGATCACATCATTAGGAGAATGATGTGATGGACAAGACCCAATCCTAAGCCTAGCACAAGATCGTGTAGTTCGTATGCTAAAGCTTTTCTAAATGTCAAGTATCTTTTCCTTAGACCATGAGATTGTGCAACTCCTGGATACCGTAGGAATGCTTTGGGTGTACCAAATGTCACAACGTAACTGGGTGGCTATAAAGGTGCACTACGAGTGTCTCCGAAAGTGTCTGTTGGGTTGGCACGAATCGAGACTGGGATTTGTCACTCCGTGTGACGAAGAGGTATCTCCGGGCCCACTCGGTAGGACATCATCATAATGTGCACAATGTGATCAAGGAGTTGATCGCGGGATGATGTTGAAGGAAATATGCCCTCGAGGCAATAATAAAGTTATTATTTATTTCCTCATATCATGATAAATGTTTATTATTCATGCTAGAATTGTATTAACCGGAAACATGATACATGTGTGAATACATAGACAAACATATAGTCACTAGTATGCCTCTACTTGACTAGCTCATTAATCAAAGATGGTTATGTTTCCTAACCATAGACATGTGTTGTCATTTGATTAATGGGATCACATCATTAGAAGAATGATATGATTGACATGACCCATTCCGTTAGCCTAGCACTTGATCGTTTAGTATACTGCTATTGCTTTCTTCATGACTTATACATGTTCCTGTAACTATGAGAAATATGCAACTCCCGTTTACCGGAGTAACACTTTGGGTACTACCAAACGTCACAACGTAACTGGGTGATTATAAAGGAGTACTACAGGTGTCTCCAAAGGTACATGTTGAGTTGGCGTATTTCGAGATTAGGTTTTGTCACTCCGATTGTCGGAGAGGTATCTCTGGGCCCTCTCGATAATGCACATCATTGTAAGCCTTGCAAGCAATGTGACCAAATGAGTTGGTTACGGGATGATGCATTACGGAACGAGTAAAGAGACTTGCCGGTAACGAGATTGAACTAGGTATTGGATACCGACGATCAAATCTCGGGCAAGTAACATACCGATGACAAAGGGAACAACGTATGTTGTTATGCGGTTTGACCAATAAAGATATTCATAGAATATGTAGGAACCAATATGGGCATCCAGTTCCCGCTATTGGTTATTGACCGAGAATGGTTCTAGGTCATGTCTACATAGTTCTCGAACCCGTAGGGTCCGCACGCTTAATGTTATGATGACAATTTTATTATGAGTTCATAAGTTTTGATGTACCGAAGTTTGTTCGGAGTCCCGGATGTGATCACGGACATGACGAGGAGTCTCGAAATGGTCGAGACATAAAGATTGATATATTGGAAGCCTATGTTTGGACATCGGAAAGGTTCCGGGTGAAATCGGGATTTTACCAGAACACCGGGGGGTTACCGAAACCCTCCTGGGGGTTAATGGGCCTTAGTGGGCCATGAGGGAGAAGAGGAGGGCCGGCCAGGGCAGGCCGCGCCCCCCTTTCCCCCCTAGTCTGAATAGGACAAGGAAGGGGGGGGGGGCGGCGCCCCCCCTTTTCTCTTTCCCCTCCCCCCTTTCCTTCTCCACCAAGGCAAGAGGGGGGAGTCCTACTCCCGGTGGGAGTAGGACTCCTCCAGGCGCACCCCAAGGGGGCCGGCCGCACCTCCCCCTCCCTCCTTTATATACGGGGGCAGGGGGCACCCCATAACACACAAGTTGATCTACGAATCGTTCCTTAGCCGTGTGCGGTGCCCCCCTCCACCATATTCCACCTCGGTCATATCGTCGCGGAGTTTAGGCGAAGCCCTGCGCTGGTAGAGCATCATCATCGTCACCACGCCGTTGTGCTGACCGAACTCATCCCCGAAGCTTTGCTGGATCGGAGCCCGGGGATCGTCATCGAGCTGAACGTGTGCTGAACTCGGAGGTGCCGTACGTTCGGTACTTGGATCGGTCGGATCGTGAAGACGTACGACTACATCAACCGCGTTGTCATAACACTTCCGCTTACGGTCTACGAGGGTACGTGGACGGACACTCTCCCCTCTCGTTGTTATGCCATCACCATGATCTTGCGTGTACGTAGGAATTTTTTTGAAATTACTACGTTTCCCAACAGATGTGTTACGGAACGAGTAAATAGACTTGTCGGTAACGAGATTGAACAAGGTATCGGGATACCGATGATCGAATCTCGGGCAAGTATCATACCAGTAGACAAAGGGAATTGTATACGGGATTGATTGAATCCTTGACATTGTGGTTCATCCGATGAGATCATCGTGGAACATGTGGGAGCCAACATGGGTATCCAGATCCTGCTGCTGGTTATTGGCCGGAGAGTTGTCTCGATCATGTCTGCATGGTTCCCGAACCCGTAGGGTCTACACACTTAAGGTTCGATGATGCTAGGGTTATAGGGAATAGAGATACGTGGTTACCGAATGTTGTTTGGAGTCCCGGATGAGATCCCGGACGTCACGAGGAGTTCCGGAATGGTCCGGAGGTAAAGATTTATATATGGGAAGTCCTGTTTTGGTCACCGAAAAAGTTTCGGGTGCTATCGGTAACGTACCGGGACCACCGGGAGGGACCCGGGGGTCCACCAAGTGGGGACACCGGCCCCAGAGGGCTGCATGGGCCAAGTGTGGGAGGGGACCAGCCCCAGGTGGGCTGGTGCGCCCCCCTCACCAGGGCCCAAGGCAAAGAGAGAAGGGAAAGAGGGGAAACCCTAGGCTCAGATGGGCCTAAGGCCCACCTAGTGGTGCGCCCCCCTCTCCCCCCCTTGCCCGCCCCCTTAGATGGGATCTAGGGCTGGCCGCCCCCCTAGGGGTGGAAACCTAGATGGGGGCGCAACCCCTGCCTTCCCCCTATATATAATGGGGGTTTGGGGATGCCATACACATGAGAACATCTCCCTCTTGGCGCAGCCCTACCCCTCTCCCTCCTCGTCTCTTGCGGTGCTTGGTGAAGCCCTGCTGGAGTGCCACACTCCTCCACCACCACCACGCCGTTGTGCTGCTGCTGGACGGAGTCTTCACCAACCTCTCCCTCTCCCCTTGCTGGATCAAGGCACGGGAGACGTCATCGGGCTGCACGTGTGTTGAACGTGGAGGCGCGCCGTTGTTCAGCGCTTAGATCGGAATCAACCGCGATCTGAATCGCTACGAGTACGACTCCTTCAACTGCGTTCTTGTAACGCTTCCGCTTAGCGATCTACAAGGGTATGTAGATGCACTCCCCTTTCCCTCGTTGCTAGATTACTCCATAGATTGATCTTGGTGATGCGTAGAAAATTTTAAATTTCTGCTACGACCCCCAGTAGTGCCGTGCTTTCGGTGCTTGATCGGTCGGACCGTGAAGACGTACGACTACATCAACTGCGTTCTGCTAATGCTTCCGCTTTTGGTCTACGAGGGTACGTGGACACACTCTCCCCTCTCGTTGCTATGCATCACCATGATCTTGCGTGTGCGTAGGAATTTTTTTGAAATTACTATGTTACCCAACAGTGGCATCCGAGCCTGGTTTTATGCCTTGATGTTATATGCATGAGTAGAACACAAGTGAGTTGTGGGCGATACAAGTCATACTGCTTACCAGCATGTCATACTTTGGTTCGGCGGTATTGTTGGATGAAGCGGCCCGGACCGACATTACGTGTACGCTTACGCGAGACTGGTTCTACCGACGTGCTTTGCACACAGGTGTCTGGCGGGTGTCAGTTTCTCCAACTTTAGTTGAACCGAGTGTGGCTACGCCCGGTCCTTGAGAAGGTTAAAACAACACTAACTTGATGAACTATCATTGTGGTTTTGATGCGTAGGTAAGAACGGTTCTTGCTAAGCCTGTAGCAGCCACGTAAAACTTGCAACAACAAAGTAGAAGACGTCTAACTTGTTTTTGCAGGGCATGATGTGATGTGATATGGTCAAGACATGATGCTATATTTTATTGTATGAGATGATCATGTTTTGTAACCGAGTTATCAGCAACTGGCAGGAGACATATGGTTGTAGCTTTATTGTATGCAATGCAATCGCCCTGTAATTGCTTTACTTTATCACTAAGCGGTAGCGATAGTCGTAGAAGCAATAGTTGGCGAAGACGACAATGATGCTATGATGGAGATCAAGGTGTCGCGCCGGTGACGATGGTGATCATGATGGTGCTTCAGAGATGGAGATCACAAGCACAAGATGATGATGGCCATATCATATCACTTATATTGATTGCATGTGATGTTTATCTTTTATGCATCTTATCTTGCTTTGATTGACGATAGCATTATAAGATGATCTCTCACTAAATTTCAAGATAAAAGTGTTCTCCCTGAGTATGCACCATTGCCAAAGTTTGTCGTGCCCAGACACCACGTGATGATCGGGTGTGATAAGCTCTACGTCCATCCACAACGGGTGCAAGCCAGTTTTTTGCACACGCAGAATACTCAGGTTAAACTTGACGAGCCTAGCATATGCAGATATGGCCTCGGAACACTGAGACCGAAAGGTCGAGCATGAATCATATAGTAGATATGATCAACATAGTGATGTTCACCATTGAAAACTACTCCATTTCACGTGATGATCGGTTATGGTTTAGTTGATTTGGATCACGTAACCACTTAGATGATTAGAGGAATGTTTATCTAAGTGTGAGTTCTTAAGTAATATGATTAATTGAACTTTAATTTATCATGAACTTAGTCCTGGTAGTATTAGCATATCTATGTTGTAGATCAATAGCTCGCGTTTAGCTCCCCTGTTTTATTTTGATATGTTCCGAGAGAAAACTATGTTGAAAGATGTTAGTAGCAATGATATGGATTGTATCCGTGATCTGAGGTTTATCCTCATTGCTGCGCAGGAGAATTATGTCCTTGATGCACCGCTAGGTGACAGACCTATTGCAGGAGCAGATGCAGACGTTATGAACGTTTGGCTAGCTCAATATGATGACTACTTAATAGTTTAGTGCACCATGCTTAAACGGCTTAGAATCGGGACTTCAAAGACGTTTTGAACGTCATGGACCATATGAGATGTTCCAGGAGTTGAAGTTAATATTTCAAGCAAATACCTGAGTTGAGAGATATGATGTCTCCAACAAGTTCTATATCTAAAAGATGGAGGAGAATTGCTCAACTAGTGAGCATGTGCTCAGATTGTTTGGGTACTACAATCTCTTGAATCAAGTGGGAGTTAATCTTCCAGATAAGATAGTGATTGACAGAGTTCTCTAGTCATCATCACCAAGTTACTAGAACTTCGTGATGAACTATAGTATGCAAGGGATGACGAAAACGATTCCCGAGCTCTTCTGATGTTGAAATCAATGAAGGTAGAAATCAAGAAAGAGCATCAAGTGTTGATGATTGACAAGACCACTAGTTTCAAGAAAAGGGCAAAGGGAAAGAAAGGGAAACTTCAAGTAGAATGGCAAGCAAGTTATCACTCCCGTGAAGAAGCCTAAAGCTGGACCAAAGCCTGAAACTAAGTGCTTCTACTGCAAAGGAAATGGTCACTGGAAGTGGAAATACCTTGAATATTTGGTGGATAAGTAGGATGGCAAAGTGAACAAGGGTATATTTGATATACAGGTTATTGATGTGTACCTTACTAGTGTTTATAGTAGCCCCTGGGTATTTGATACTTGTTCGGTTGCTAAAACTTAGTAACTCGAAACAGGAGTTACAGAATAAACAAAGACTAGTTGAGGGTGAAGTGACGATGTGTGTTGGAAGTGGTTCCAAGATTGATATGATCATCATCGCACACTCCCTATACTTTCGGGATTAGTGTTAAACCTAAATAAATGTTATTTGGCATTTATGTTGAGCATGAATATGATTTGATCATGTTTATTGCAATACAGTTATTCATTTAAAGTCAGAGAATAATTATTGTTTTGTTTACATGAATAAAACCTTCGATGGTCATACACCCAATGAAAATAGTTTATTGTATCTCGATCATAGTGATACACATATTCATAATATTGATGCCAAAAGATGCAAAGTTGATAATGATAGTGCAACTTATTTGTGGCACTGCCATTTGGGTCATATCGATGTAAAGCGCATGAAGAAACTCCATTAAGATGGACATTTGGAATCACTTGGTTATGAATCATTTGATGCTTGCGAACCGTGCCTTTTGGGCAAGATGACTAAAACTCCGTTCTCCGGAACAATGGAACGAGCTACTAACTTGTTGGAAATAACACATACCGATGTATGCGGTCCAATGAGTGTTGATGCTAGTGGCGAGTATCATTATTTTCTGGCCTTCACAGATGATTTGAGTAGATATTGGTATATCTACTTAATGAAACACAAGTCTGAAACATTTGAAAAGTTCAAAAAATTTCAGAGTGAAGTGGAGAATCATTGTAACAAGAAAATAAAGTTTCTATGATCTGATCGTGGAGGAGAATATTTGAGTTACGAGTTTGGCCTTCATATAAAACAATGTGGAATAGTTTCAAAGCCCATGCCACATGGAACACCACAGCGTAATGGTGTGTCCGAACATCGTAACCGCACTTTATTAGATATGGTGCGATCTATGATGTATCTTACCGATTTACCACTATCATTTTGGGGTTATGCATTAGAGACGACGCCTTATGAACTGTAGTTTGGCAAGAAACAAAGTTGTCGTTTCTTAAAGTTTGGGGCTGCGATGCTTATGTGAAAAAGTTTCAACCTGATAAGCTCGAACCCAAATCGGAGAAGTGCGTCTTCATAGAATACCCAAAGGAAACTGTTGGGCACACCTTCTATCACAGATCCGAAGGCAAGATATTCGTTGCTAAGATGGATCCTTTCTAGAGAAGAAGTTTCTCTCGAAAGAAGTGAGTGGGAGGAAAGTAGAGCTTGATAAGGTAATTGTACCTTCTCCCAAATTGGAAAGTAGTTCATCACTGAAATCTGTTCCAGTGATTCCTACACCAATTAGTGAGGAAGCTAATGATGATGATCATGAAACTTCAGATCAAATTACTACAGAACCTCGTAGGTCTTCCAGAGTAATTAGTGAGGAAGCTAATGATGATGATCATGAAACTTCAGATCAAATTACTACAGAACCTCGTAGGTCTTCCAGAGTACGGTCCGCACCAGAGTGGTACGGTAATCCTGTTCTGGAAGTCATGTTACTAGACCATGATGAACCTATGAACTATGAGGAAGCGATGATGAGCCCAGATTCCGCAAAATGGCTTGAGACCATGAAATCTGAGATGGGATCCATGTATGAGAACAAAGTGTGGACTTTGGTGGAGTTGCCCGATGATCGGCAAGCCATATTGTATAAATGGATCTTCAAGAGGAAGACAGACGTTGATAGTAGTGTTACTTTCTACAAAGCTCAAATTGTCTGTCGACAAGTTCAAGATGTTGAATACGATGAGATTTTCTCACTCGTATCGATGCTTAAGTCTGTCCGAATCATGTTAGCAATTGCCACATTTATGAAATCTGGCAAATGGATGTCAAAACTGCATTCCTTAATGGATTTATTAAAGAAGAGTTGTATATGATGCAACCAGAAGATTTTGTCAATCCTAAAGGTGCTAACAAAATGTGCAAGCTCCAGCGATCCATCTATGGACTGGTGCAAGCATCTCGAAGTTGGAATATACGCTTTGATGAGTTGATCAAAGCATATGGTTTTATACATACTTTTGGAGAAGACCTATATTTACAAGAAAGTGAGTGGGAGCTCTGTAGCATTTCTAATACTATATGTAGATGACATATTGTTGATTGGAAATGATATAGAAATTCCGGATAGCATAAAAGGATACTTGAATAAGAGTTTTTCAAAGAAAGACCTCGGTGAAGCTGTTTACACATTAAGCATCAAGATCTATAGAGATAGATCAAGACGCTTGATAAGATTTTTCAATGAGTACATACCTTGATAAGATTTTGAAGTAGTTCAAAATGGAACAGTCAAAGAAGGAGTTCTTGCCTGTGTTGCAAGGTGTGAAGTTGAGTAAGACTCAAAACCCGACCATGGCAGAAAATAGAAAGAGAATGAAAAAGTCATTCCCTATGCCTCAGTCATAGGTTCTATAAAGTATGCTATGCTATGTACCAGACCTATTGTATACCTTGCTCTGAGTTTGGCAAGGGAGTACAATTTTGATCTAAGAGTAGATCACTGGACAAAGGTCAACAATATCCTTAGTGGAATAAGGATATGTTTCTCGATTATGGAGGTGACAAGAGGTTTGTCGTAAAGGGTTACGTTGATACAAGATTTGACACTGATCTAGATAACTCTAAGTCTCAATCTGGATACATATTGGAAGTGGGAGCAATTAGCTAGAGTAGCTCTGTATAGAGCATTGTAGACATAGAATATTTTTGCAAAATACACATGGCTCTGAATGTGACAGACCCGTTGACTAAACTTCTCTCACGAGCAAAACATGATCACACCTTAGTACTATTTGGGTGTTAATCACATAGCAATGTGAACTAGATTATTGAATCTAGTAAACCATTTGGGTGTTGGTCACATGATGATGTGAACTATGGGTGTTAATCATATATACAGATATGAATATTGATGTTAAATCACATGGCGATGTGAACTAGATTATTGACTCTAGTGCAAGTGGGAGACTGAAGAAATATGCCCTAGAGGCATCCTTATTTCATGATAAATGTTTATTATTCATGCTAGAATTGTATTAACCGGAAACATGATACATGTATAAATACATAGACAAGCATAGTGTCACTAGTATGCCTCTACTTGACTAGCTCGTAAATCAAAGATGGTTAAGTTTCCTAACCATAGACATGAGTTGTCATTTGATTAATGGGATCACATCATTAGGAGAATGATGTGATTGACTTGACCCATTCCGTTAGCTTACCACTTGATCATTTAGTATATTGCTATTGCTTTCTTCATGACTTATACATGTTCCTATAACTATGAGATTATGCAACTCCCGTTTACCGGAGGAACACTTTGTGTGCTACCAAACATCACAACGTAACTGGGTGATTATAAAGGTGCTCTACAGGTGTCTCCGAAGGTACTTGTTGGGTTGGCGTATTTCAAGATTAGGATTTGTCACTCCGATTGTCAGAGAGGTATCTCTGGGCCCACTCGGTAATGCACATCACTATAAGCCTTGCAAGCATTGTAACTAATGAGTTAGTTACAGGATGATGTATTACGGAACGAGTAAAGAGACTTGCCAGTAACGATATTGAACTAGGTATTGAGATACCGACGATCGAATCTCGGGCAAGTAACATACCGATGACAAAGGGAACAGCGTATATTGTTATGCGGTTTGACCGATAAAGATCTTTGTAGAATATGTGGGAGACAACATGAGCATCCAGGTTCCGCTATTGGTTATTGACCGGAGACGTGTCTTGGTCATGTCTACATAGCTCTCGAACCCGTAGGGTCCGCACGCTTAAAGAGTAGATGACGGTTATATTATGAGTTTATGTGTTTTGATGTAACAAAGGTTGTTCGGAGTCCCGTATGTGCTCACGGACATGACGAGGAGTCTCGAAATGGTCGAGACATAAAGATCGATATATTGGACGACTATATTTGGACACCAGAATGGTTCCGGGTGAGATTGGGACAATACCGGAGCTCCGGGAGGTTATCGGAACCCCCCGGGAGGTATATGAGCCTTAATGGGCTTTAGTGGAAAGGAGGGGAAAGGAGCAAGGGAGGGGACGCCCCCCCTTTCCTTCCTCCCACCTTCCTCTTACTTCCCTCTCCCTCTCCAAATAGGAAAAGGTGGAGTCCTACTCCCGGTGGGAGTAGGACTCCCCCCTTGGGCACGCCTCCTCCCCTTGGCCGGCCCCCTCCTACACTCCTTTATATACCGGGGAGGGGGGCACCCCATAGACACAACAATTGATCATTAATCTCTTAGCCGTGTGCGGTGCCCCCTCTACCATAGTCCTCCTCGATATTATCACAGCGGTGCTTAGGCGAAGCCGTGCGTCGGTAGAACATCATCATCGTCACCACGCCGTCATGCTGACGGAACTCTCCCTCGACACTCGGCTGGATCGGAGTTCGAGGGACGTCATCGAGCTGAACGTGTGCAAGAACTCGGAGGTGCCGTGCCTTCGGTGCTTGATCGGTTGGACCGTGAAGACGTACGACTACATCAACCGCGTTATGCTAACGCTTCCGCTTTCGGTCTACGAGGGTACGTGGACACACTCTCCCCTCTCGTTGCTATGCATCACCATGATCTTGCGTGTGCGTAGGAATTTTTTTGAAATTGCTACGTTACCCAACACATGGAACCACTGGAGAACCTATCGGAGATGGAGCCAGTGTTGGTGCCGGAGGATCCGACCATCACACTCGCCAAAAATCATCGTGTCAAAGAGAGGGCCGCAAAGAAGGAGAAGCTCAAGAAGAGGTTGGCCGTCGGTGGGCCTGGTGGTGGCGTTGGTCGTGGCGACCGTGGCAGACGCCACTAGATGGGCGCGCCCATAGTACAGACGGTGCTATTGCCGGAGCCTTACAAGTCTCTGTACTAATACTACGCCAAGCAGCTCGGAACCTCGTCGGTACGGTCCTTACATCATCGGCGTTAATGCGGTGCCACACTTCTCGGAGTATTCTTCGCCGCAGCTCATCCGGGCGCGAACAGCGGGTGGAGAGCAGATGGGTGCCCGCACGCTGTTCACTGTAATGCCTGGAGTGGGGGAGCCGACGTATGATGCCAGGGACAGGGAGATGCTCGACATCATCCATGACGGAGGCGAGGGAGGAGAAGGGAGCTATGAGGACGGGCAAGTGGAAGACACGGATCCCACCCAGTCTAGAAACTACCAGCAGCAGCAGTCCTACACCCAGATGGCCACGCAGCAGTCCTACACCCAGGTTGGCGATGGTACACAGCAACAACAGCATTGGGCCGCCGGAGAGCAACTAATGGAGAGGAAGGGGGAGGAGGAGGACGGCGAGAATGATGATCCGGATGATACAACGGGCGATCCGAGGAAGAAGGCATCGAGGAAGAAACCGGTGATCCTACCGACCCAACCCAAGAACCGTCGAAGAAGGTTAGAAGAAATTTACGGGGGAAGAAACGGGAGGAGGAGAGGGCGAAGCGAGAAGGTGCAGTGACCAAGCTGACAGAGAGGTTCAAGAACATCTTGGCGAAGAAGAGGCAGGCATGCGTGAAGCGCTCCGACATCAAGTAGGAGAAGAAGGCGGAGAGGTTCAAATTGTTGATCGAAGCGACGAAGAAGAAGCTCAAGCTCGAAGAGAGGAGGGCCATGATCGAAGTGAGGAAGGCCGCACTCGTGGAAAAGAAGGCGAAGATCGCTGCCAATGCGGAGGACGCCAAGATATTGACCTTGAATATGGACTCTTTGGATGCCGACGCAAGAATGGTCGTACAATCCGTCCGCTGCCAGATGCTGCAACGGCAGAAAGATCAGTTGGCGGTGGCGGAGAATGAGGACGCAGTGGAGGTGAACGCGGAGGATGCGGAGGTTGTCTACGCGGCGGCGGCGACACCTTGATCGAGGAGCACACGGTTGAGATTGCCGGTCCGGCAGGGTAGAAATGCACATATTGTCGGATTGGTGTCTTTTGGATTCGGTTATATAAAAACTAAGCATGTTTGCCTCTTTTTTGTTAAGATCGTACATGCGATCCGGACGCGCTGTATGGACCATAGCACATTTGAATTTATGGGTCGCCAACCGAGGTTCGTCTTTCCTATGTTTTCTTCTACTGCGCTGGTGCTGTGCCCTCTCGTGCGCCGTTGCGCCACTGCCCATCCTCAATCTGTCTGGACTGTCTGGTTAGTTCACCTCATTTTTCTTTGCTAGAGATCAGCATTAATATGGAAAATGCTTGTCTTTTGTTCCTTTTAACTATGTAAACTACACGAATACCCCGCGCGTTGCTGTAGCAATTTGTATCCTTAAATACTACACTGAATAATCTAGCTAATGTCTTTATGGCTCCTCCTATATAGCATGATAATTTTCTTATAAATATTTTAAAACAAATGTTTATCTCTCTGAGTAAGCCCAAACTGAAGCAAAACAAAAAAAAATAGGATGCATGCGATATTTTTCTTTCATGGAGCATCGGAGTGTGAGTTGCAAGCACGCATGCATCAGATTTCTTTTGGGTTAAAACAAACATTACACGTTTTGCATGCATGCTTCCGTTACTGCATGCGCTTGGTGGAGGAGCTCTCAACCTGTAGATCCAATGGCTATTGTAGACTGATCTTGTGTATCCAATGGCTAAATTAATTTGGATGATGTGGCACAAGGAGAAGGGAGAGAATTATTTGTAGTGGGGGCTAGCTATTTAGATATAGTAGATATATCTCAGTCACTCCTTTTCTTTCAGACAACAATGAGTAATGTATACTTAACAATTTAAAAGTTGGAAGGTGTCGACCCAAGACAATGATTTCAGACCAGATCCATCCTCAAACTAAAGAGTTTATACATACCATGGTTATCATACATTGGGACATGATTCTCTGTATACCGAGCCAGCTCCTGGGGATTCTCAGCGAATAATTGTCCCGTCAGAACATCTTCATCTGCATTAGTATCAATCAGAAACTCAGTTTAATACAAAGAGAATTGGAGACAGCAAGTTACAGAAAAACATAATGCTCTAGGTATAGTCACTCGTTTTATTTTAGACAACACAGAAATTTACTCGAGTAAACATAATTCAGAACTTGGAAAATGTCTGACCTAAGATAATGCAGGTACAAACAGAAAGGTGCTACCAACAGTATAAGATTTTTGTGTTGCAAAGAAGCAACAATGTCGGATTATCATGAGGTAATATCCCTATACATAGAGCATTATATTCCTATACATAGAGCATTATATTCTAGAAGACATTCTGAGGTAATATCTTAAGAATGATACAATTTTGACCACATCGGATGACATCTAAGGTAATATCTCAGTCACTCCTTTTCTTCCAGACAACAAAGAGTAATGTATAGTTGATAACTTAGAACTTGGAAAATGTCGACCCAAGACAATGACTTCAGAACCAGATCCATCCTAAAACTAAAGAGTTTATACATACCATGTTCATCATACATTGGCACGTGATTCTTTGCATAGTTAGCCAGCTCCAGGGGGTTCTCGGCAAATAACTGCCCCATCAGATTATCTTCATCTGCATCATTATCAGTCATAAACTCAGTTTAATCCAAAGAGAACTGGAGACAGCAAGTATACAGAAAAACATAATGCTCGCTCTAGGTATAGTCACTCGTTTCCATTTAGACAACACAGCAATTTACTCAAGTAAGATGATTCAGAATTTGGAAAATGTTTGACCTAAGACAGCGATTTCAGATTCAGGAACAAATCCATACTCAAACTATACAAGGGTTTGCACGTACCAAGTTCGTCAAAGGCTGGCACATGATCTTCTGCATTCTGTGACAGGTGCTTGAAATCATCATCACCTGCATCGTTATCAAACAGAAATCAAAGACATGTAGAAAATATTTTGATGCACCATGGGAAACAACAAAATATAAGTTCTCAGGTGCCCAAGTTGCATTTTCAGCAATAAACAAGCAATCAACAAAGGTCGGGAAAGAATTAAGCAATAATAAGAAGCACCAAAGAACTCATTAAACTATAAACGAATTTTTACATGTCCGCTCATTCTGAGGTTCATCCTCCAGGGGCTTGTCATCATTGGTTGCATCTTCGGAATAAACCCCCAAAAGCTCAGTGTCCAACCTATTAAAATATACAACAGTAGTGAGTCCTGATTAATGCATTAATAATACCGTGGAAAGACAGGTAAATAATTACCGACTAAGGTGGTGTTTGTTTCTCTAGTCCTAGGACTTTTTCTAGTCCCTGGGACTTTTTGAAAAAGACTCTCAAGAAGGTGCTTCTAAGGACTTTTAGCAAAAAGTCCCAAAAAAGTCTCATCCTGTTTGGTTTGCTAGGGACTTTTTCTACTCCCTACACCAAAAAGTCCCTCGAAACAAACACCGACTAAGACTCACTTGAATAAATCATCATCCATCATGTTCAGCAGCCTGAAAATGCAATTGAATAAAGGCTTCAGCGAAATAATAAATTCGATTGCAGGCAAGAAGCTCGAGTTACGATAGGAGCAAGATTCGGAGAGGATGCAAAATAAAAGGAGGCTCTTATTCCCCTCTGGTTCGGATGGGTATCGAGCTCATGATCCATCTGCCGGCGGTGACCTTCCATAGCGGCGGAGACCTCACTGGAGTGGGTTCCGACAACCAAAAGGGCGCGGCGCTGTGTGCGAACAGAAGAGCGCGAAGCCGCGCATCTAGCGGTGCACGCGGTGTGGCCGGGGACCGACGGATTCGACGCCGGCGGCGAGGTCCGTGGCGTAGGAGCTCGCTAAGGACGAAACAAAAGGCGGCGGAAGGTTCTACTACGACATGCGGTGCGCGCGGCACAAAGGGGGCGTGCAGAGGGTCACCGGAGCGACGCCGGTGACCATGCCGCGCGGCGGCGGCTTCTTGAGATCGTCGAACGAACTCGATGTCAGAGAACGCTATCGAGAGGGGAAAGAGTTGGGGAGGAAGAGGAGCTCACCAGGACCACGGAGGTGTGATCCGTCGGTCGAGTAGCGGACGGAGGCGGAGGACTTTGACGACGACGTGGCGGCGGCCGAAGAGGAAGGAGTGGTGGCTGTAGTCGTTCGGGAGCGGCCTCCTGGACGTAGGCGAGGAAGACGTGGACGGCGGAGCTCCTGGACACGGAGCCGGTGACGGGGAAGAATCTTGGACACGGTCACGCCATGGCTGCGCTCCTACGCGCTCTCGGTTCCTCCGTGGATTGCGTGGGGAGGAGGAGGAAGAAGGCGAGGGGGGAAGAAAACCCTGGTGGCGGCGGGCGGTAGAAACCGTCGCGCGGACGCCGAGGGGCGGTTATAAGGACGCGGGTAAGTGTGGACGGCGGCTTTGGGCGCGCCCTGGCCATGTGCCACTGTACAGCTCGGTGAAAAATCCTCTTTCATTTTGAGGGCACGGTGAAAATTTCTTACCGAGGTGGAAGACGAGGGCGTGCCGTTTCATCACGGTGGGCTGGGCTGGGCTGGCGCGGTCAAAGAGATCCCTCTCTCTCTCTCGCAACTAGTTAACGAGCGCTCCTTCGGAGCACTCGTAACGAGCTGTTCAGGAGCGCCCCGTGCGTGACAAGTGTCGCGCGCGGAGCGCTCCCGCCAGGAAAAACCAGATGACACGGTTGGTTCCCGGTTTTCCCTTTTCGGTTTGTGGTTTCGTGCGTTTTGCACTTTGACCCTCATACTGCGATATTTTTTCGTTTTCCCTTTCCGCGCGAAAACACAAAAAAATACCAGTTCGTGCGCTTGGTTCCCTGTTTTCCTTTTTCGTTTCCCTTTCTGTTCCCATTATATTTCCGGGTAATGGAGATTTATGGGGTAGTTACGGGCGGGGACTACCAACACTATCAAATGTGACCTTTCAAGTAACGAAAAAAGCAACTTTTTAATGTAAAACGGCAGTCTTCAGAATTGTTCAATCGTTTGACTTCTTTATAGGCACAGGTGAACACTAGGAGAGGCACGGGTGTATAACTTTACTAAATTGAAGAAAAGCGTGCTGGGTCGTGCGGCGTGCTGGTTCGTGCGGCGCCTTGTCCGTCGCGGTGTGACACGGCGCCTCCAGCGCGAGGGAACCTCCTGCTCGCCTTCGGCTCGTTTAACTTTCATAAACATCTTGAAGGGGGCATAGGTCGAAGTGTGTGTTGGGTCGTGCAGCGTGCTGGTTCGTGCGGCGCATTGTCCGTCGCGGTGTGACACGGCGCCTCCGGCGCTAGGGAACCTCCTGTTCGCATTCGGCTCGTTCAATTTTCATA
>NC_041391.1:648020381-648041692 GCF_002162155.2 Triticum dicoccoides | reverse complement strand
ACACGATGCCTCCAGCGCGAGGGAACCTCCTGCTCGCCTTCGGCTCGTTTAATTTTCATAAACATCTTGAAGGGGGGGCATATGTCGAAGTGTGTGTTGGTCGAAGTGTGTGTTGGGTCGTGCAGCGTGCTGGTTCGTGCAGCGCATTGTCCGTCGCGGTGTGACACGGCGCCTCCGGCGCGAGGGAACCTCCTGCTCGCCTTCGGCTCGTTTAATTTTCATAAACATCTTGAAGGGGGGCATAGGTCGAAGTGTGTGTTGGTCGTGTAGCGTGCTGTTTCGTGCGGCGCCTTGTCCGTCGCGGTGTGACATGGCGCCTCCGGTGCGAGGGAACCTCCTAGCAGGTCGTGCAAAAGGCAAGCTCCTTTGTTTCAGAACACACAAGTTTGAAGAATGTGCAGTCACGTCTACTTAAGAGCTATGCTTTGTTGATGATATATAGGTTTGTGCATGCATGCACATGTGTGCATACTACGTAGGCATTGGTATGTTGCCTCCGGAGGCATGGGTTTTAAAGCATGTGAAGTCACGTGTGCGTAGGAGGTAGCCACGGTTGAGGCGCTCTTGATATGTGTGTGTGTGGATATTGCCCGGAGGCATGGTGACCCAGGGTTTGGTGGATATGAATATGATTTTGGCCTCCATAAATGTTCATTCTATTCCTATAAATCATGTGCCATGTCGCCTCTGGAGGCACGGGACGGTTCTTTCCAGAGTCACGCGTAATGGTATGTGTGTGTATGGATATTGCCCGGAGGCATGGTGACCCAGTGTTTGGTGGCACAAGGCCATGTCGCCTCTAGAGGCACCGTACGGTGCTTTCGAGAGTCACGCGTAAGGGTATGTGTGTGTATGGATATTGCTCGGAGGCATGGTGACCCAGTGTTTGCTGGCACAAGGCCATGTCTCCTCTGGAGGCACATGACGGTGCTTTTCAGAGTCACGCTTAAAGGTATGTGTGTGTATGGATATTGCCCGGAGGCATGGTGACTCAGGGTTTGGTGGCACAAGGCCATGTCGCCTCTGGAGGCACGGGACAGTGCTTTCCAGAGTCACGCGTAAGGGTTCGTTTTGGGAGTCACTGTTGTAGTACAAATAAGAAGAGACATTGTTGTTTATAGTTTAATGGCACTCTCTTATGATGCTCTTATGATGTAAGAGGCACTGTTATCGAAATAGTTCTCTTTTCAACATGAACACGCAATTTATAACTATATTACATATACATGTGAGTTATTGACAAACTGTTTTCTCGCGTCTAGATAGAATTAGCCTCTCGGGCTAAATCAAAAGTTTTACTCTTCATTTTTGCTTAAGATCTTGCTAATCTCGACACCCATTTCACTAGCTTTGACTTGATTCATCTCGCTATTTAAGAGAATGTACATCGCCTCTGCCCTCCAGTCTTCGACCTCATCTTGTGAAATTTTGCCAAGAAGAGAAGTATATTATTAGAGTTTGTGCATATAAGCTATTTATATGTAAATATGTATAAACTTACTGTCAAATCTTCCAGGTCTTCGACAATCTTTTCACCATTGTAGAGGAATGCAAGCTTTAAAACATCAAATGTTGATTCTCCCTTTTCTACCACTGGAACATCTTGCACGGTATGAGTCTGCCATCTTGTACCCTTGGGATTCAGTGTTTGTCCTAGTATGATGTTGAAGACTTCTTTAAACCTAGGTACATGAGAATATTGCATTTTGTAATTAATTGTTTTAATATTGCAACTTGTAAAACTGAAAAAATTGTTATGTATAAATGCTTACGATTGTCAACTTATGAACATGATATTCATCAAGCTATCTTTCTCTTTCTTCTTTAGCATCTTCATTTTCCTGAAGAACTCGACATGCTTCTTCTTCTGTCAATTTTTCGACGTCTATCTTTTCTTTCTGAAATTCCTTGTGAGTCGTTTCTCGAGGATCAATAATGTGAACTTTGTGTTTGTATTTGTCCAGGACATATAGTACATAGCGGTCATGCTTCTCCGTTGGAATGAATATCTGCGTACAAAATACTTGTTGCTTAGATGACAGTTTAATATAAAGTAATTTGATAGAACACATATTTTCTGATTTTGTCATGGAAGAAAGGGTTGTTACCATGTTTGCTGTTGAGAGCTTTTTCCGTTGATTTTCCTTGAAATACATGGAAACTAGCTGATTCTTTGCCTTTTGCAATTCAATTTTAAATTTATTAATACTAGTTTTTTGTTCGTTTTAATGCAATATATGCTGCAAACAATATTTATGATGACAAAAACTGTTAGAAAAAAGAGTTGTGTAACAATATAAAAAGAGTAGTTGTTGCAATATAACACAATACTTTGCTTTTTAAAAGTTTACCTCTGCAAAGTTTGGGCCTAATATTACTCTGTCACTCTGTTTTGAATCTTGTCTGCTTTCCCAAATTTCTGCTATGTCATCGAGGACCCTTTTTTCCATATGATGTGGTATGTTTGTTTGTGCTGGTCTTGGACCAAATACTGCCTTTAGTTGGGCTCCAGTAAGTTGTGTGCTTTCATTGTCCCTGCGGATGCGCCTAAATATAGTTTTGCTACGACAGGGAGATAAAATAATTTTGGAGGTCACGGTTAGTGAGAAACAGATTCTTACATTACTTTTTGCCTCTATGCAACTATTTTGAGGTGCAATAGAAAACAACTCACTTCTTGTATTCCTCCTGCCAGCTGTCGCTCATGACTAGATGGAAGAGGTCGG
Organism: Triticum dicoccoides; assembly: GCF_002162155.2. Lineage (NCBI taxonomy): Eukaryota > Viridiplantae > Streptophyta > Magnoliopsida > Poales > Poaceae > Triticum > Triticum dicoccoides. The sequence goes on along the minus strand of NC_041391.1, from coordinate 648,038,966 downwards.
ACGCCTCCTTTGTGTGTTGGAAGCAATAAGAATGTTTTGGATATGTACTGGTGCTTTGTCTTTCTTTCCTTTTTGTTTCATCTGTTCGTGTCAGCGGAAGCAAATATGTAATATGTAAGGTCTCATGATATGAAAGACATTGGTGAACCGTGGGATGAGTAGGTTATTACAAAAAAAAGATAAGTAGAAATGATTTTCTTACCTTTGTTGGTGGAAAAGAACTTTGAAGTTTCTGGTTTGAATTCTTTGATTCTTCCAGGTAGTTGCTCCCAGTTTACTAGGTTTGTTTCACCAAATATGGTTGTAAAAAGGAACTCTGGTTTCCACTCGGCATCTACGTTGCTTTGCTGCATGGAGGTCATCGGATATTCTTTTATTTTTCTTTCATGAGATAATTGAAGTATTCAAGTAGTGCTGCTTGTAAAAATTAATTTTTTTGCTCTTGTACTGTTCACTTACATTGAAATCCTCATCATCTTTTATGAGATCAATGTCATTCCAGTATTTTGCAAATTGAACCATGAAGTGTCCGCATTGGGTACCCTATTGTTTTGGCACGCAAACTCTGTTAGGTGTTTCTGCTATCCTCGACCAGTTCAGTTCGCTGTTGGCCCGTAGCTCCGCTTCGCCGTAATGCTTCTTCATGAGTGCGTGCATCCTTTTAATCTGTGTTATTATTGGGTTTTGTCATTAATAAAGCGAATGCAGGAATTGAAAAACCAATTAGAAAACAATGTTGAATTGACGTACCAGTTCTTGGTGATCCTTATGGTGTGTTATCCATGTATTTTTTCCGTCTCCGTGTCTGTAGTTCAGTGAGTCAAGTATGTCGATGGAGCTCGTGTACTTGTTGAGCACGTACAATGTGTAGTGTTTAGCTGTGTTGTGGGGTATCATAATCTGCAGTGTTTGGAGATAGAGTGAGTTAAAGTTCATTCTTGTCAGGAGAATTAAATGACATGTGAATGTGCAATCTGTAGGAAGAATGAATTATGTTTCTATATTTCTATCAACTTACCAGCTTTTTCTTTAAAAGTTCCTTCCCTGTTACAAGGGATGCAAATTGTTTCAATGCATCTTCCTCATTTAATTCTGCTAGTCCTTCTTCTTCTCCACTTTTAACACCGAGCACGATCTGCGACCAAAAAGTTTTCTACTTTTTAGTTCAATCATTGTAATCACTGAATTGATGCAAGTGTTTTTGTCAAATTGGACTTCACACGTTTGCAAATTCTGCGGGAAGTATGGCTTTATCGGTTGTGTTGTATTGTTGCTGCACTGTCCATTCATCGAACAATGCGTTTGCGATGGAGCCCTCCATCTGTCCATGATCTCCTTTCATTAGCTGTTGCATTGCTTGTTTTCCTGTAATCCAATCGGGTCGCATCGAGCTAATATATACGTTTAGACTGCAAGCAAAAAAAGTTTATACATTAGTTAGGTTGGTTTAAAAAGGGGCAACATTTCTTTGTTTTTTGGTTTATGCAAGAGAAAGTACTTACTTTCCGCAATCGTCATGTCCTTCTTTGCTGAATAGGTATTCATGGAGTGCTCTGGCTTTGTTCATAAATTTGAAATCTCCTGGGGCAAAAGTAGGAATCCTGATTTCTCCAAGGAGCCTTCTTGAAGGCTTTACCGGCCTTTTCTTGACCGAGATTTTCTTGTTGGAGCTGTTCTCAGATGATTGAGGCAGTGAATGTTCTCCTGACTCTTGCTGCAAGATTGCCAGATACGGCTTGGGATTTTTGTTGAATTCATAGCTTTCATGCTTGGTCAGCCATGTTTTAATTAAATCGAAGTTAGAGCCCATCTTTATATGGTCGTTGTACACCTCTAGTTGTAGTGTGATACGTCCATTTTGCATCATTCTTTTATATCGATATTTATCGCATTATGGGCTGTTATTTCACATTATGTCACAATACTTATGGCTATTCTCTCTTATTTTACAAGGTTTAACATGAAGAGGGGGGATGCCGGCAGCTAGAATTCTGGCTCGAAAAGGAGTGAATATTGGAGACCTATCCTGTGCAACTCCAAAAGTCCTGAAACTCCACGGAATATCTTAAATTAAATAAAGAAAAATCGTCGCCAAAGATGAAGGCCAGTGGGCCCACACCCTGCTCACGAGGGTGGGGGGCGCGCCCCTCCCCCCTGGGCGCGCCCCCCTACCTTGTGGGCGCCCTGGTGGCTCTCCGACGCCCATCTTCTCCTATATGAAGTCTTTCGATGAAAAAAATCAGAAAAAAACCTTTCGGGACGAGACTCCGCCGCCACGAGGCGGAACCTTGGCGGAACCAATCTAGGGCTCCGGCAGAGCTGTGCTGTCAGGGACACTTCCCTCCGGGAGGGGGAAATCATCGTCATCATCATCACCAACGCTCCTCTCATCGGGAGAGGGCAATATCCATCAACATCTTCACCAGCACCATCTCATCTCCAAACCCTAGTTCATCTCTTGTATCCAATTCTTGTCTCTAAGTCCGGGATTGGTGCTAGTAGGTTGCTAGTAGTGTTGATTACTCCTTGTAGTTGATACTAGTTGGTTTATTTCACTACTAGGAAAAGGCCTACTAATGGCGCACCGGTTTTGCCTACTAATGGCGCACTACCGGTGCGCCATTAGTAGCACGCCATTAGAATTTTTTACTAATGGCGCACCACAGGTGCGCCATTAGTATCTGGTATACTAATGGCGCACCTGGCAGTGCACCATTAGTATGTAACTCCATGCGCCATTAGTATGCCTCCCGGGGGGCCATATGTAACCATGTGCTTTGTCACACTAATGGCGCACTCTGCCTTGATGCGCCATTAGTATCCTCTGGCATACTAATGGTGCACTCTGCCTTGATGCGCCATTAGTATGAATATTTGGTTTTTTTTGCTTTTCTGGTTTTTGCACAGATTACAAAATATATTATTGGACAGAATATAGACAGCAGCACATAGCAACATTAGATTCATCGAATACAATAGAAGATTAGTCTCCGAATACAATTCATCATATTAGTCTCCGAATTCAAAAGACCGAACAAAGATAAAACATTACAAGTCTCAAGACCGCGAGTATTGAGTTCGTCTTCACATTACAAGTCGATATCGATCATCTAAACTACCATCACATAAAAGAGAGTTGTGGTCATCACGATGAGCATCATCGCGATCAAACTGGTCTTCATCCGGTTCCTCCAACGCTCCCTCCTCTCTCCCACTAGATAGCGGGCATATCTAGATTCGGCCTCCGCCCTAGTGGTGTACCCTTTGTAACTGTTACCGCTGAAACGGTGAACCTGTCTCCGACACTCCTCCCAGTCGTCGTACACTCCGGGAACCTTACCCTTGTACACGACATACGACGGCATCTCTATGCACAAGCCAAACAACAGACGTACATAAGCAATATGTAAGTATGCAACAAAAGGATCAAAAGAGAAAAGCAAGACATTAATAGCACGATTCATGGTCCTACTAATAAATAGCATCGATTACATCTAAGTTGAACGACTGTCCAAACCAAAGAGACATACGAATTCATTAAAGTTTAATTACAACATGAGCCAATCAATGTTTCAGAACTACACATCACTACTTTCGACTCGACTCATCGGACAGGAGCGTGGATGAAGCCGCCGTCTGTCGTGATGGTCATGAAATCGCGGTCGTTGTCACCCTGCATTTGTAGCGTTCCATCTATCTCATTGTTGGACGGTTGATATCTGAGGTAGAACTGCCCCGACGTATGAAGGACATCTTGATGGATGATGTCCGCAAAGTCCGACTGGATGTGAAAGAATTCTTGTCTGAGGTCCGCGTCCTGGATTGCCGACAAGTTCGTGGCCCAATGTTTGAGATTATCTGGTAGCAGAAGTTGATGATGGTCCCTTACGATCGCCCGCATGTGATGGAGGGCGTAGTAGGCATCCTTCTGACCGCCAGGCGGCTGCTTGACACAGCAGAACTTCGTATTGTGTGAGAACATGTGCTTGCCATACTTACGAACAGTCCTGCTGAAGGTGCCTCCAGATTTGGCGTAGCCGAGGAGAACATCATGAAGAACTTTCTTGACATTTGTGTAGACTATCTTGGAGTTACGGTTCGGGTCGAAATACGTGGCCATGGAATATTTCGGGCTTAAGAGGATGAGTGTGCAATGTGTGTCACTGCACAGAACACGGAATGTTAGAAAAAAAAAAGAACGATCGAAATCTAAGAAATCATATGTTACGGGGCGGTTAAGGGATGACTTACTCGGGAAAGTAAGCCACAAGGAAGTTATCCTTATCTGGGTTTGCCAGAATGATGCCTTCGAGGTGTGAAATCGCAACTTGGCGGTCCCCAGCGCTGCTCAAGTGCTTGGCACACATGTAGAAGGGGTCGACTATCACGATGTCCGGAGTCTTGTCTCTAATGATCCGCATCTCCATACTCAGCGAAAACAGCCGAACGAAGGTGTAGTGCAACGGATGAAGGTTAAACATAGCAAAGATGTCATCAAACCGCAGGACGATCGTACCCCCGATGTCTCCATCCACAAAGCCCTTGCCCTCTGGCACCTTGGTCACGAAAACCGGGTATGCCACATCCATCTCTCTGAGACGCCGCTTCTCCAAAGAAAGAACACTGTCGTGTAGACTCCGCATAGCACCGGTTGCAGCATTCAGCATATTTGGCGGTAGCATCGCCCTACCCGCCACATGCACCCTCCTCGAGATATCCTTAGGTGAAGGTGGCCCGTCCTGAGCATGGCTCGAACTCAGTGCCGGCTGGCTCGCACCGGCGCCCTTGTTAGTCTTTCATTTCCGTCCCTTCTTCTTGATCTCCTGTAATGGGACCGAGTTCTGCTCACAGACCGCCTTCTTGAGCGTGTTGGGGCTGATAATATTTCGCACCTCAGCTATCTGAGGCTCGGTGAAGGCGGGAGTTGGAGGCGTCTCCTGAGAACTGAATGCCAGACGACGCCTATTGCAATTGGATTTCTCCGTCGTACCAGCTAGATTGCGGTCGTCTTGGTTGGGTTCTTGAGAAAGAGGCCCGCAAAACTCGTCAGCGTACCCATGTTCGGCAAAGTACTTATCGACTTTGGTAAATGTATTGTCGCTGATGTCGTCGTCGTCCGGATCCTGTGCCATAGGGATGTCCGACAGGTCCGGTAGCGTTGCGGCGTTCTTGCCATGGCTTGGCGCCGGCACGACTGGCGGTCTTGTCTGTGGGGTGGTGTCCCCCGCCCCCAAACGAATCTGGCTCTTCGGCCAAAGCAGCGGCCAGTTTACGCAGGCGCTGAGGGTCATCTCATCTTCTTCGTCGGCCCCAGCGGGTCGAACCGTAGGTAACAGCTCGTCGCAGCCTGGGAGCACCCGAACCACTTCAACCCTATATGCTGTGGGTGGCATCGGATTACCGTGGAACATGTGGTTGCCCGGTTGAACGATTTTGCCCTTGGCGACATCAACCAACTCGGCGCCCACGAAGTGCAGAAGAGTGCAAGGAACGTCGGCGATGCCCTGCGAAAACATGTACAGGGCATCAGGGATGCCCAGTCAAAAGCAAGGAGATGAAGTCATCGGCCGAGAGGCTTAGTTACCGTGATGCCATCGAGCTCGGCTAATGTCGAGGCACCACCAACGGCGGGCGTGCAACTGACGGAGGGGGCGCTTGCTGGCGAGGTGCCGGTCGGTGTACACCCGGGTGCATTAAGCTCCAATGCCCGTGCCGGCGCCGGAGACACGAATACCGCCTCCGCCGGAGACACCAATGGCGCCGCCGCCGGAGACACCAATGGCGCCGCCGCCGGAGACACCAATGGCGCCGCCGCCGAAGACACCAATGGCGCCGCCGAAGACACCAATGGCGCTGCCTGCGCGTTGTGCGAGTTGCTGGCCGTGAAGCTGGGAACCGGGGGAGGCCCCTGTTGGCCTCCCGCAATCCACGTCGTTAGCCCATGAATCAACGTAGGCACCATGGCGTTGAGCTTCGTTCCCATTTGTTGTTCCACTTGCTCTTGGACAAGCTCCGGAATCCGCGCCACTTGTGCCTTGAGTGCTTCAACCTCGCGCGTCTGGCTTTCCGAGCTGGCCTTTTTCTCCTTCCGCACACCAGCGGTATAGTATGACCCCCATTTTGTGGACAAGCCTTTGCCGGCCACACGACCAGCTGACGTCGGCTTAGTGAGCTTATCCTTGCTTTTCATTACATTCAACGCCCTATTTAAAGGGGTGTCGAAAGGGGAGCTCTGAGACGACCCCGCGCTACTGCTTTCAGTTTCCTGCGAAAGGAACGTGAACCATTTAGAAATATTGGGGATTAATTAGAGTGCAACCATATGGAGCTAATTACGCGGCAGTGTATTCCTTACCAGAACAAGCTCAAGCGCCCTGGTCTTCGGATCCGTGGTAAGCTCCTTTGTTATCGGGTCCTCCTTGTACCGGGCCCTGACATAGTTCCTGGTCTGCTTGTTACCGCTGTATTTCTCGAAGCGGGGCGGTAGGCCTTGCTCAGCACGCTCCGCGTCCTCCTTGTCCCATATAGGCTCCGCCACTCTGTAACCGTCGGGACCGAGTTTGTGTTCCCCTAAGTTCAACTCCCGCATTTCTTTCCCCCACTGACTTGATTCGGTGGTTGCACTGCTCTCGCACTTTATCTTGAACTCCTTGTAGTCATCTTCGCTCATCAAAGGATATTTCGCCTTGATCTTCTCATAACTATCACCTTTATCAATCATTCTCTTCACCGCGCTTCTCCAAGTAGACAGGGCCGTGCTCATCTTCGTGAGGGCGGCACTGTTCACTTTATTCCCTGAGAGGCGTGTGTTTTCAAATTCGGCGGGGAACTTGTATCGTTCGTGCAGCTTTGTGAAGAGAAGGTTGCGCAAATTCCTCGGTCCTTATGCCAAGGTTCTCGGTGTTGATCGAGACGGTGCTCCGGAGAATGCACCCGAGCTGAACCGAGTACCCCTTGACTATATGTTTGGGCTCCGTTGGATTCCCGTCAGAGTCCACTTGAGTGAATTCCTCCTTGAGGGTGCAGAGCGCATTCGGGCGCCGGTCCTTCCTTTGCTTCTTCGGTTGGCTGCCATCTGTGTGTGCGCCGCCATCATCAGTGGTGGAATCCTCGGCGGCACCATCAGTGGTGTCATCCCCGACGCCACTAGGGGTTGTGTAATCAGGATCGGTGTCTTCCGCGGCGTCCTCATAGCGGTGAGGTTGTTCCTCCATCTCCTGGGACAGCTCCCAGAATTGCTTGCCGCCCGAACCGCCGGCCTCATCGTTGTTGGCCATGTTTCGCTTTAAATAGGAAAACAGTTTGGTCAAAAAGTTGGTTATTGTCAAGGAACAAGATCATGGTCTCATCATTTAGGGTTTGTCGACACCGAGGCATCCTAAAAGCTAAGCTTTCATCATTTAGGGTTTGTCGACACCGAGGCACCCTAAAAGCCTAAGCCGAGGCACCCTAGGTTGGGCCTAATCACTTGGCATTAATCACTTGGCTCTATTGCCACCTACGGTTTAATGCAGCAAGAATGGCGGGGCATTTGATCCTACTTAACTAAGTACTAAGATACCCCGGTCCATGCATTAGTCGCAAGTACCCCATATGTCCTATTTTTAGCAAAGTCATGCTAAAATTTCAGCATGACCTTTGCTGAAAATAGGACATATGGAGTACCCAAATTTGCCGGAACGGAAGTTAATCAACATTCCGGCAAACTCAAGGGCCTCTCGGGGTACCTGCAAATATTTGTGTTTTTAGTTGAGCAATACAACGACAGTGTGATAGGCAAGTTTCAGCTGGCAAAGTGTCATGATTCAGACAACAGAGCAACTAAGCATAGCAAGTGGATATTTTAGTCAGTATACTAGTACTCTTTAGAAAGCATGAGACATATATTACCTGGAGGAGACTTCATCGGAGAGTTGCCTTTGCAATGAAAATACAACGAGATCAGCAAATGATAGTAAGATATATACTGAAATTATCATAACAAAATGTCAGCTACTGCCATGGTCAAATAATAGATTATGATAGCTGGACAAGTACAGGTCAAACTAGATAATTTTCAGAACCAGTTTAACCACTGCAGGATAAAACAATGCATCCAAGACTGGGCTTAGACTAATATCCTCATAGCATAATCTGACATCAAGCAAATATTATAAGAATAGTGAAAATGTATGTTCATTGCAAATGAATATGGACCAAGTGTTCTCATTAACTACTTAAAGAATTAGTTCCATATTGTTGCATGAGAATTGTAGAGAGAAAAGATACATGGTTCTACTTCTGGGATTGGTTACATCTCTTATTGTTCACATTCTTGTCAAAGGACTTTAACCATTAATTATCAGAAGAACTAATGCACATTTAAACACCCTGAATTCGGAAGAAGTAATACAACACTACATAGTACCTATGTAGTTTCCATGCCAAACTTTGGGTGATATCAAACCATTAGAAAGCATGATCATGAGAACAACATCAGTTTTAAAGATATTGTAACCCCTCCTGGTAACAAATATTCATCTACTCATTTGTAGATACCTAGGAGTAACAAGACTATCAAACTAACAGATCCATTAATCAATTATGGACTTCTTACATGTTACATCTATCATTAGTGGCCAGAAAGAATAGTAATTAATGTTTCATATTGTTGCATGAATCCAAACTCACTGGAAAATTCACTAATTGAGCCTAGCTACTTAAAGAAAGAATCTCTAGGCGGATGCTTAGTTGAGACTAGTATCCTCTAAAATGCATCTAAATGCAAGCTCAGAGATTTGAACATTTGGAAAACCCTAGCTACTTAATTGTCCAACCCCCTTTCCTTGTCCAAATTTCTCCAACCCCCAACCCTAGAACACATCAGAAGGAAATAAAGAGGGGGAAGAGGGGGAAGCGGCTTGGGTGCTCACTTGGGAGGTCGAGGGCGACTCGGGGCAGCCGGAGCTAGTCGAGGCGGCACGAATTCGGCGTCGAGCGGTGGCGCTCCTCCTGGGCAGGCCGCACGGTCGAGGGCGTCAAGCGGTGGCGGTCCTCCTGGGCGTCCGAGCTCGTCCGGGTCCTCGTAGTCGAAGAGGAAGACGGCGGCGGTCCTCCTAGGCAGGCCGCACGGTGTTGGACGGCGAGCACGTCGAGGGTGCAGGCGGGGCCATGGGGGGAGGGGGCGCTTGGGCGGGAGGACGTCGAGGGAGGCGGCGAGGGAGGCGGCGCTCAGCTCGGGGACGGCGAGGGAGGCGGCGAGGGAGGCGGCGCTCGGCTCGGGGACAGCGTGAAGGAGGCGAGGGGGGCGGCAAGGGGGACGGTGAACACGGGGGGCAGCGGGTGAGATCGATGAGGCAGGGAGAGATTAGAGAGATTGGGGATTTAGTGTGGGGGGAAGCTTTCTAATGGCGCACCACCCCCTCGTGCGCCATAAGTACGACTATTCTAATGGCGCACCACCCCTCGGTGCGCCATTAGAATTTTGTTTTAATCTAGCCCACTAGCCCTATCTACAACCTAACCCTATCTACAACAGAACCCACCCACTAGCCCGACTGGTCAGCACGCAACACACACACCAGGAGGTCCTGGGTTCGATTCCCAGGCTCCCCAATATTTTTTTATGCATTTTAAACGCTGTTTTTATATTTATTTGTGTTTAAATATGTTCAAACTTGTTTAATTGCGGTGGATCTAGCGGGGGAGGGTGCGGGATCGAGATGGAGGGGGATCGAGATCGAGATGGAGGGGGAATCGAGATCGAGATGGAGGGGGATCGAGATCAAGTGTCCTCATGATTTCAAAAAGTGCCCATGAAATTTAAAAATATTCATGATATCAAAAAGTGCCCATGAAATACAATCGAGAAATGAAGACTACGATTTAAATACAATCGATCTTAGCTAGCTATCTGTTCACAATCTTATTGCCCTTCTTTTTCGCAAATGGAGTTCTTCTGTGGAATGGAGTCCTTTAGGTAGGGTGGTCCTGCCTCTTCTTGTGGTGTGTGATGCTACTTCATCGTCGTCGTCATGTTCGATCTTCGGGTCGCCGTACTTGTCGAAGTCTTGCTCATTGGCTACTCCATCCATTCCGATGATCATCCTTTTGCCTCTCCTCACGACAACACGACTGGGCTTTGGCGGGTCGGTAATGAAGAAGCATTGGTCCACTTGGGAAGCCAGTACCCATGGCTCATTTTTCGCGGTGACATTTGCGCCCGCGGTCTTGGATTTGGCTTCGGGTATAACCATGGTGGTGAAATATCGGTCTTCTTTTAGGACGCTCTTGGCCCATCTGACACGGAACATCGGCACCTTCTCTCCAGCGTAGCTCAGCTCCCAGATCTCCTCGATCCTTCCGTAGTATCTGTCCTTGTCCTTACTGGCGTAGGATTCCATCGTTACCCCAGAGTTCTGATAACCATCGCTCTTCATGTACTTGTCCTCGGTGTAGAATGTGTAGCCGTTGATATCGTATGCCTCATAGGGCATCAGGTTGTGCTCGGCGCCCTGTGACAAGGCGAATATGAGTTGCTCTTCCGCGGAAGAATCTTCATGTAAAGGGTACGACAGAAGCTTCTGCTTGAACCAACGCATGAAACATGAGTTTTGCTCTTTGAGTATACCTCCGTCCGTCCTCTGTTGGCCTCGGTCATTGTACGTCTTCTCAATAAAGTTTTTGTGCTCTACCACCCAAGGATCGACCACGTCTATGTATTGTAGCGCGACTAGGTTTGCTCTTTCAAAGTCGGCGAGTCGACCCTCGAAGTTGACATGCATTTTGCAGCGACCCTCACGGTGACCCCATCCAGCGAGCCTGCCGAGGTGCCTGTTGACGGGCAGACCAACGGGGTTCTCGATGCCTAGATAATTCGTGCAGTAGGAGATGCACTCTTCGGTCAGAAAGCCCCTGGCTATACTTCCCTCTGGACGTGACATGTTCCGAACGTATCCTTTGATGACACCATTCATCCTTTCGAACGGCATCATGCTGTGCAGGAACGTCGGCCCAAGTTGGATGATATCCTCCATGATATGGACCAGCAGATGCACCATAACGTCTAAGAATGCGGGCGGGAAGTACATCTCAAGCTCGCATAGTATCACCACGATCTCTTCCTGTAGCCTTCTGAGTTGCCTCACGCCAATCGACTTCCGAGAGATGACGTCGAAAAAGTTGCATAGGCCAAATAGCGTTTCACGGACGTGCGCGTCCATGATCCCACAGATTGCAACTGGAAGTATCTGCGTCATCAGCACGTGACAGTCGTGAGACTTCATCCCGCTGAACTTCTGCTTCGCTGGGTCTAGGTATCTGCTTATCTTCCCCGCGTAACCGTAAGGAAGTTTTACTCCTAGGAGGCAGGTGAAAAACTGCTCGATCTCCTCCTGACTTAGAGTGAAGCAAGCGGGAGGGTAGTCATTTCCGGTCTTCTTGGACTTTTTGCCTTTGCGACGACTTTCTGTGTCCTGCTTCGCCTCATCATCATCATCATCATTAGCGTGAAGCTCCTGCCTGATGCCCATTGATTTCAAGTCTGCCCTTGCTTTCGGCCCATCTTTGGTCCTCTCTGGCATGTTGAGCAGGGTACCAAGCAGACTCTCGCACACGTTCTTCGTGATATGCATGACGTCAAGGCTGTGAGGCACACGGTGGATCTTCCAGTACGGCAAGTCCCAGAAAACAGACCTCATTTTCCATACCTTCAGCAGTGGCTCTTGCGCCTTTCGCTTCTTTCCCGGCTCTGGCGCCTTTTGCTTCTTTCCCGGCAGTGGGCAATCTTTCCAATTTTTCAACAGCTCGTCTATTTCCTCGCCGCTCCTCGTACACGGGCGTTTTCGGGGTTCGGTTTCACCATCGAACAGATCCTTGCGTTTCCTCCACGGGTCATCGTCGCGAAGCCACCTTTGATGTCCCATGAACACGGTTTTCGAAGACCCGGGATCTCTATCTAGCTGGCGATACGTTGTGTCATCCATGCACTTTACGCATCCAGAAAATCCGTGGACTACCTGCCCCGCGAGATATCCGTAACCAAGATAGTCGTGCACCGTCGTGAGTAGTGCGGCTCTCATAGGGAAATATTCTTTCTCTGCGGTGTCCCACGTATTGGCTGGGGGGAAGGTTTCCACAGCGTGTCTAGCTCCTCCTTCAGCAGCCCCAGATACAGATTGATGTCATTCCCTGGTTGTTTCGGCCCTTCAATTAGCATACTCATGTGAATGTACTTCCTCTTCATGCACAACCAGGGGGGAAGGTTGTACATCCACACAAACACAGGCCAGGTGCTATGTGTGCTTCTCTGGCTGCCAAACGGATTGACTCCATCGGTGCTCGCGCCCAGCACAATGTTCCTTGGATCCTTCCCAAATTCTGGGTATTCGAAGTTCAACGCTTGCCACTGGCTCTCATCCCTAGGGTGACTCAGCATCTTGTCTTTTTTATTTATCTCCGGATCATTTCCGTCATCTTCCCGCTTCTTCTCCTCCCTATCCGCGTGCCAACGCAGGAGCTTTGCTACCTTAGGGTCTGCGAAATACCGCTGCAGATGAGGAGTGATCGGAAAGTACCACACCGATTTTCGAGGAGCTTTTCTTGTATCGAGTGACGCCGCACACCTGACATATGGTAGAGTCCGTGTGCTCGTCCCGATAAATGATGCAATTGTTCATGCACACATGGTATTTCACGTGCGGTAAATCCAAAGGACACACGATTTTCTTCGCCTCCTCGAAACTTGTCGGGCACTTGTTCCCCTTGGGAAGACGTTCGTGCCAGAATGACATGTTCTCGTCGAAGCATGCGTCGGTCATTTTGTGTTTTACCTTCATCTCCAGAGCCACGAGCGTTACTTTCAGGCGGGTATCCTCGGGCCTGCATCCTTCATACAATGGAGTAACCGCGTCTATCTCCAGTTGATCCAGCTTGGCTTTCTCTCGGGCGGCAGCTCTTGCATTATCCGTCTGCTTGCAAAGAAGCTCTTGAATATGAGGGTCCTACACCCCGCCTCCATCGTCGTCTGCTCCGGCATCTTCATCCTCGCGATCATGCCTTCGTCTTGATCTTCCTCATCATCATGTACGACATCTTCTACATGATGATTGTGTACATCATCACCGTCGTGATCATGTCCTGGAGATTCTTTGTCTTCTCGCCCGCCCTCGCCGCGGTGGTTGTCTTGTTGCCCTTCCTCATTTCTTGCCCGGCCCCCATGGACGACTTCATAGTCATCTTCATCACCTTGCCACCGATAGCCATCCATGAAACCACGCAAGAGCAGGTGGTCCCGCACCTGCCCGGGATCCGGGTCCGCAATAAGGCTCTTCAGCTTGCATCTTCGACACGGACATCTTATCTCCGTCTCATTCTTTTGAAGCATCTCGGCCTTCGCGGAGCTCAAAAACCTATTCACGATGCCTTCGGTCATCGTGCAGACCATGGTCGCCTGCGGGGTAGAGCAAAACGATATTTTAGAACCAAGAAAATTTTTGGCATGACCTTCCCTAAAAATAGGACCAAAAAGAATTCATAGTGCCAAAATTCTCGCCGAAACGGAAATGAATCAACATTCCGGCAAAATATTGGCAACTATCGCATTTCAAATATCGGTACCTGCAAACACAAACATATATGCAACACCACAAACACAAGCAACACCACAAACGTACATAGATCTAGCTAGGCCACAAAAAGTGCATGTGCACGTTGTTGGAGCGAGCTACGGAGAAAAAAAGTAGATCTACATCATGAAGATAGCTTTCCCCTTACTTACCTATAAAAAAAAGGTGATTTCACCACTTAATTTTGATGAATCTATGGTGGAAATGAGGTGAGAAGGAGGAGGCAGCCGAGACAAGCTTGGAGGAGGAGGTGGAGAGAATGAAGTGGGGAAAGTGAGTGGGTAGGTGGGCTGTCCAAAATATCTTGTTTGTCCCAGGTTACTAATGGCGCACCACGACAAAATGCGCCATTAGTAACCCTGGTTACTAATGGCGCACCGGCAGGTGGTGCGCCATTAGTACTTTTTGCAGAAAAGTAAGAAAAAACATATGTATACTAATGGCGCACTGTGGAAAAGTGCGCCATTACTAGTTTAAACTAGTAATGGCGCACTTTGGCATAGTGCGCCATTAGTAGATTTGCAAAAAAGTAAAAAAAATATATATATACTAATGGCGCACTGTCTTGGTCGTGCGCCATTACTAGTTCTAACTAGTAATGGCGCACTTTGCCATCCCTGCGCCATTAGTTTGTATGGAAAAATGGAAAAAAAATCAATAGTAGTGGCGCACCGTGAGCACGGTGCGCCATTAGTGTATTCCACACTGATGGCGCACGTGTAAGCGATGCGCCATTAGTATATAGTAGTGGCGCACTACTTACCTGGTGCGCCATTAGAATCAGCCCTATCTATAGCCCTTTTCCTAGTAGTGTTTGGTGGAAGATCATATGTTCAGATCCTTTATGCATATTATTACCCCTCTGATTATGAACATGAATATGCTTTGTGAGTAGTTACGTTTGTTCCTGAGGACAAGGGAGAAGTCTTGCTATTAGTAGTCATGTGAATTTGGTATTCGTTCGATATTTTGATAAGATGTATGTTGTCTAACCTCTAGTGGTGTTATGTGAACGTCGACTACATAACACTTCACCATTATTTGGGCCTAGAGGAAGGCATTGGGAAGTAATAATTAGATGATGTGTTGCTAGAGTGACAGAAGCTTAAACCCTAGTTTATGCGTTGCTTCGTAAGGGGCTGATTTGGATCCATATGTTTCATGCTATGGTTAGGTTTACCTTAATACTTTTGTTGTAGTTGCGGATGCTTGCAATAGAGGTTAATCATAAGTGGGATGCTTGTTCAAGTAAGAACAACACCCAAGCACCGGTCCACCCACATATCAAATTATCAAAGTACCGAACGCGAATCATGAGCATGGTGAAAACTAGCTTGACAATATTCCTCTGTGTCCTCGGGAGCGCTTTTCCTATTATAAGAGTTTGTTCCGGCTTGTCCTTTGCTACAAAAAGAATTGTGCCACCTTGCTGCACCTTATTTACTTTTGTTACTTGTCAGGACCCCGACTCAATGCCACATAGATCTAGCATGTAACACTTCATATCACTTTGCGGCCTCACGCACGGTATTCCCACGGGTGTCGCCTTACCTTTACCCGGGACCGTTTGCGCCTTTTGGCACACGTATATGACAGTGTCGCTAGCATCCATATGATAAGGAGCCCGGGCTGACATGGCTAGTCGTAAACCCAAAGTGGCACAAACTTACAGGGACAGGCATCCATGACCCAGCATCGAACGTGTCGGTCATCAGCGAGTGAATCCAGGCTGTAGCACTGGGCTAGCAGGACTCCGGTGAACCGGGCTGTAGCGGGCTAACAGGACTCCGGTATTCATCGCGTGACATTTCCCCGTAGGGACAGACACAGGAACGAAGAAGGACACATGCCGGCCAGCCTAAGTGTTCCGGAGCAGTAGCAAGCTACCATGGCTCGGTGGAAACACTAGGAGACATTTCTCGATAAGAGAGGCTACTAAAGATAAACAACTAGATGGTCAGATCCCACACATACCAAGCATTTCAATAGCATACACACAATATGCTCGATATGTGCAAATACAACATGGCATCACAACATGACTCTACGACTCAAATAATTTATTCAATAGGCTCCGAGGAGCGAGATATTACAAACATAGGTCTCATGACCCAACATTCAGAGTATACAAGTCCAAGCACAAGCGGAAGCTATCATGTCTGGGTACAGACATCTATAAATGAAAAAGGCCGAGAAGCCTGACTATCTATCAGATCCTGCCGAGGGCACAAGATCGTAGCTGAGGTATCAAGCTAAACGTCGAAGTCCAAGCGGAACTACTAGTGAGACTGAAGTCTCTCTGCAAAAACATAAAATAGGCAAACGTGAGTACAAATGTACCCAGCAAGACTTACATCAGATCTATCTACATATGCATCATTTTCAACAAAGGGGATGGTGGGGTTTAACTGCAGCAAGCCAGCTTTGACTCGGTGGCTATCCTGAACTACAACTGCAAGTAACTCTTTTGAGGTGGCGCACACGAGTCCACATATTCACCAACCAATACACCACTATGGAACCGCTCCCGTCTCCCTACGAGAACGCCATCCATAGCACTCACGCTTATCTTGCGTATTTTAGAGTATCCACTTTCACTTGTCTATGAACTGATATAAGCAACCCAGAAGTCCTTTTCCGCGGACACGGCTATTCGAATAGATCATATTAACCCTGCAGGGGTGTACTTCTTCACACACGCTCTCACCACTTACCGCCGTTTACACGACATGTACTCGGCAACCTTCAAGCGGAAGCCCAACGTGGGTGTCGGCCACGGCCTGCTTAAACACTCAAGTCTCTAGTCCAGGTTTATCGCCTATTCGGGTTCCATCCATGAGGAGATCCGGCCGGAGTTTCGCTCACAGCCCCAAACGATGTGTACAGGGTTCCGTGACACCAAACGGGTGCCCGGTTTACCCGGCCACGTGCCTACCGCATCACAGCCCACCCCTACGGTCAGCGCTGTCCACGGCCTCCAGCATACTACAAACACCAGAAACTACTTGCAACTCCTGGACAGAGGACAAGGGTGATTAAGAAGCCGAGAGGGTCCATTGGTTTCGGGCCCAATGCGTGGTAGTAGCTGAATCATGGATCACAAACACAGAACTCAGTTCCTGAGGACGGCTGCAATGAGACAACCCACCATGTACTCCTACATGGCCTCTCACCGCTACCTTTACCAAATCGTGTTCACACACTTAGCTCACACACAGTAGGTCATGTTCACACACCTCTGATTCATCCCCGATGAATCAGACCTGACTCAACTCTAAGCAGTAGCAGGCATGACAAACAAACATGAATGAGTAGGCACAACAGGGCTCAAACAACTCCTACTCATGCTAGTGGGTTTCATCTATTTACTGTGGAATGACAGGTCATGCAAAGGATAAAGGGGTTCAGCTACCGCAGCAAGTAACAGATGAATCGATGTTGTCCTAATGCAGTAAAAGAGAGCAGGAGCGAGAGAGTGGGATTTTATCGGAATGAACAAGGGGGTTTTGCTTGCCTGGCACTTCTGAAGATAACATTGAGTCTTCATCAGTGTCAACGATCACATCATCGGTACACGTCTATCGAGAGGGGACAATTACCGGCAAATACAGAAAAACACAATCAGTGCAATGCACAATATGATGCATGATCATGACATGGCAAAATGAATGTGTTTTGGGCTAATGCAACTAAAACCAGATTAAATGAAGTTGGTTTGAATCCAAGATTCAAATTCAAACTCCATATGTGATTATTCAAAAGCCATGTAATTGATTTGTGCTAAACAGCAGCTATAAGTTGTTCTAACATGCATGAAAATGGTACAGATGGATTCCTTGAATTTTTCTGATAATTTTTCATATATAATTTATTTAATTTGGAGTTACGGTTGAATTTCTATGAATTATTGAAGTTTAGGGCATTTTCTGAAATTTCCTGAATATTTAGAATTAAAATAATTCCAGAAAATGAATTATGGCGTCAGCACCACGTCACTGTGACGTCAGCAGTCAACTGGGCTGGCTCGGGTCAAACCTGACGTGTGGGGGCCACACGTCAGTGACACAGTGCTGGCTGGAGTCACAGACATGTGGGGCCGGTCAAAGGCCACGTCAGCGAGGTCAACGCCGACGCGTGGGGCCACTGCAATTAGATTAAACTTAATCTATTTTAGTTAGCCGGTTAGTTAGGCCGTGGGGCCCGGCTGTCAGTGGCTCTGGGGGTTAGTTAGTGGGGTCATTAGTGCTAATGACGACGCCACGTCAGATACGCCGGCGATGAGTCGCCGGTGACCACAGAACACGGCGGGGCACGCTGGACTTGCGCTAGAGGCGTCAGTTTGGCGCGCTGAGGGCACCAGGGGATGGCCCTTGCTCCCGCGCATCCAGAGGACCGAGTGGGAGGTCGTGGGGCCGACGGAGCTCGTCGGAACGGAGCTCGCGGCGGCGCCGGAGTTCGGACCTCGGCGAAAACGGCGTTGTGGAGCACGGGAGGGCGAGTTAGGATATGCGTTAGGCTCCTGGTGGCTTCCTGAGTGTGGTGACACGCTCCGAAACGAGCTCAAGCGGCTGCAGTGACGGCGGTGACGAGGTCAGCGGCGGCCGGAGTTTGGCCGCGGCGGAGCTATGGCCTAGAGCTCGCAAACGCGAGGGGAGAGAGAGGGGTTCTGCATGAAGGCTCACCGCGGAGCTGTAGGGAGGGTTAGTGGGCTCAGGGGCGCGCCAGAGTGGCCGAATTCGACGGAGACGGCACCGGGGCCGAAGCTCGGAGATGATGACGATGGCGGCTGCTCGGGGCCTTTCCGGTCACGTGGCTCGGTGAGGGGGTTGGCGACGAGGTGCAGGAGCTCGGGAGCACGCCGGAGAGGGGAGGGGGTGGCCATGGTCATGGCTACGGCGAGCGGCGCTCCCAGGTGCGTTCGGTGACGAGAGGGAGGGAGAACAGAGGAGGAGGAGGGGGTCCAGAGAGAGAGAGACGGTCG
>NC_041391.1:648017340-648018353 GCF_002162155.2 Triticum dicoccoides | reverse complement strand
TTAGAGCCGATGATAACACGTAACGCTTGTGCGTGCTCTCAAGAACTTGAGCATTTCCATATTCATCAAGGTTTTACCAACATCCGTGTCAAGGGTCCGGCAACACAACTTGCTACCATGATGAATGATGATGGAGGATGTAGATGCAAAGAAAGATAACACCTTCTCAGATTTCATCTTAGCGAGGCCAAGGAAACAAAATCTGGATGATCGACCGAGAAACATTTAGCACTCCGCTTCTAATGTTCTCCTTGATGTGCTAGTGTAACCCATTCATAGAAATGGTCTGGTATCTAGGACATCAAGTAAAAGGTCGGACTTCGGGATCTCAAAATCCATAGGGGCAACTAGGGAGTAAATCCTACGAAATCCCTATGGGGAGGTGGCCAACTTCCTCAATCAAGATATTATAATAACAGGTCTTCCGGCTGGGTGTGTGGCCACGACATCCACTTTACCGGTTATCGAGGGACCAATATTATAGTTCTTGGAGAATGTTCCAACCATCATATCTGCCTGAGATTCAGATTTGGTTGGTGTCAGGATATCCCAGACTCATCAAGTCTAGAAAAAAAAATGAAAGTTTGCAACACAAATCGATGAGATGACGTTGCGAGATTCTCGGGAAATGAACTACGATAGTAAGCTCCAAAACATGAGCTGGTTCTGCTACAAACATGTGAACACGTTGTCCCGGACAAGCATGACCACGT
Organism: Triticum dicoccoides; assembly: GCF_002162155.2. NCBI lineage: Eukaryota > Viridiplantae > Streptophyta > Magnoliopsida > Poales > Poaceae > Triticum > Triticum dicoccoides. The sequence goes on along the minus strand of NC_041391.1, from coordinate 648,017,640 downwards.
GGTAGTCTTACAATAAAACACTACCGAGTTCTGGTTGGGAACCATCACCGTGGATAACGAAGTCCTTGCATAAGTCATATGATTAGCTCTTATGAAGGAACTTCTTCCCCTTGAACAAATCAATCAGTGGCTTGGTGTGCTCGGGACACATATGGAATGAAGGTTGCAAGTCTCCAGACCACAGAATACTTCGCACGTGTGCATGACTAATTTGGAATGATTCCAGGGAAACAAAACAATCTTCCTCAAATTCATGGCGGCAACTTGCATCATATGCACATGAATTAGGGAAAATCACTA
>NC_041391.1:647993038-648012071 GCF_002162155.2 Triticum dicoccoides | reverse complement strand
GCTCCCAGGTGCGTTCGGTGACGAGAGGGAGGGAGAACAGAGGAGGAGGAGGGGGTCCAGAGAGAGAGAGACGGTCGAGGGGGGTCGAGGCCGTCTCCGTGGCGTCGCGAGGGGGTCGGGGAGGCTGCCACGACGAAGCAGGAGGTGGCCGGCGCTCTTCGGGCGCGTGCCACGCCTCGCCTCTGCCTACTGGCAGAGGAAGAAGAGGACAAGGGGGGGGGAAGGAGGTGGGCTGGGCCACGCAGGTGGGCTGCACAGGGGAGGCTGGGCCAGCACAGGTGAGCGCCAGGTACTTCTTCTCTTTTCTTTTTATTTACTGTTTTCTATTTTTGTTCTATTTGTTTTGAATTTGGTTTTGAAACCAATTCAATTTATTTTGCTTCTGACAATATTTTTAGGAGCTAAAAGAATTAAAACAATGCTCCACAAAATATTTCAGAATTATTGGACCTATATTTATTTAACAGTAGATATAAGTCCAATTCAAATGGCTATGATTTAAATTCAAAGTCCCAAAAATAAATCCTTAAAAATGTTCAATATTTTGGTTGGGACCAGAACCCTTACCAAAAATTATCAAACATTTAAGAAGAGCCTTTTGGAGCAATGAATAAGATTTCTAGGGTTTTTGCCCCTCTTTTATTTAGGGTTTTGAGGCTTCCAATATTCCTCAATTCAAGTTTCAAAAATATAGACATGATGCACACATGAAGCTAACCTAGAGCAATGCCTGAAGCTAGGGATGTGACATTACTTGTTGCTCGTTACAATTTACCTTATCACAAAAATATCTGTTACCACTTATTTCAGTACTTGCAGAGAATACCTTGCTGAAAACCGCTTATCATTTCCTTCTGCTCCTCGTTGGGTTCGACACTCTTACTTATTGAAAGGACTATGATAGATCCCCTATACTTGTGGGTCATCAAGACTCTTTTCTGGCACCGTTGCCAGGGAGTGTAGCGCCTTTGGTAAGGGGAATTTGGTAAGGAAAAATTTATATAGTGTGCTGAAATTTTTTGTCACTTGTTACTATGGAAACTGAATCTCTGAGGGGCTTGTTCGGGGTATCTTCACCCCGTCCAGTAGAGCAAAGAGTTGCTCCTCAACCTACTGAACCTATTGAAAATGAAACTCCTTTTGTATTTCCTTCGGGTATTATGGAAAAACTGCTGGCTAATACTTTTACAGGAGATGGGACAAAGCATCCCGATGAGCATCTACGTTATTTGGATGATATTTGTGGATTATTTAAGCTTGCAGGTATACCCGATGATGTTGTTAAGAAGAAGGCTTTCCCTTTATCTTTGGAGGGAGACGCATCGACATGGTATAAGCTATGTGATGACACGAGATCGTGGAACTATAAAAAAATGAAATTGGAATTTCATCAAAAGTATTACCCTATGCATCTTGTTCATCGTGATCGCAATTACATATATAATTTTTGGCCTTGCGAAGGAGAAAGCATCGCTCAAGCTTGGGGGAGGCTTAAATCAATGTTATATTCATGCCCCAATCATGAGCTCTCAAGAGAAACAATTCTTCAGAATTTTTATGCTCGGCTTTCTAATAACAATCGCACCATGCTCAATACTTCTTGTGCTGGCTCTTATGATGAAGACTATTGAATTCAGATGGAATTTATTGGATAGAATTAAACTCAACTCTGAAGATTGGGACCTCGACAAAGGAAAGGAGTCAGGTATGACACCTAAGTTTGATTGTGTTAAATCTTTTATGGATACCGATATTTTCCGTAAATTTAGCACTAAATATGGACTTGACTCTAAGATAGTAGCTTCCTTCTGTGAATCTTTTGCTACTTATGTTGATCTCCCCAAGGAGAAGTGGTTTAAATACCATCCTCCCATAGAAGTAAAAGTAGTTGCACCTATAAAGTTGAAGAAAAGACCATCACTTATAATGATCCTATTGTTCCCACCTCTTATGTTGAGAAACCACCTTTCCCTGCTAGAGTAAAGGATCATGCTAAAGCTTCAACTGTTGTTCGTAAAAGCAATACTAGAACTTATACACCTCCTGAGCAAGTTAAAGTAGAACCAAATATTGCTATTGTTAAAGATCTCTTGTCTGATAATATTGATGGGCATGTCATTGAATTCTCTGGTGAAACTGCTAGAATAGCTAAACCCTGTGATAAAGATAAACATAGACCTATGGTAGGCGTGCCTGTTATTTATGTTAAAATAGGAGATCATTGTTATCATGGCTTATGTGATATGGGTGCGAGTGCTAGTGTTATACCACATACTTTATATGAAGAAATTAAGAATGAAATTGCACCCGCTGAGGTAGAAGATATTGATGTTACAATTAAGCTTGCCAATAGAGATACTATATCGCCAGTGGGAATTGTTAGAGATGTTGAAGTCTTGTGTGGGAAAACTAAATATCCTGCTGATTTCCTTGTTCTTTGTTCTCCACAAGATAGCTTTTGCCCCATTATATTTGGTAGACCCTTCTTGAATACTGTAAATGCTAAGATAGACTGCAAAAAGGATGTTGTTACTATTGGCTTGGATGATATGGTTCATGAGTTTAATTTCTCTAAATTTAGTAAACAACATCGTGAGGAAGAATTGCCTAGTAAGGATGAAATTATTGGTCTTGCTTCTATTGCTGTACCTCCTAGTGATCCTTTAGAACACTATTTGCTAGACCATGAAAATGATATGTTTATGAATGAAAGAAGGGAAATAGATGAAATATTCTTTAAACAGGAACCTATTCTGAAACACAATTTGCCTGTTGAAATCCTAGGGGATCCTCCTCCACCCAAGGGTGATCCCATGTTTGAGCTTAAACCGTTGCCTGATAATCTTAAATATTCTTATCTTGATGAAAAGAAAATATATCCTGTTATTATTAGTGCTAACCTTTCAGAGCATGAAGAGGAAAGATTATTGAAAACTCTGAAGAAGCACCGTGCAGCTATTGGATATACTCTCGATGATCTTAAGGGCATTAGTCCCACTCTATGTCAGCATAAAATAAATTTGGAAGCGGATGCTAAACCAGTATGTGATCCTCAACGATGTTTGAATCCTAAAATGAAAGAAGTGGTAAGGAAGGAAATAGTCAAGCTTCTGGAGGCAGGTATAATTTATCCCGTTGCTGATAGTCAGTGGTTAAGTCCTGTCCATTGTGTCCCTAAAAAGGGAGGTATTACTGTTGTCCCTAATGATAAAGATGAATTGATCCCGCAAAGAATTATCACAGGTTATAGGATGGTAATTGATTTCCGCAATTAAATAAAGCTACTAAGAAAGATCATTACCCCTTGCCTTTTATTGATCAAATGCTAGAAAGATTATGCAAACATACACATTATTGCTTTCTAGATGGTTATTCTGGTTTCTCTCAAATACCTGTGTCGGCTAAAGATCAATCAAAGACTACTTTTACATGCCCTTTTGGTACTTTTGCTTACAGACATATGCCTTTTGGTCTATGTAATGCTCCTACTACCTTTCAAAGATGCATGATGGCTATATTCTCTGATTTTTGTGAAACTATTTGTGAGGTTTTCATGGACGACTTTTCCATCTATGGATCCTCTTTTGATGATTGCTTGAGCAATCTTGATCGAGTTTTGCAGAGATGTGAAGAAACTAATCTTGTCTTGAATTGGGAAAAATGCCACTTTATTGTTAATGAAGGTATTGTCTTGGGGCACAAAGTTTCTGAAAGAGGTATTGAAGTTGATAAAGCCAAAGTTGATGCTATTGAAAAGATGCCATGTCCCAAGGACATCAAACGTATAAGAAGTTTCCTTGGTCACGCCGGATTTTATAGGAGGTTCATTAAAGACTTCTCAAAAATCTCTCGGCCTCTGACTAATTTATTACAAAAAGATGTACCATTTGTCTTTGATGATGATTGTGTAGAAGCATTTGAAATACTTAAGAAAGCATTAGTCTCTGCACCTATTGTTCAGCCACCTGATTGGAACTTACCCTTTGAAATTATGTGTGATGCTAGTGATTATGCTGTAGGTGTTATACTAGGGCAAAGAGTTGATAAGAAATTAAATGTTATCCATTATGCTAGTAAGACTCTAGACAATGCTCAAAGAAATTATGCTACTACCGAAAAGGAACTCTTAGTAGTTGTATTTGCTTGTGATAAATTCAGACCTTATATTGTTGATTCTAAAGTAACTATTCACACCGATCATGCTGCTATTAAATATCTTATGGAAAAGAAAGATGCTAAACCTAGACCTATTAGATGGGTTCTCTTGCTGCAAGAATTTGATTTGCATATTGTTGATAGAAAAGGAGCTAAGAACCCAGTTGCAGACAACTTATCTAGGTTAGAGAATGTTCTTGATGACCCACTACCTATTGATGATAGCTTTCCTGATGAGCAATTAAATGTCATAAGTACTTCTGGTAGCACTCCGTGGTATGCTGATTATGCTAATTATATTGTTGCTAAATTTATACCACCTAGCTTCACATACCAACAAAAGAAAAAGTTCTTTTATGATTTGAGACATTACTTTTGGGATGATCCACATCTTTCTAAAGAAGGAGTAGGTGGTGTTATTAGACATTTCGTACCTGAGCATGAACAGGAACAAATCCTATGCAAGTGTCACTCCGAAGCTTATGGAGGACACCACGCTGGAGATAGAACTGCACATAAGGTATTGCAATCTGGTTTTTATTGGCCTACTCTCTTCAAGGATGCCCGTAAGTTTGTTTTGTCTTGTGATGAATGTCAAAGAATTGGTAATATTAGTAGACGTCAAGAAATGCCTATGAATTATTCACTTGTTATTGAACCATTTGATGTTTGGGGCTTTGATTATATGGGACCTTTTCCTGCTTCTAATGGATACACTCATATTTTAGTTGCTGTTGATTATGTTACTAAGTGGGTAGAAGCTATTCCAACTAGTAGTGCTGATCATAACACTTCTATTAAAATGCTTAAGGAAGTTATTTTTCCGAGGTTTGGAGTCCCTAGATATTTAATGACAGATGGTGGTTCACACTTTATTCATGGTGCTTTCCGTAAAGTGCTTGCTAAATATGATGTTAATCATAGAATTGCATCTCCTTATCACCCGTAGTCTAGTGGTCAAGTAGAATTGAGTAATAGAGAGCTCAAATTAATTTTGCAAAAGACTGTTAATAGGTCTAGAAAGAATTGGTCCAAGAAACTTGATGATGCATTATGGGCCTATAGAACTGCATATAAGAATCCTATGGGTATGTCTCCGTATAAAATTGTTTATGGAAAAGCATGTCACTTACCTCTCGAACTAGAACATAAGGCATATTGGGCTATTAAAGAGCTCAACTATGATTTCAAACTTGCCGGTGAGAAGAGGTTATTTGATATTAGCTCACTTGATGAATGGAGAACCCAAGCCTATGAAAATAACAAGTTGTTTAAAGAAAAAGTTAAAAGATGGCATGACAAAAGGATACAAAAGCGTGAGTTTAATGTGGGTGATTATGTGTTGCTATACAACTCTCGTTTAAGATTTTTTGCAGGAAAACTTCTCTCTAAATGGGAAGGTCCCTACGTTATCGAGGAGGTCTATCGTTCCGGTGCCATAAAAATCAACAACTTCGAAGGCACAAATCCGAAGGTGGTGAACGGTCAAAGAATCAAACATTATATCTTAGGTAATCCTATAAATGTTGAAACCAATGTTATTGAAACCATAACCCCGGAGGAATACATAAGGGACACTTTCCAGAACGTTCCAGACTCTGAAAAGGAATAGGTATGTGTTACGGTAAGTAAACCGACTCCAAAACAAATTCTAAGGCAATATTTCTCCGTTTTGGAATATTTAGAAAAATAGAAAAATAAGTAGCAGTCCAGGGAGGACACGAGGCCTCCACGAGGGTGGAGGGCGCGTCCTACCCCCTGGGCGCGCCCCCCTACCTCATGAGCACCTCGTGTGCCCTCCGGACTCCGTTTTCTTGCACGATACGTATTTTGGTTGAAAACTCATTATATATTCTCCCGAAGGTTTTGACGACCGTATCACGCAAATATCTTCTGTTTTCGTTTCGAGCTGTTGCCGTTGCAGATTTGAGGATTCCGGAGACTCGATCATCCTTCTATGAGGGTGAGCCTATTCCATGGAAGGTGGACGACAAGCTTGCATTATCAACAACACCTCCACCCCCACCAACAAAGAAGGAGACATAATCACATGGGTATGGGCACTGCCCTTGGCAACTGCCAAGCTTGGGGGACGGTATCGTATCATCATCACAACCCCTATCTTTACCGTTTTTTAGTTCGATCCTATTAGTAGTATCTTGATTTAGTAGAATAAAGTCATGGCATGATCTAGTTTTGAGTTTTGTTTTATGATCCCTCTATGCAATCGAGTCCGTGAGCTATATATAATAAAGATTAGTGTTGAGTCAAGGGCTTGATCACGTTGCCATGATCCTGGGTGAATCAAAGAAAAGAATAAAAAGAAAAAAAGAGTTCATATTGATCTTATTGAGAGTAATGACTTCACATAGAAAGAGTATGATGATTAAAAGTTGTTAGGAGTTGGCAAATATAGCTTTGGTCATCGTGGCAATTAATAGGAAGTAATAAGGATAGAGAGGTTTCACATATAGATATACTATCATTGACATCTTTCATAATTGGGAGCACTCATTAAGTATGACATGCTAAAGAGTTGATGTTGGACAAGGAAGACAACATAATGGGTTATGTTTTCTCGCATCTCCGTTAAACTATATTGTCATGGATCATTCAAACATGTTGAGCTTGCCTTTCCCCCTCATGCTAGCCAAATTCTCAGCGCCAAGTAGAGATACTACTTGTGCTTCCAAATACCCTTAAACCAGTTTAGCCATGAGAGTCCACCATATCTACCTATGGATTGAGTAAGATCCTTCAAGTAAGTTGTCATCGGTGCAAGCAATAAAAATTGCTCTATAAATATGCATGACTTATTAGTGCAGAGAAATAAGCTTTGTACGAACTTGTTGTGGACGCAATAAAAGCGACGAACTGCATAATAAAGGTTCACATATAAGGGGCAATATAAAGTGATGTTATTTTGCATTAAGATTTTGTGCATCCAACCATAAAAAGCGCATGGCAACCTCTGCTTCCCTCTGCGAAGGGCCTATCTATTATTATTATCTTCTATCTTATGCAAGAGTCAAGGTGATCTTCACCTTTCCCTTTTTCATTTTATCCTTTGGCAAGCACTTCATGGTGGGGTGATCCTGATATATATATCCAATTGGATGTACATTAGCATGAACTATTATTGTTGACATCACCCAAAGGTGAATAAGTTTGGAGGCAAAATTATAAGCCCCAATCTTTCTCTGTGTCTGATTAGAACTTCATAACCACAAGTATTGCGTGAGTGTTAGCAATTATGAAGGACTAAGTGATAGTTGAGTATGTGGACTTGCTTTTTAAAGCTCTGACATAGACTCTTCCCGATGTTATGATAAATTGCAATTGTTTCAATGACCGAGGTTATAATTTGTTAGTGCCTAATAAGGTTTCTGATTCATACTTTTGCATTGTGAAAAGATCATCACTTGAACATAAGTAATCATATGACAAATCTATATATGTTGCTGTTATGAAATAATCATGATGCCTTCATGTCCGTATTTTATTTTTATCAATGCCTCTACCTCTAAACATGAGGACATATTTAAAGTTATCGGCTTTTCGCTTGAGGACAAGCGAGGTCTAAGCTTGGGGGAGTTGATACGTCCATTTTGCATCATGCTTTTATATCGATATTTATCGCATTATGGGCTGTTATTTCATGTTATGTCACAATACTTATGGATATTCTCTCTTATTTTAGAAGGTTTAACATGAAGAGGGGGATGCCGGCAGCTGGAATTCTGGCTGGAAAAGGAGTGAATATTGGAGACCTATCCTGTGCAACTCCAAAAGTCCTGAAACTCCATGGAATATCTTAAATTAAATAAAGAAAAATCATTGCCAAAAATGAAGGCCAGGGGGCCCACACCCTGATCATGAGGGTGGGGGGCGCGCCCCTCCCCCCTAGGCGCACCCCCCTACCTCGTGGGCCCCCTGGTGGCTCTCCGACTCCCATCTTCTCCTACATGAAGTCTTTCGATGAGAAAAAATCAGAAAAAAACCTTTCGGGACGAGACTCCGCCGCCACGAGGCGGAACCTTGGCGGAACCAATCTAGGGCTCCGGCAAAGCTGTGCTGCTAGGGACACTTCCCTCCGGGAGGGGGAAATCATCGTCATCATCATCACCAACTCTCCTCTCATCGGGAGAGGGCAATCTCCATCAACATCTTCACCAGCACCATCTCATCTCCAAACCCTAGTTCATCTCTTGTATCCAATTCTTGTCTCTAAGTCCGGGATTGGTGCTAGTAGGTTGCTAGTAGTGTTGATTACTCGTAGTTGATACTAGTTGGTTTATTTGGTGGAAGATCATATGTTCAGATCCTTTATGCATATTATTACCCCTCTGATTATGAACATGAATATGCTTTGTGAGTAGTTACGTTTGTTCCTGAGGACAAGGGAGAAGTCTAGCTATTAGTAGTCATGTGAATTTGGTATTCGTTTGATATTTTGATAAGATGTATGTTGTCTAACCTCTAGTGGTGTTATGTGAACGTCGACTACATAACACTTCACCATTATTTGGGCCTAGAGGAAGGCATTGGGAAGTAATAATTAGATGATGGGTTGCTAGAGTGACAGAAGCTTAAACTCTAGTTTATGTGTTGCTTCGTAGGGGGCTGATTTGGATCCATATGTTTCATGCTATGGTTAGGTTTACCTTAATACTTTTGTTGTAGTTGCGGATGCTTGCAATAGAGGTTAATCATAGGTGGGATGCTTGTTCAAGTAAGAACAGCACCCAAGCACCGGTCCACCCACATATCAAATTATCAAAGTACCGAACACGAATCATATGAGCGTGGTGAAAACTAGCTTGATAATATTCCTACGTGTCCTCGGGAGCGCTTTTCCTATTATAAGAGTTTGTTCCAGCTTGTCCTTTGCTACAAAAAGGATTGGGCCACCTTGCTGCACCTTATTTACTTTTGTTACTTGTTGCTCGTTACAATTTACCTTACCTCAAAACTATCTGTTACCACTTATTTCACTACTTGCAGAGAATACCTTGCTGAAAACCGCTTATCATTTCCTTCTGCTCCTCGTTGGGTTCGACACTCTTACTTATCGAAAGGACTACGATAGATCCCCTATACTTGTGGGTCATCATAGTGGGTTAAGGCTTGAAAGCAATTCGTCAACTTCTTCCTGCTTTTCCATTGTTTTTGGTTTTAGGAAGTCTAAAGAGATGGTGCTGGAGGTGCCTCGCTGATTGCTTGTCGAGCCTATTTCTTCTTGAAGAAGAACATGCTGTTTCTTCTTCCCGAAAACCTGTTGTTGTGTATTTGGTACGTCGTTGCTTCTGTCATCCTCTTTTAAATCAGTGCCTGTTTGTTCCAGTTGCTCTGTGGTCGTGATATTGCTATTGATATTTTGCTCGTCTGTTTCCTCTTCAGCATGGTGTGGTATCTTGTCGTCTGGTGGTGGTTGATCTGGTTCTATTGGTGGATCATTTTGTTCGTGGTCTGTGCAAGATTGTTGGGCGACTGCGTGGCTGCTGAAATCCATAATATCTTTGCGTTTACTGGATATATCAATAACTTCATGCTCTTGTGTGGTTGTCGCATGCATAATATGTTCTTTTGGCCCGGTAGTTGGCGGAAACTCTTCTAGTACGCAACATTATGCTTGTTGCATTTCTTTGTATTCCATATCTACTTCATATTTCAGCATATCTGTAAAACAATAATTAAAAAAAATATTACTTCTTCTAGTGTTACGAAACTGTAAGATTTAGTTTCTGAAAAGACTTACCTGTTGTACACTTGATTAGTGACAGTTTTGTATTCCCTTTGTGTTGACTGATTAGTTGATATATAACCTTTTTCCTCAACTTTCGTACTTTTTTTGGCTTTAAGGTTGCTGTTGTTCCATCACTGGAGTAGTGCTTCAGGTTCATGTACATATAGAATGCGCAGTCCATTCTGCATGTAGATGAATGGTACTGGTAAGATTGTTGCATTCAAGAAACGGAAAGAAGAGAAAAGTTTGAGCAATGGTAGTGGTAATTGTTGTATTGAAAAGACAAAAGAACAGAATTATTTCAGTAATTGTAGTATTGAATCTTGCATTGACAAAAAAAATAAGTGAAGATGTTGGAAGTGCTTACGTGTCTTCTCCTTGAAGTGGCACCTGCAGTCTGACCTTTTTGTAATGGTTGATGCTTTTTTCTGAAAGCTGTTGCTCTGTGCTTATGTGCTTCCAGATTTTCATTAGTTTGCTGGTTACATTGTTGAAGAATTCTATTATGCCTGGATATGCAGTTGAAGAGTCAAGGAGTTCAAAGAGCTTTTTTTGCATGTTAACTGTGATGGTGAAGTAATGACTTATAGTTTCGTCTTGCTCAAACCTGCACAACGAACATGGTAGAAGGAACTGGAAAACACAAAATAAAAAGAAAACATTTGGAAATCTTCTTATATTTAGAAACATAAAATAAAAAGACAACTTTGCATAACATACACGCAATTTGTGTTTTGTTTTTGAAACAGCTGATCTCCTTACCATGTTATAATCTTGCAGTTTTTCTTCTTCTTGCATGCTGAAAAATGATCTAAGCCTTGCAGGTAGTAATTTTTTTGTAATGTGTTGTTGATCATTATTTTCTTAGCACATTGGATCTTCGTCGTCGGCTTCCCTTATTGAGTGCTGCTTGTTTCGTAATAGATAGAGAAAGGGAATTTTTCAGTTCAGCTATAGGGGAAGTTCATCTATTTATAAAGTCATATATATTGTTTTAAACGTGATTCTTTTGCCGTGATATTTACTTACAGTGTTGCTTAACGACAGAATCTTTCTCCGTGTGCCATTGAGTTGTTTTCTCAAGATTGTTAGCATGGGCTCTATTGCTTCGGTGCGTACTAATTTACCGACCATGAAGCTTTCGGAGACATGTCCTAGATTTACATCAAACTTGTCCGTTGTAATGGAAAGCTGATCCCTGCAAAGTATATTTAGAAAAATGTTTTAGTTCACAGGTGATATAGTCAAAATGATCGTGTGTAAGAATGTTTTCTGTGTTAGTTGCATGAACTTACATTTCTCTCTTTGTCCATGGCTTGCATACAGCGTTGTACATGTCTTTGATGGCTTTTTTGACGAAATCACTATCTTTGCCCCCTTTCTCCACTGTGTCCATTTTGAGGGCACGGTGAAAATTTCTTACCGAGGTGGAAGACGAGGGCGTGCCGTTTCACGGTGGGCTGGGCTGGTCAAAGAGAGAGAGGGAGGGTAAGCTGGGCTGGGCAGCTCTAGTCCCACCCTCTCTCTCTCTGTGTGTGTGTGTGCCTCTCTCTCTCTGTGTGTGTGTGTGTGTGTATTTCTTTTCTTTTCTATTAAAAAATAGAGAAAATACAAAAAGAAAAAGATAGGGCTTAGGGACGAGTTTGGGCATGAGACCAATTCTTATGGAATTTTTACAAAATATGTGATCCAAGAAAAATCGTTGTGGGCATGATTGGAAAGTTTAGATTCAAACTCATTTGAATTAGGTCTAGGTTTTCTAAAGTGTCCAAAAATTCTCAATTTTCTGTTGGAGATTATTTTTGTGATGTAATAATTTGTGGCAAATTTTGTAGTGTGATCATTGAATTTAAATTCAAAAGGAATTTGGATAGGGCTTGAATTGAATTTGAGTGAGCAAAATAAGTAAATGCAAAGAAGCTTCAATTGAATTCTGAAAAATGTTCAATTTTATGTCAGTTATTTAATGTCATGATGAAAAAAAATGAAAATGCAAAGTTCAACATCTCATAATAACTACTCCCTCCGTCCGGAAATACTTGTCATCAAAATGGACAAAAAGGGATGTATCTAGAACTAAAATACATCTACATACATCCTCTTTTATTTATTTTGATGACAAGTATTTCCAGACGGAGGGAGTACTAATTATATGCCCATGCATTGCTATGGGAGTAATAAAAAGGAATGCGGTGGCATCTGATCGAAAGGTGTCATGTGCAGTTTTACACCATGTCATTATACATGTTTATTGTATTCCTCTGTCATTCTTATGGTTTATTTTCTCCAAGAAGAGCATTAGTTGTCCAGTCTTTCCCTTATCTGGTAACACACGTCCTTCATGAATTCGTCATGCGGTGGCATTTGATTGAAAGGTGTCATGTGTAATTTTACACCTTGTCCTCGCAAAAACAAATATACCATGTCAATATACATGTTACTGTCTTCTTGTGTCATGCGCTTATGATTTATTTTCTCCTATCAGAGCATTATTTGTCCAATCTTTCCCTCATATATTACCACCTCGTTCCTCATGAATTCGTCATGCGGTTAAAAATCTCGAATCTTATAAATTCAATATTGACTAGAAGTTATAAAAATCTTGCTCGTCAAACAGGATGAAGGAACACGGCGAAGCTAGGTGGCGAGTGCAGGCACCACAATGGGCACAAACGCGACACATATACTTAGCATGCATATATCAAGCACGACTACACATGGTTTTATGGAAGTAAATTATAAATCCTCTTACATGCCTCTTTCTGCAAGTAAATTATTAATCCTCTTACATGCCTCTTTCTGCCCGAATGAACTCTTAACTGGCATGTATACACGCTATAAACAGAAACCCTATAGTTGTAGACCCTTCGGTATGCCATTCTTTTAGGTTTCTTCAAGAGCTTAGGTTCTAGCCTTTTGTAATATGAGCGCTTGATGCACATTTTCTTGTTGTAGGAAAGAAATTGTTGAATGCCTTAGTGAATGGTAGCTTCTACTGTTTAAAGATCAATGTTGGGCAAACACACATTTCTTACACCATGAGTGTATCACTGCACATGTTTGGCACACTGGCCCTTCACCTAGAGATATTGGCTCCAGTATAAGAAATATACAACAGAGTACAGACAAACATTGCGTTGATAAACATAATTTACTTTCAGAAAAATCATAATTTAAAATTTGACTGCACACGTCTTATGTGATTCCGACTAAGCTCACGCTTGAGGATAGAAGGTGTCTCCGCATCAACTCACACCTAAGGACAGAAGTTGTCACTGTTCTTCTTCACAAGGGTCTTTTTTGTTGTCCACCACCACCATGGACGAGTCCCCGCTACTAGGGAAAAGCCTAGCAGTAGCGCTGGTTTTTGGCCTAGCAGTAGCGCGGGTGCCCGCGCTACTGCTACGGCACTAGAGCTAACTTGTAGCAATAGCGTTGGTTTTCTGGCGCTACTGTTATACCTACTTAGCAGAACGCGCTACTGGTAGTTACTAGCAGCGTCGCTCTATCCCGTGCTACTACTATTATTACGTATTCTATTTCTTTTCTATTTTATGTCATATTCATACACCGTTATACAAGTTTTCATACAATAGCAATTTAGATATTGTTATTACATCATAATGAGTTATTACATCATTGGGTGAAAGAACCGTTAATTAGATTCAAGTAGATGGATCCAAAGTGACCAAGTTGGATTAGCGTGCACTTTGGATCCATCCACTTGAAATTAATCTGCGGTTCTTTCACCCCAATGATATAATAACTTATCATCATCATAATATCATTAACAACTTATCATCATAATACATTATTGTCGTATAACAACTCCTCGTCATCATCATTTTCGTCCATGAGACATCATATAACAACTTGGTCATTAGTCATAATAACAACTCCTCATCGTCATCATCATAGTACTCATAATCACAACTCCTCCCCCTCATCATCATCTAACTCTAACACATTGTAGCACATAATAACAACTTTTCATCATCATCATCAGTCATAATCAAAACTAACTAACTGTTCTTAATACCAGGACCTACTCCTCTCTCCTAGGTAAAATACCATAAAACAGATAAATCGGTCCATCTCAATAATGGAGAATAGAGATAAACCTATCTCCAATTTGTGGCTTGCGCACATTCACGTTGTCTCCAATTAGTTGCATGTGCGCATTCATCACTTTGCTTCATTCTTTGATTTTGAGCCTTCCATCGTTTGAAGAAATCGAATATGCACCGCGGCAAGCCTTCAAAGGAGTTGCTCGTAAGCTAACCATATGCATATCACCTTCGATAAACATCATGCCAGGCAAAACCTCTTTCGGGAGCCTCTGTTGAAAAACGTAATAGTAACATATATAGTTAGCAATGTAGTTTACTTAATAAGAATGTATGCAATGAAGTTACCATCATTAACAAAATCTTACCAAGTTTTTATCAATGAAGTTACCATCAAGAAATTTATGGACTAGTGGCACGTATCTAGTAAAATTGGGTTGATAGAGTGATTGGTTTTAAAGGCCTCAACATCATCTATGAATGAGACAAGATAACCTTTCTCCTCACAATTAAGCTCGGAGTCATAGATGTAGTATGTCATATCTACAACCTTTCAAGTATTTATTTATGATAAGAAATAAGTTAGCAATTATAAATAAATAAGTTTAGTACCGATGAACACCAAATATTTTTAAATTAACAATATAAATTACTTAACTTAACAAATTAGTTTGACAAACTCACATTTAGGCAAAACTGGAGGCATATCCACATCCACCAAGATGTTGATATTATCATCATCATCTTCGGGACGATATCAAATGTTATTTGCATACCCTCCTCAAATCCATACGCCTTGCAGAGAGCTTTCCAATTAGAGCAACCGAAATGTGAGTGGTTGACCGCATTGTACAGCTTAACTAGAAACGCAAAACCATGTTTACTTCTTAAGTGAGCCCTCCTCGCCTGCATATTCTCAAAGTCTTTGAAACCGAGCTTCTTCAATACATATGGTCTTGCATGGCATGTGATGTACTAATCGAAATGGAAAAAAATCCAGAAATTACACGTTGAACGAAAGAAGCACAAGCGATGATATTAATTGTGATGAAATGCTTGTCGTTGAGTACCATACAAACATCAAAGGTCTCTTCCACCTCCACGGTGAAAAACCTATCATTTTGCAGGTGAAGAAACCTGTCGCACAAACCCCGGTCATCATAGCAGTACTCGCACTCCAGGATCCTATCGTCGTTAGACATCTCGTGTGTTCAAAATTCAAAGATTATAAATGTCGTTTAATTCTCTTTCCGGCAAATCCAAGGCACTCGATATTTCCTACATTCTAGCATAAGCCATGCTAAAAATCACGGAAAAATGCGGCATGACCTTTGCTAAAAAGGACGTGTCGAGCGCCTAAAATTTGCCGGAACAAAAATTAATCAACACTCCGGCAAAACATAGGCCACTAGCTCGGAGGTGTTCCCTGCAAACATATCACTACAAGGGAAATGCTTATAGGTAGGACATTAGTAGTAGCGCTGAAAAATAGCAAGCGTTGCTGGTAATTAGCAGTAGCGTTGCTTTGGGGCAGTGCTGCAAGTAACACTTTAGCAGTAGCGCCGGAAAAGGAAAAAATGCTACTAATAAGTGGGACGCAACGAGCCCACTGACACTAGCTGTAGTAGCAGTGCAGCCCAGAATGCAGCGCTACTACTAAGCTTTTAACAATAGCGCTTGTTTTGCCAACCAGCACTACTGCTAAATTTAGTCCCCTCCTAGGACCCAAGTTTAGTCCCACCTCGCTCCATGAACAGGGTGTTTACCACTTTAAATATGGTGCTTCTCAAACTATCACAACCACTTGGTCTTCATTGAACTCCATGTGTAGGATTTGTCGCCGCAATATGAATCCTCATCGGTTCCTAAATCAGTGAGAGATTCATATGGACAATTTAGATTATACACAAAAAGATCATTGATGTCCAATGTTTTTTGATGTTTTTTTACATGCTTAGCCTTAGCAGTAGCGCGGGTCCTCTAAAAAGCACTACTGATAACCAACTTAGTAGTAGCATTGGGCTGCCTAAGCGTGCTACTGCTATGGAGCTTAGTAGTAGCGGTTTTTACCGACCAACGCTGGGCACCTTATCCACCCGCCCGCATCCTCCCCTCACACCGATCTCTCACTCGCTCTCGATCTTTGCCACCATGCGCCATTGCCGGTAATGCTCCTCCCTCCTCCGCTGCTCCTCCCCTCTCGGTGCCCCGATCTGTCACCGCCCGCGTGCTCTCGTCGATCGCCTACCCACTCCCCCTGTTGCCCCTCCCCGCCAATTCCACCGCCGCCCCCACTCCGGCCAGCCCCGCTCTGGCCAGCCCCCACTCTGGCCGACCCCCACTCCGGCCAGTAGGTTATGCTAGCATTAGAGTTTATCAGTGAACATAGGACGTGGTAGATCTGATGCTAGTGGCACGATTTTGGTAGTATGCTAGGTTTTGCTTGTCGGCAATGATGATGTTCTTATTGTGGTAGATGCACATGCTTTTCATGTCGGTTTCCATGCTAGTATGGTACTATGTTCAGCTTCATGACTAGTCGATGCTAGTTTCTTATGTTTGTTTGCATGTTGAGCTTGATGATCATCCCATGCTAGGTTGCTAAATGTGGTTGTTAGATCCATTGATCTTGTTTAACTCGTACTGATGCTAACCATTGTACGACATGACCACCAAAGAGTCTAGAGATAATCTGCATTTGTAAGTTTTGAAATTTTGTTTTGTTTTTTTATATGCACAAGATAAACAACAAAGATTGAAAATAGTAGCATGGCAGTTCTTGTTATATGTAATGTCTCACATTGCAGTTCTCGTTAGCCTTTGTGACTAGATATTCTGTTAATTTCTCACACTACAGAAACATGTGAATGGTGTTAATTTTAGTTACTAAACCTAAATATTCTGTTTTCCGATTAAGATCGATGCATTGAGAACTTTATGTTACTGTTTTTCTTGCTCATATTGCTTTAGGAAAATGGCGCCACCACCACCACTACCATGTTGAATGTGCAAGTGAAGGTGCGCCAGCAGCCTTGCAACTAGGATGTTGTTCAACATCTACTTCCAACCGAGTTTTATTCATGCGGCGGCAACAAATTATATGAAACTTGTAACAACTATTTTGTTTTTAGTGTTATTGGCATTAATGTATTGTGTCATTTTGCTTTTTTTACATAGATCGTCCCATGCAATGTGAGGTTGAAATTCAACAAGATGACCGGAGACACTGTGACCTTTGAGGCTTCGAGGGGCCCCTACACTATGGAGATTGAGAAAGGACACAATATGTCGCAGATTGGAGGAGATGGATGGGTCCGTTTCCTTGCTCACATGGGTATCCTTCGTGGTGAGTTGATCAGCTTCTCCTTCAGAGCAGAAAGACTCAAGCTGGCTGTCATTTATGTCAACACGGAGGAAGATGCTGAAGATGATGAGGACCCACTTGATGAAGCAATCTATGCTCAAAGAATGAGGCTGAGCAAGGAGGAGGTGTGCAACCTATGGGACATAATTCCGCCACGTGCTGACTTTGTTGGGGTGCCATTCATGACCCGCCTGACAAGTACCATGGTTGATCGGCTTGTCATGGTATGTTATACTTACTGTAGTAATTTGATGATATGCTTTACTGTTATACTTACAAATGCAAATTATCTGATGATATGCTTAGTGAATTCGATGATATGCTTAGTGTAGAGTCCAATGATATGCTGTGTGGAAGCTAGCCGGTGATATGCTTTAGTGTAGAGTCCAATGACATGCTTACTAGTGTAGAATCCAAGGAACTTTTAATTGTGTAGATAATCCATACTTATTAGTAGAATTCATGCTTAGTAGAAATGTAGTACTATGTCTTTCCATAGTGTAGAAATCTATACTTAGTAGAAATATATTCGTAACAGTATGTGCGAGGCTACTTATTAATTGATATGTTTTTCTTATTCAGAAATTGCCAAAGAGCCTATCTGTGAGTTGTGGTATCGAGCCTGATGAAGAAGGCTTAGCTGGAATACGCCTTACCGCAAGGGGCTCCGTTACCACCTGTGCGTACGGCATGGACACGGACGATCACACACACTTAAGCTCGGTTGGGTGGAAGAGCTTCCTCGTTGGCAAGAATCTTCGTGTTGGACATGCCATCCTGATTACTATCAGGAAGACCCACCACCAAGGCTTGAGGATAATGATCATCATCGATATCATCTAGAACTATATATGTGTGTGGATGTATGACTACCTAGTAGAATGCTATATATGTGTGGCTGTATGACTACCTAGTACTGCTTATCATATATGCTACTGTATGAACCATATATGTGTGTGAGGATGCATGTTGACTATATATGAGTACCTATAATGCTTAATGATATTGAATGACTACTGCATGACTATATATGAGAATCTGGTATTGTGGTTAATGATATTGTTATCTAGTATATGTGAAATTGCAGTTTATTGAAATGGGTACTGTTCTACATCAATAGAAAGCAGAAAAAATGTTGAAAGATACAGCAGTAGCGCTGGGACAGGAAAAAGCGCTACAACTACTTACTATTAGCAGTAGCGTTGGTTTCATTCAAGCACTACTGCGAACTAGGCATATCAGTAACGCTGGAAAATCAGCGCTACTGCTACCAGTTAGCTGTAGCGCCTTAGTGGTAGCGCTTGTACAAGCACTACTTATAGCTCTAATTCTAGCACTACTGCTAGGGTTATCCCTAGTAGTGTATATAGGCCACTTGGGCAAGCACTAGTAGTACACAACACTACATATCACATGTCTAAATTTCAAACTTGGTATCATTTCATCTTTTTGCGAAACCATGTCATCATTAGGTCTCTCTCTCTCTCTCAAAATACCTACATTTACTAAAAAATCTACTCTATTCAAACACTTACATTTACTAAAAAAATCTACTCTATTCAAACACCTACATTGAAAATATTCATTTCAAAAGACCTACATTTACTAATTTTCTTATCTATTCAAAAGACCTACATTTAATAAAAAAATACTCTATTCCAAAGACCTACATTGAAATAATCTACATTCTATTCAATGCAA
>NC_041391.1:647945851-647992659 GCF_002162155.2 Triticum dicoccoides | reverse complement strand
AGGGGGAGGAGGGCGGTGGGAGGAGAGCTGCCGGGGGAGGAGGAGGGCTCGTCCGGAGGAGGAGGGAGGAGGGCGGTGGGAGGAGGAGGGAGAGGAGGGAGGAGGGCATACCAAGGAAGTAGTAGGGAGGACGACGACGACAATGCAGTGGCGACGGTGATGCGGCGGCGGAGGCGGAGGCAGAGTGAGGCAGCGGGGAGTGAGGGGAGGAAGAAGAAGGTCGGGCGGGAGAGAGGAATTTAGGGATAAGGCACCCATAGCAGTAGCGCCGACCCATGGAGCGCGCTACTGCTAAGCCCAATAGCAGTAGCGCTACTGCTACCTTACGACCTGTAGCACCTGTTGCTACCGCGCGCTACTACTACTTAGCAGTAGCGTGGCAAGTAAGCTAGCGCTACTGCTAATATTCTATCTATAAGCATTCTTCTAGTACTGCCCTGCTGGCTGCTAGACGCTTTGATTGATGTAGCGACCGTGACGCAAATGGGGTCCTTGTGCATTAGGCAATTGGCTCTCTTCTTCATGGGATTGACATGTCCTCCCATCCCCAACATTCATTGTTTTTTCGGCTCGAAGCTTCTGACATAAACATGAAACTCTACCAGAAAAAAGCATGAGCTAATGATTTAACTACAAAACATACATTTTGTAACTTGTCGATAAAAGTCATCATGCTATTTTCAGAAGCTATGTCGCTGAAACTTCTTATGTGATCTCTGCTTCCATCATTTAGATGGTATCTGAAGCTTGAGTCCATGAGGTTCCAAACGGAAGGCAAGCAATGCAAGTTTTGGGGGCAGCCTTTTTCTTGGTACCTGTCGTGGAATTAACACGTCAGATGTCCTCATGAAAGGACTTAGTCGTGGAGCCATCGCGACAGGTTATCTTGAAGGGGTTAAACCAGACAAGGGACACGGGAGTTTTATACTAGTTCGGCACCTTCGATGAAGGTAAAATCCTACGTCTAGTTGTGATGGAATTGATTGGGTTTCAATGACCAGGGAGCAAATACGCTTTGCCTGAGTCTCGAGTTGTTGTTTGTTGTCCCTGAACCACCGCCGGGTCGTCCCTTTATATACATAGGTGATTCCCGGCCGGTCTATGGAGTCCCGAGGCCAACTCATACAAGTGTCCGGCTCGGTCTCATCTCCCCTAACTTACGATACAAGTTACATAACCATGGCGGTTTACCACTATGGGACCTAATCCGCCTTCGGGCTCCGGGCCTCTAAGCTTCATTGGTAAAGCGCCATCTTCTGGGTCTTCATGGGCTTCAATATAGTTGAAGGTGAACTGGCCCCTCCTAGGTGGTTTACACTCAGTAGTTATATCCCCAACATTAGGCCCCAGATTGATTTGAACCTGTTCATGTCAATCCTCAATACTTAAAGAAATTCTGTGAACATCTCCTTACATTTCTCGTAAACCGCCATGATGTCTTCTCCTACAAATTTTGTTAAACCGCCATCATGACGTCATCCTCTGCACACAGCAACGGATCATCATGATGTCATCTCTATATAAAAGATTAAAAAGATTCCCTTCATTTAATGGTATCCCAAAGATCGAGGCGATAGCTACGCCCTCTTTCGTCGCTTCAGGCTCCTCGATCCCCGCGTCCACCTTTATCCATTTTCCTTATAAATAGGCTCGGGGTCCTTTCTTTCTCCCCCTTCCCTGCTCTTCTTCCTCCTCGCGACACTCAAGCTCTGAAGCTCCGCCGCCGCCCTCAACCTTCGAGCAGTGCATTGACAAAGGCCGCTGCATCAACCTGATCATACCAGAAACCTGCGGCTTTCCTCCGCTATCCCTGCGCATCTGGTAAACCTCCTCCTCTCAACCCTAGATCTGTTTCTAGGGTTTCTGCGTTCATCCATGTTCATAAGTGTTCATCTTTGCTTGCTGCCTTTTCACTTACTATCGAAACTAGATGAACTTGTGGTGTTCTATCGTCGTAGTTGTCATTTTAGTTTACCTCGCCGTAGAATCTCCTCCTGCCTTGATAGTTCCCTTCTGGACTTTGTGGTGTTCTGTCGTCGCCATTTTTAGGGCTCAAAATAATTTTGTTTACTGAACCACGGTAGATCAATTTTATAGCATCATTTTATGAAACCTGTTTCTGTCAACACTTAATAGATTTTCAACTCTAGCTCTTCCACCTAAGGGCGGTTTAACCTTTAGTAAGTGATAATCCGCCATATGTCATTAGCCCTCACTTAAACCACCATCTTGACTTGAATAATAATTCTCGGTTTATCTCACATGTATGCTGTGATCAAATTTCCGGTTTAATACCAATTAGTGCACATAAACCGTCAATCGTAAACCGGCCTCCGTTTTACCTTTATAGCTTGCTTTCCAATATGACCAAACAATTCTCTGCTTGCAACTGGGTTCCGTCCCGGATCACGGAAACGCAAATTAACGGATATGTTACCACTGGCACTTTAGCCTCAAAAAGGGTCCTTCAATGGCGAGTCCCTGGCCCTGAGTGCCCTCCTGAGCCTCAAGATGGAGAAGTTATTGTTTTTATGTAGTACTTAGACCGGGGATTCAGCCCGCCCGGATCAAAAAATTTCCAGGATGTCCTTGTGAGTTTCCAACTCCATCCACAAGATATTGGACCGAATTCCGTGTCCAATATATGCAATTTTCAAGTGTTCTGCAAAGTTTACCTTCAAGAAGAACCATCTGTGGAGCTTTTTTGGGATTTTTTCCATTTAAACCGCCGTACAGAGTTCTCTGATGGTCCCAACATGGAACTTGGTGGGGTATCAATCCAGAAGAGAAAAGAAGTTGATTTCCCTCATGCAAAACACCACAGCCATCCCAAAGATTGGAACCAAACTTGGTTTTATGGCCAAAACACTGCCCCTGCTGGAGAAAATCCTTTGCTGGGTTATCGCCCTCATCGGCTTAGCAATGGCCACCCGCTACCTCAATGATTAACTGCCAAAGAACGACAAACTTATGCACCTCAACTCGCCAAGCTCCGGGCTCTCCTAGCCAATGGTTTGACTGGTATTGATCTCGTCCGCAGCTGGGTTTCTTGGGGTATTCTGCCTTTAAGTTACTGCCCCGGATTAATGCATGAATATACTGGCAACGTCAAGGATCCTCAACGATATCATGAAGTGGTGATGAAGGACGATGAAGTTACTGAATCTGTGAAGAAAATGCTTGACGAACCAATCGCCACATGCAGCCAAACCGGGTTGCCACCTTTTTACACCTCCAGCAAACCACCAGCAGTAAACTTTAACTTGATGCTTACTGATCCGCCTCTGATTTAACAATGTGCTAACACTCCTTTGTTTTAATTTTGCAGGCCAACAACTCCTTCTGGAAGAGGAAAACTCAAGATAAATCGGTTAGGGCTCCTCGTGTGAAGAGCAAGATCACCAAGAGAGCTGCCAAGAAGAAAACTGCCGAGTCTTCTGATCCGCCAGAAGATGTTGACAAATCGGATCAAGAGGTAGAACTTGACTTGCTTGTTTCCTTTCTCATACATCTTATAGACAATGACTATTCCCAGGATGATGCGGAGGCCAGCCGTGCGGACCATGTTGAGGTAATCTCTCTTTCCTCCGATTCAGATCTTGTGCCGGTTCAAAGATTTCGCTATGCAGTTCGGAAAGTAAAATACTCTCACCCTCTTGCTTATTTGGATCCGCAATTTTCTTTGAAGACACAGCAAGCTGAAGGGCGTCGCACAACCTGACACAATGGTCAGCAAGTCACCTCTTCCGGTTTACCGGATACGCCAACCCGGAAGCGTCATCCAGAGGTTACTTGTTCTCCTGAAAAACTTTATCCTTTGAAGGGTTTCTTCTGATACCCACTCAATCCGTCTGATCCGAATTACCAGGTGTCTTCCAATTCGTCTGGCGGTTCATCAACCACTTAGCTGCCTCCCCTTAAAACTGTCCCTGGGTAAGTATACTACCCTTTGTCACTTTCCTTCAAATTTCGGTTTACCGTGCTAATGTTTGTTTTGATATCGCAGTGCCAAAGCTCGTTTGAGCAAGAAGGCTAAAACCAGTGCCCCTAGTGGTGAAGCTGAACCGGAGAGGGCTCCTGAAGGTACTGGTAGAACTACCGATGTCATGGATGATTCCGCCCCACAAGGCGAGAACACTGAAGTTAATCCACTGGAAGCTGACCCGGCCACTCAAATTGATCCATCAAGCCCTCATGCTACTCCTTCGAGCCAAGTTGCTGATCCGCCGAGCCCAGCTGCTAATCCACCAAGTCTAGTTAGGGATAACGTCAATCCGCCAAGTCCACCAAAGGGTGATGATGATGATGTTGTTATTACTGGCGCAGGTCACACTAGCCCTGGTAATCCGGTTGTCTTGTCCAAACATACTGCCAAGGAGGAATTCACTGCTATGGGCAAGGGGAAAGGGAAGACTGGTCTATCCAACTTTATCAATCTTAGTGCCAAGGAACTTCATTCTGGCTTTTTAAACCGCCTTTACACCAGCCGCGATTTTGAAGCCGGTTTGGTGAACCTGATGAAGGAACGTTATGAGGTAATCTTCAAGAACGTTTTGAAATTTATTTTATTCTGTATATCTCTTCCATTGTAGCCCCCAAGGGCCGGGTTATCTCTTGAAGATAAACCGGGACTTCGATATAAAGCACACTTCAACTGAGTAGCCCCCAAGGGCCGGTTTGTCTTTTGAAGACAAACAGGAACTGTCTATCCTTGTTAATTGCCTTTACTGATCAAATGTGCATTAGCCCCTAAGTGCCAAGCTTAATACCTGGATTGAGCCTTGGGACTTGAAAATATTCACTTTTAAAAAGCAATCCACATTAGCCCCCAAGTGCTGAGTGCATAACTTGTTATGTGCTTGGGAGTTTAACAACTTCCTCTTCTGACATTTGTAGACTGATAAGAATATCAAAGAATCTCAAATCATAGACCTTCAAGAAAACATCAAGTCCCAGCAAGAAGAGACCTCTAAAGCCAAAGAGGAGCTAAAGGGCACTTGGACTGCCATGGAACAACTGAAGGATGGCTTCAAAACTGAACGCACCAACTGGGAAACTGAAAGGGCTGCTCTGTTGAAACGGCCTGAAGAGGCTGAAGCAGCTCTTAAACCGGTTGAGGAAGAGTTGACTAGGCTGAAGCATCAAGTGAACACCATGACAGCTGCAATTTTTGGTAATTACTTTATAATAGCCTGATCTGAAGTTTTGTGCAACTCCGCCGGTTTAACATTAAGTTTTTAAACCACCTCAGGTAACCGCATTGCTCATTATTGAAGGCAGCATACACTTTGATTGAGCAATTGTATACTGGTGCCCAACGGGTTGTCTATGCAGTCTCATACAACAAACCGGCACCAACATTGATCAAGGACACACTAGTGAGATTATCCATGATGCCGGCTCAGATAGAAGAGGTGAAGCGATCTGCTGCCAGGGCTGGCGCTTTACTGGCACTGACTCGGGCCAAAGCATGGATATCTGACTTGGATCATGTTGATATCGCTAAAGGATTTCCGGATGAGCAAGCAGACGGATCAGCTTTTGACAACGAAGCTCTCAAAGCCCTTACAAAGGAGATGAAGGAAATATGCCCTAGAGGCAATAATAAAGTTATTATTTATTTCCTCATATCATGACAAATGTTTATTATTCATGCTATAATTGTATTAACCGGAAACATGATACATGTGTGAATACATAGACAAACATAACGTCACTAGTATGCCTCTACATGACTAGCTCATTAATCAAAGATGGTTATGTTTCCTAACCATAGGCATGTGTTGTCATTTGATTAATGGGATCAAATCATTAGGAGAATGATGTGATTGACATGACCCATTCCGTTAGCCTAGCACTTGATCGTTTAGTATATTGCTATTGCTTTCTTCATGACTTATACATGTTCCTGTAACTATGAGATTATGCAACTCCCGTTTATCGGAGGAACACTTTGGGTGCTACCAAACGTCACAACGTAACTGGGTGATTATAAAGGAGTACTACAGGTGTCTCCAAAGGTACATGTTGGGTTGGCGTATTTCGAGATTAGGTTTTGTCACTCCGATTGTCGGAGAGGTATCTCTGGGCCCTCTCGGTAATGCACATCACTATAAGCCTTGCAAGCAATGTGACTAATGAGTTAGTTACAGAATGATGCATTACATAACAAGTAAAGAGACTTGCCGGTAACGAGATTGAACTAGGTATTGGATACCGACGATCGAATCTCGGGCAAGTAACATACCGATGACAAAGGGAACAACGTATGTTGTTATGCGGTTTGACCGATAAAGATCTTCGTAGAATATGTAGGAGCCAATATGGGCATCCAGGTCCCGCTATTGGTTATTGACCGAGAATAGTTCTAGGTCATGTCTACATAGTTCTCGAACCCGTAGGGTCCGCACGCTTAACGTTACGATGACAGTTTTATTATGAGTTTACAAGTTTTGATGTACCGAAGTTTGTTCGGAGTCCCGGATGTGATCACGTACATGACGAGGAGTCTCGAAATGGTCGAGACATAAAGATTGATATATTGGAAGCCTATGTTTGGACATCGGAAATGTTCCGGGTGAAATCGGCATTTTACCGGAGTACCGGGGGGTTACCGGAACCCTCCCGGGGGTTATTGGGCCTTCATGGGCCCTAAGGGAGAAGAGGAGAGGAGGCAAGAGGTGGGCTGCGCCCCCTCCCCTCCCTAGTCCGAATAGGACAAGGAGAAGGGGGTGGCGCCCCCCCTTTCCTTCCCCTCTTCCTCCTCCTTCCCCCTTCTCCTACTCCAACTAGGAAAGAAGGGAGTCCTACTCCCGATGGGAGTAGGACTCCCCTTGGCGCGCCCTCCTTGGCCGGCCACCCCCTCCCCCTTGGCTCCTTTATATACGGGGGCAGAGGGGCACCCTAGAACACACAAGTTGATCTACGGATCGTTCCTTAGCCGTGTGCGGCGCCCCCCTCCACCATATTCCACCTTGGTCATATCGTCGCGGAGTTTAGGCGAAGCCCTGCGCCGGTAGAGCATCATCATCGTCACCACACCGTTGTGCTGACGGAACTCATCCCCGACACGTTGCTGGATCGGAGTCCGGGGATCGTCACCGAGCTGAACGTGTGCTGAACTCGGAGGTGCCGTACGTTCGGTACTTGGATCGGTCGGATCGTGAAGACGTACGACTACATCAACCGCGTTGTCATAACGCTTCCGCTTACGGTCTACGAGGGTACATGGACAACACTCTCCCCTCTCGTTGCTATGCCATCACCATGATCTTGTGTGTGCGTAGGAATTTTTTTGAAATTACTATGTTCCCCAACAGTGGCATCCGAGCCTAGATTTTATGCATTGATGTTATATGCACGAGTAGAACACAAGTGAGTTGTGGGCGGTACAAGTCATACTGCTTACCAACATGTCATACTTTGGTTCGGCGGTATTGTTGGATGAAGCGGCCCGGACCGACATTACGCGTACGCTTACGCGAGACTGGTTTTACCGCCGTGCTTTGCACACATGTGACTAGCGGGTGTCTGTTTCTCCAACTTTAGTTGAACCGAGTGTGGCTACGCCCGGTCCTTGAGAAGGTTAAAACAACACTAACTTGACGAACTATCGTTGTGGTTTTGATGCGTAGGTAAGAAGGTTCTTGCTCAGCTCGTAGCAGCCACGTAAAATTTGCAACAACAAAGTAGAGGACGTCTAACTTGTTTTTGCAGGGCATGTTGTGATGTGATATGGTCAAGACGTGATGCTATATTTTATTGTATGAGATGATCATGTTTTGTAACCGAAGTTATCGGCAACTGGCAGGAGCCATATGGTTGTCGCTTTATTGTATGAAATGCAAAACACCCTGTAATTGCTTTACTTTATCACTAAGCGGTAGCGATAGTCGTAGAAGCAATAGATGGCGTAACGACAACGATGCTACGATGGAGATCAAGGTGTCACGCCGGTGACGATGGTGATCACAACGGTGCTTCGAAGATGTAGATCACAAGCACAAGATGATGATGGCCATATCATATCACTTATATTGATTGCATGTGATGTTTATCCTTTATGCATCTTATCTTGCTTTGATTGACGGTAGCATTTTAGGATGATCTCTCACTAAATTATCAAGAAGTGTTCTCCCTGAGTATGCACCGTTGCGAAAGTTCTTCGTGCTGAGACACCACGTGATGATCGGGTGTTATAGGCTCTTTGTTCAAATACAACGGGTGCAAAACAGTTGCACACGCAGAATACTCAGGTTAAACTTGACGAGCCTAGCATATACAGATATGGCCTCGGGGAGACCGAAAGGTCGAACGTGAATCATATAGTAGATATGATCAACATAGTGATGTTCACCATTGAAACTACTCCATCTCACGTGATGATTGGACATGGTTTAGTTGATTTGGATCACGTAATCACTTAGATGACTAGAGAGATGTTTGTCTAAGTGGGAGTTCTTTAGTAATATGATTAATTGAACCTGAATTTATCATGAACTTAGTACCTGATAGTATTTTGCTTGTCTATGTTTGTTGTAGATAGATGGCTCGTGCTGTTGTTCCGTTGAATTTTAATGTGTTCCTTGAGAAAGCAAAGTTGAAAGATGATGGTAGCAATTACACGGACTGGGTCCGTAACCTGAGGATTATCCTCATTGCTGCATAGAAGAATTACGTCCTGGAAGCACCGCTGCGTGCCAGGCCTGCTATTGATGCAACTGACGATGTTAAGAACTTCTGGCAGAGCAAAGCTGATGACTACTCGATAGTTCAGTGTGCCATGCTTTACGGCTTAGAACCGGGTCTTCAACGATGTTTTGAACATCATGGAGCATATGAGATGTTCCAGGAGTTGAAGTTAATATTTCAAGCAAATGCCCGGATTGAGAGATATGAAGTCTCCAATAAGTTCTATAGCTGCAAGATGGAGGAGAATAGTTCTGTCAGTGAACACATACTCAAAATGTCTGGGTATAATAATCACTTGATTCAACTGGGAGTTAATCTTCTTGATGATAGTGTCATTAACAGAATTCTTCAATCACTGCCACCAAGCTACAAGAGCTTCGTGATGAACTATAATATGCAAGGGATGGAAAAAACTATTCCCGAGCTCTTTGCAATGCTAAAAGCCGCGGAGGTAGAAATCAAGAAAGAGCATCAAGTGTTGATGGTTAACAAGACCACCAGTTTCAAGAAAAAGGGCAAAGGGAAGAAGAAGGGGAACTTCAAGAAGAACAACAAACAAGTTGCTGCTCAAGAGAAGAAACCCAAGTCTGGACCTAAGCCTGAGACTGAGTGCTTCTACTGCAAGCAGCCTGGACACTAGAAGCGGAACTGCTCCAAGTATTTGGCGGATAAGAAGGATGGCAAAGTGAACAAAGGTATATGTGATATACATGTTATTGATGTGTACCTTACTAATGCTCGCAGTAGTACCTGGGTATTTGATACTGGTTCTGTTGCTAATATTTGCAACTCGAAACAGGGACTACGGATTAAGCGAAGATTGGCTAAGGACGAGGTGATGATGCGCATGGGAAATGGTTCCAAAGTCGATGTGATCGCGGTCGGCACGCTACCTCTACAACTACCATCCGGATTAGTTTTAGACCTAAATAATTGTTATTTGGTGCCAGCGTTGAGCATGAACATTATATCTGGATCTTGTTTGATGCGAGACGGTTATTCATTTAAATCAGAGAATAATTGTTGTTCTATTTATATGAGTAATATCCTTTATGGTCATGCACCCTTGAAGAGTGGTCTATTTTTATTAAATCTTGATAGTAGTGATACACATATTCATAGTGTTGAAACCAAAAGATGCAGAGTTGATAATGATAGTGCAACTTATTTGTGGCACTGCCGTTTAGGTCATATCGGTATAAAGCGCATGAAGAAACTCCATACTGATGGGCTTTTGGAATCACTTTATGAATCACTTGGTACTTGCGAACCGTGCCTCATGGGCAAGATGACTAAAACGCCGTTCTCCGGAACGATGGAGCGAGCAACTGATTTGTTGGAAATCATACATACTGATGTTTGTGGTCCAATGAATGTTGAGGCTCGCGGCGGGTATCATTATTTTCTCACCTTCATAGATGATTTGAGCAGATATGGGTATATCTACTTAATGAAACACAAGTCTGAAACATTTGAAAAGTTCAAAGAATTTCAGAGTGAAGTGGAAAATCATCGTAATAAGAAAATAAAGTTTCTACGATCTGATCGTGGAGGAGAATATTTGTGTTACGAGTTTGGTCTACACTTGAAACAATGCGGAATAGTTTCGCAACTCACGCCACCCGGAACACCACAACGAAATGGTGTGTCCGAACATCGTAATCGTACTTTACTAGATATGGTGCGATCTATGATGTCTCTTGCTGATTTACCGCTATCATTTTGGGGTTATGCTTTAGAGACGGCCGCATTCACGTTGAATAGGGCACCATCAAAATTCGTTAAGACAACGCCTTATGACCTATGGTTTGGCAAGAAACCAAAGTTGTCGTTTCTTAAAGTTTGGGGCTGCGATGCTTATGTGAAGAAACTTCAACCAGATAAGCTCGAACCTAAATCGGAGAAATGTGTCTTCATAGGATACCCAAAAGAGACTATTGGGTACACCTTCTATCACAGATCTGAGGGCAAGATTTTCGTTGCTAAAATCGTATCCTTTCTAGAGAAGGAGTTTCTCTCGAAAGAAGTGAATGGGAGGAAAGTAGAACTTGATGAGGTAACTGTACCTGCTCCCTTATTGGAAAGTAGTTCATCACAAGAACCGGTTCCTGTGACAACTACACCAATTAGTGAGGAAGCTAATGATATTGATCATGAAATTCAGATCAAGTCTCTACTGAACCTCGTAGGTCTAGCAGAGTAAGATCCGCACCAGAGTGGTACGGTAATCCTATTCTGGAAGTCATGTTACTTGACCATGATGAACCTACGAACTATGAGGAAGCGATGATGAGCCCAGATTCCGCAAAATGTCTAGAGGCCATAAAATCTGAGATGGGATCCATGTATGAGAACAAAGTATGTACTTTGGTTGACTTGCCCGATGATCGGCAAGCCATTGAGAATAAATGGATCTTTAAGAAGAAGACTGACGCTGATGGTAATGTAACTGTCTATAAATCTCGACTTGTTGCAAAAGGTTTTCGACAAGTTCAAGGGGTTGGCTACGATGAGACTTTCTCACCCGTAGCGATGCTTAAGTCTGTCCGAATCATGTTAGCAATTGCCGCATTTTATGATTATGAAATTTGGCAAATGGATGTCAAAACTGCATTCTTGAATGGATTTCTGGAAGAAGAGTTGTATATGATGCAACCAGAAGGTTTTGTTGATCCAAAAGGTGCTAACAAAGTGTGCAAGCTCCAGCGATCCATCTATGGACTGGTGCAAGCATCTCGGAGTTGGAATAAACGCTTTGATAGTGTGATCAAAGCATATGGTTTTATACAGACTTTTGGAGAAGCCTGTATTTACAAGAAAGTGAGTGGGAGCTCTGTAGCATTTCTGATATTATATGTAGATGACATATTATTAATTGGAGATGATATAGAATTTCTGGATAGCATAAAGGGATACTTGAATAAAAGTTTTTCAATGAAAGACCTCGGTGAAGCTGCTTACATATTGGGAATCAAGATTTATAGAGATAGATCAAGACGCTTAATTGGACTTTCACAAAGCACATACCTTGATAAAGTTTTGAAAAAGTTCAAAATGGATCAGGCAAAGAAAGGGTTCTTGCCCGTGCTACAAAGGTGTGAAGTTGAGTCAGACTCAATGCCCGACCACAGCAGAAGCTAGAGAGAAAATGAAAGACGTTCCCTATGCTTCAGCCATAGGCTCTATCATGTATGCAATGCTGTGTACCAGACCTGACGTGTGCTTAGCAATAAGCTTGGCAGGAAGGTACCAAAGTAATCCAGGAGTAGATCACTGGACAGCGGTTAAGAACATCCTGAAATACCTGAAAAGGACTAAGGATATGTTTCTCGTATATGGAGGTGACAAAGAGCTAGTCGTAAATGGTTACGTCGATGCATGCTTTGACACTGATCCGGACGATTCTAAATCGCAAACCGGATACGTGTTTTTATTAAATGGTGGAGCTGTAAGTTGGTGCAGTTCTAAACAAAGCATCGTGGTGGGATCTACATGTGAAGCGGAGTACATAGCTGCTTCGGAAGCAGCAAATGAAGGAGTCTGGATGAAGGAGTTCATTTCCGATCTAGGTGTCATACCTAGTGCATCGGGACCAATGAAGATCTTCTGTGACAATACTGGTGCAATTGCCTTGGCAAAGGAATCCAGATTTCACAAGAGGACCAAGCACATCAAGAGACGCTTCAATTCCATCCGGGACCAAGTCCAGGTGGGAGACATAGAGATTTCCAAGATACATACGGATCTGAATATTGCAGACCCATTGACTAAGCCTCTCTCACGAGCAAAACTTGATCAGCACCAAGACTCCATGGGTGTTAGAATCATTACTGTGTAATCTAGATTATTGACTCTAGTGCAAGTGGGAGACTGAAGGAAATATGCCCTAGAGGCAATAATAAAGTTATTATTTATTTCCTCATATCATGATAAATGTTTATTATTCATGCTATAATTGTATTAACCGGAAACATGATACATGTGTGAATACATAGACAAACATAACGTCACTAGTATGCCTCTACTTGACTAGCTCATTAATCAAAGATGGTTATGTTTCCTAACCATAGGCATGTGTTGTCATTTGAATAATGGGATCACATCATTAGGAGAATGATGTGATTGACATGACCCATTCCGTTAGCCTAGCACTTGATCGTTTAGTATATTGCTATTGCTTTCTTCACGACTTATACATGTTCCTGTAACTATGAGATTATGAAACTCCCGTTTACCGGAGGAACACTTTGGGTGCTTCCAAATGTCACAACGTAACTGGGTGATTATAAAGGAGTACTACAGGTGTCTCCAAAGGTACATGTTGGGTTGGCGTATTTCGAGATTAGGTTTTGTCACTCCGATTGTCGGAGAGGTATCTCTGGGCCCTCTCAGTAATGCACATCACTATAAGCCTTGCAAGCAATGTGACTAATGAGTTAGTTACGGAATGATGCATTACGTAACGAGTAAAGAGACTTGCCGGTAACGAGATTGAACTAGGTATTGGATACCGACGATCAAATGTCGGGCAAGTAACATATCGATGACAAAGGGAACAACGTATGTTGTTATGAGGTTTGACCGATAAAGATCTTCGTAGAATATGTAGGAGCCAATATGGGCATCCAGGTCCCGCTATTGGTTATTGACCGAGAATAGTTCTAGGTCATGTCTACATAGTTCTCGAACCCGTAGGGTCTGCACGCTTAACGTTACGATGACAGTTTTATTATGAGTTTATAAGTTTTGATGTACCGAAGTTTGTTCGGAGTCCCGGATGTGATCACGGACATGACGAGGAGTCTCGAAATGGTCGAGACATAAAGATTGATATATTGGAAGCCTATGTTTGGACATCCAAAGTGTTCCGGGTGAAATCGGCATTTTACCGGAGTACCAGGGGGTTACCGGAACACTCCCGGGGGTTATTGGGCCTTCATGGGCCCTAAGGGAGAAGAGGAGAGGAGGCAAGAGGTGGGCTGCGCCCCCTCCCCTCCCTAGTCCGAATAGGACAAGGAGAAGGGGGCGGCGCCCCCTTTTTCCTTCCCCTCTTCTTCCTCCTTCCCCCTTCTCCTACTCCAACTAGGAAAGAAGGGAGTCCTACTCCCGGTGGGAGTAGGACTCCCCCTTGGCGCGCCCTCCTTGGCCGGCCGCCCCCTCCCCCTTGGCTCCTTTATATACGGGGGCAGGGGGCACCCTAGAACACACAAGTTGATCTACGGATTGTTCCTTAGCAGTGTGCGGTGCCCCCCTCCACCATATTCCACCTCGGTCATATCGTCGCGGAGTTTAGGCGAAGCCCTGCGCCGGTAGAGCATCATCATCGTCACCACACCGTTGTGCTGACGGAACTCATCCCCGACACTTTGCTGGATCGGAGTCCGGGGATCGTCATCGAGCTGAACGTGTGCTGAACTCGGAGGTGCCGTACGTTCGGTACTTGGATCGGTCGGATCGTGAAGACGTACGACTACATCAACCGCGTTGTCATAACGCTTCCGCTTACGGTCTACGAGGGTACGTGGACAACACTCTCCCCTCTTGTTGCTATGCCATCACCATGATCTTGCATGTGCGTAGGAATTTTTTTGAAATTACTACGTTCCCCAACAGGAGATGCGTCCACTTCGAGTCAACTGGATGAAGAGGCTAACTTAACTGTTCATCGGTCCTTTTATGATGAAAGGAACCAGCGGGTTGATACGACTGTGGCAGAAGCACAAAACCTTATCCCGCCAATCCGTAAGCACACTTACGCCCCTGATGGTTAACCGTCCAATCTGATAAGTGAAGAAGCTGTATTTCAGGCTCTAACCCGGATTGACTGGACCGCCATTGACTTCTAGCCATTGGGTGGAGAGGAGGAAGTTGAACCAATGCCTCAAGATCCATCTACATCATGTCAACACGGTGATGAATCTTGATCCGGCAATCTGGTTATTGTCACAGACTTTGTTCTGTAAAAAACAATCATTATCCTGGGCCTCAAAGCGCCTTATAATAGGCTAGTTAAAATACTTTGCTCTGTCGCACTGATGCATAACATTGTTGATCCGTCATGATATTTGCTGTGCTTGATTACACTTTGATAATTTCCATGTGATTCTGATATCTGCATAAAAGGAATCGTCCTGGCGGTTTACCGCCGGACGGGTCATAGTGCCCAAGATAAACCCTGGCTAATAACCAAAGCAGAATAAATATGAAATAACTCATAACTGTGATATGAAATCACTTAGTTGGTTTACCAACTTTTATTGTAGTAAGGGTGAAAACCCAAATCTTGAGATGTTATAACTCTCACCATGTAATGATGTTATGTAATAAGTCATGCCGGGTTACGATGAACACCAGATGATCAAACTGGCGACATAGAGTCAAAGCCAGGCCAAGTTTAAACATCGATTTGATAAGATGGTCTGACAACTTAGAGTTGAAAGCCAAGCCGGGTTAACAAACACCGGGTTAATATAATGACTGAAAAGCCACACGGGGTCAAGAGACGCCGGTTTAACTCAAAACCTTATCACAGGAGAGAAAACTTCAAAAAGCAAATAAAACTTGTAGTCGAGGCTTTCAAGGGATGCCAGGCCCAAATTCGGGGCTTTTCATGGGCTGCCAGGCCACTGAGTTAAACCATTTGACAAATCCTTTTAAGATGGGCCTCCAACTAACCAATCGTCATTTTAACTTTGACAAGTTTAGGGTCTGTATAAGATTGACTTGTCAAACGTTCAGTGGGTCATGCAAGGATTACCTGGATATGAGTGGCTTACTTAATGAAGGCAGGTTAACCCGGGGTTTTAGGTGAATACACCAGGCTTCCAAGCCGTGGGTCGATACCCAGCTACAAGGGTCCTTTCAAACTCTTTGTTACTTTACACAAAGAGCCCCCAAGTAACTTTGTGAGCTGTGCTCATGGGTGCCTATGTTTGAGCTGTGCATAGCATCTAGACTCTCTTTGTCCCCTTGGGTGTGAAGCTCCCAAGCTGTATTGTGGCATGATAGACGGTTTAACAGGTAGTACTCCGCTTTGTCAGCTGAAGCCCCCATGTAACTCAAAGGATATTTGAGAAAAAACAGCAAAGGCCCTGCTTATAGCAAGGATGCCGGTTTATTATATTGATCATAATATACATTGTTGAAATATGTAGATAAGAAAAGCTTATGGCTCAAGTATAGTAAGGCCGAAGGAGAGCTATGTTCCACGGCCGCCGGGTCTCCTCCTCAGAATTGCGTGAGTTGTCTCGAACGTCAATGAGGTAGTATCATCCGTTGTGCAGATTCTTGCTGACCACAAAGGGTCCTTCCCAAGGTGGGGATAACAAGGATGAGCCGGAGTACTAAGTCGCCTTCTTGAAAGGTTCTTGTCTTAACCCGGCGGCTGTGATAATGCCACTAGTTTCGTTGATAAACCGCCGATCGAGCCAAAGCCATGTCCCGTTTCTCATCTAACAGGTCCAGCGCCTCTTTGCGTGCTTGCTCATTGTCCGCTTCAACATAATTGGCAACCCGGGGCGAGTCATGACGAATATCACTGGGGAGGACTGCCTCAGCCCTATAAACCATGAAGAAAGGTGTATAACCCATAGATCGGTTTGGGGTGGTGTTTATACTCCATAACACAGATGGTAATTCTTCCACCCAACAACCCGGCGTCCGCTTCAAAGGAACCATAAGCCGGGGCTTGATACCCTTCAGGATTTCTTGATTCGCCCTCTCAGCTTGACCATTGGACTGGGGGTGTGCTACGGATGCTAAATCAAGCCGGATGTGCTCTCTCTGACAGAAATCCTCCATCTCACCTTTAGAAAGGTTTGTGCCATTATCTGTGATGATGCTGTGCGGAAAGCCAAAGTGGAAGATAATCTTTTTGAGAAATTGAACCACCATAGCTTCATCACATTTGTTGACGGGCTCCGCTTCAACCCATTTAGTGAACTTGTCCACTGTCACCAACAGGTGGGTCTTCTTATCCTTGGAGCGCTTAAAAGGTCCCACCATGTCAAGCCCCCAAGTGGCAAAAGGCCAAGTGATAGGAATCATCCGTAGCTCTTGAGCCGGAACGTGAGCTCGACGTGAAAACTTCTGACAAGCGGCACACCGCTTTACCAAATCCTCCGCATCAGCATGAGCTGTCAACCAATAGAACCCATGACGAAAAGCTTTAGCCACCAGGGATTTTGAACCGTCATGGTGACCACAATCCCCTTCATGGATTTCACGTAGAATCTCTTGTCCTTCTTCAGGAGAAACACAATGTTGGAATACGCCTGAGACACTCAATGGTGTAACTCGCCATTGTGAATAACCATGGACTTGGACCACCGGATTATCTGTCTGGCGAAGACCTCATCATATGGTAACTCGCTCCAGTTCATATACGCCAAATATGGAACCGTCCAATCCAGAGTGATATGTAAAGCGGCTACCAATTGGGCCTCTGGATCAGGAACAGCTAAATCCTCCTCTGAAGGCAACTTAACAGACGGGTTATGCGGGATATCTAAAAATGTATTGGGTGGTACCAGTTTACGCTGAGATCTTAGCCGGCTTAAAGCATCTGCTGCTTCGTTTTTGCGCCGGTCAATGTGCTCAACCTGATAACCCTTAAAGTGACCTGCCACAATATCCACCTCGCATCTATAAGCCGCCATGAGTGGATCCTTAGAATCCCAAGTACCAGAAACTTGCTGAGCCACCAGATTAGAATCTCCAAAACAACGAACTCGGCTTAAGTTCATTTCCTTAGCCACGCGGAGACCGTGGAGTAAGGCTTCATACTCAGCTGCATTGTTAATACAAGGAAACATTAAGCGGAGAACATAACAAATTTTATCACCTCGAGGGGAAGTAAGGACAACTCCAGCCCCCGAGCCTTCCAATTGCCTGGACCCATCAAAGTGAATAGTCCAGTATGTATTCTCCGGTTTGTCCTCTGGTGCCTGTAACTCAGTCCAGTCATTGATGAAGTCATCAAGCGCCTGAGATTTGATGGCAGTTCGAGGCATATACTTCAATACATGTGGACCAAGCTCAATTGCCCACTTTGTAACCCGGTCAGTGGCTTCCCTGTTCTGAATTATATCGCCCAAGGGAGCGGAACTAACCACTGTGATGGGATGGCCTTGAAAGTATTGCTTGAGCTTCCAACTTGCCATAAAAACTCCATACACCAGCTTCTGCCAATGCGGATATCGTTTTTTGACTCGATCAACACTTCGCTGATATAATAAACCGGCCGTTGAACCGGATATTCCTTCCTAGCCTCCTTACGCTCAACCACAATTGCCACACTGACCGCATGGGTATTGGCAGCCACGTACAATAGCAAGGGCTCCTTATCAACCGGAGCAGCAAGAACCAGTGGTTCAACCAATAGCCACTTTAAGTCCTCAAAATCCGCATTAGCTGCGTCACTCCAGACGAAATCGCCTGTCTTTTTCAACATCTGATACAAAGGAATCACCTTTTCACCCAAATGGCTGATAAACCGGCTAAGGGTTGCAATTCAACCCGCCATACGCTGAACATCATTGATACACTTCGGTTTAGCCAAGGATGTAATCGCTTTGATTTTTTCCGGATTAGCCTCAATGCCTCTGTTTGACACCAGAAAACCTAAGAGCTTGCCTGCCGGAACACCAAAGACGCACTTGTCTGGATTGAGCATCATTTTGTAAACCCGAAGATTATTGAACGTCTCCTTGAGGTCATCTATCAAGGTTTCCTTCCTGGATTTTACCACAATGTCATCCACATAGGCATAAACATTACGCCCAATCTGCGTGTGAAGACAATTTTGCACATAACGCAGATAAATTGCCTGGGCACTTTTGAGCCCAAAGGGCATAGAAACATAGCAGAAGGCTCCAAAGGGAGTGATGAAGGTTGTCTTCTCCTGGTCCTTAACTGCCATCTTAATCTGATGATAACCTGAATAAGCATCAAAGAAACTCACGTGCTCACAACCCGCCGTCGCATCTGATCAATACGCGGGAGAGCAAAAGGATCTGCCGGACAAGCTTTGTTCAAATCTGTGTAGTCCACACACATACGCCAAGTGCCGTTTTTCTTAAGAACGAGCACCGATTAGCCAACCACTCAGGGTGCAATACTTCAACGATAAACCCAGCCGACAACAGCCGGGCTACCTCTTCACCAATGGCCTTGCGTCTTTCCTCGTTAAAGCGGCGAAGAAATTGCTAGACCGGTTTAAACTTGGGATCAATATTGAGAGTGTGCTCAGCAAGTTCCCTCGGTACACCTGGCATGTCAGAAGGCTTCCATGCAAAAATGTCCCGGTTCTCATGGATCAACTCGATGAGCGCGCTTTCCTATTTTGGATCTAGATTGGTGCTGATGCTAAACTGTTTGGATGAATCGCTAGGAACAAAGTCAACAAGTTTAGTCTCATCAGCCGGTTTGAACTTTAGGGTCGGGTCATGCTCGGTGGTGGGCTTCTTCAGAGGGGTCATGTCTGTCGAATCAACATTATCTTTCTAAAACTTCAACTCTTCTGTAGCACAAACCGACTCAGCATAGGTCGCATTACCTTCCTCACAATCCAAAGCGATCTTTCGACTCCCATGTACTGTGATAGTCCCCTTATGACCCGACATTTTAAGCTGTAAGTAGATATAGCAGGGCCTCGCCATGAATTTAGCGTAAGCCGGCCGTCCAAATAGTGCATGATATGGGCTCTGAATTTTCACCACTTCAAAGGTTAATGTTTCACCCCTAGAATCATGCTCATCTCCAAACACAACTTCCAAAGCAATCTTGCCAACAGGATATGCCGATTTACCTGGTACCACACCATAAAAAACAGTGTTCGACGGTTTAAAAATCTTGTCTGTCAACTCCATGCGATGGAAAGTCTCATAGCATAGGATATTGATGCTACTCCCTCCATCCATCAGCACCTTGGTGAACTTATAACCTCCCACCTGAGGTGCTAACACCAAAGCCAGATGACCCGGATTGTCAACCCGGGGCAGGTAATCCTCTCTGCTCCACACAATGGGCTGCTCGGACCACCGCAAATAACGTGGCACTACCGGTTCAACAGTATTAACCGCCCTTTTGTGAAGCTTCCGATCATGCTTGCATAGGCTAGTAGTGAACACATGATACTGCCCACCATTTAACTGCTTGGGGTGATTTTGATAACCTGACTGCTTCTGATTTCCTTGATTATTTTGTTGGCTATTACCACCTTGGTTATTCTTGTTGCCCTTATTATTCTGAAATCTAGAGTTTGAACCGCCGCCACCATGAAAACCTGGACCTGAACCGCCCAACGGGCCCTGATCATACCGGAATAGATCAGAATTTTTGAACTCTTTCATAATGTGACAATCTTTCCAAAGATGTGTTGATGGAACCTCCTTGGTCCCGTGCTTCGGGCAAGGCTGATTTAACAAACGTTCCAGATTCATCCCACCACCGCGCTGGGGCGGTTTACCTTTACGACGCTGCATATTGGTGTTAGCCACAAAATCTGAACTATCTGCTTTGCGCTTACCGTTATTCCCATGGCCTCCTTGGTTGTGATGTTGTCCTTTCGCATTTCCGTTCTTCTTACCCTTCTCCGGTTTCTCCTCATCAGAATCGGGATCCTTGGTATTATCAGAATTGGCATATTTGACCAAGGCTGCCATTAGTGTTCCCATGTCATTGCAGTGGCGCTTGAGCCGTCCGAACTTCATCTTTAGTGACTTAAACCAGCAATTATGCTCCAGCGTTATGATCGCTTGGCCAGCATTAATCCGGTCTGATGAATGCAAAACTTCGGAAACCCGGCGCACCCAATGAGTTGTTGACTCGTTCTCCCCTTGAACACAGGCGTCCAGATCCATAATGGACATAGGTTGTTTGCATGTTTCTTTGAAATTGGCTATAAACCGGGCCTTCAACTGATCCATGAATCGATGGAGTTGGCTGGTAGGTTTTTCAACCAGGTGTGGGCTGTCCCTTCCAACATCATCGTGAAATACTTTGCACAAGCCGCTTCATCCACATCTAGCATCTCCATTGCCATCTCATAACTCTCAACCCACGCCTCAGGTGGCTGATCAACAGTGTAATTAGGAACCTTACGTGGACCCTTGAAATCCTTGGGCAGTCGCACGTTACGGAGAGCCGGAATGAGACACGACACTCCCCAGGAAATAAAAGCAAGCCCGGTGCCTCGGTCTACTGACGCCGCTGGCTGAACCGGGGCGGGTTGATAACGACCCACATACTGTGCTGCCAAAGCGGCCTCCCTTCATGCTCTGCCATTATCCACCATGTCTTGAGCATTTACCTCACCGCGCGCCGGATTGGGTCCTTGAGGGACATTGCAGCGCCACGCACTGCTAGACACTTCCAGTTCATCCATGTGCCTGCTATAGCTTTTGCTCGAACGGGGGGTCGAATGAATTCTATCTCGACTATAGGAATAAGCCTGCTGCTGCACCATGGTGGTTTGAAGAAGATCGCTGGCCCGCCGTGTCTCAATCGCTGCCAGTGAATCGCCCTCCATCAGAATAGCTTCTAGGCGAGATGCTGCAGCAATCATGTTATCCAAAGGGCTCGAAAAGTGACCCGGTGGTGTTGACATGTATGGTGGCGGGTTATCCGTTCGTCGAGGTGGTTCCGTCAACCGTGGTTGATCCGGCGCTGCCCTAGGCGTGTCGGTCCGGTTTGCAGCTGTCGAATTACTCGGCCCAGCCCCCGGCGTATTAAAGAGGTTCAATCCTTCAAAGACCGGCAACATCCGCGATCGGTACTTGCTTCGCATTACATCGTTTGAGGCATTCTGATCCAACATGAGCCGGTAATTTTGCGCCTGTATCTGCTGTAACTGGGCATCCAAAGCAGCCCGTTCTTCAGCCATCCTAGCATCCTCCGTTGCTAGGTCCTCCTTAGCCTGCGTTATCTGGTCCTTCAGCTTTGCAATATCCGCATTGTGCTGATCCCGCGTCTCCGGGGTAACTGTCATGGTTAACAAGGTCGCCCAGGCATCCATCAAACCGGAGAGGACTTGAGCCGGTCGGTGCACTGGGCCTCCTGCCGCGGCCGCTGATCCGGAATTCATTGCTATTGTAGATGAAGACTGCAAAGTGGGCTGTGTTCCGGCCATAAAAACAGCAACCCGACTTGGCGGTTCAAGGAGGTCCGGAATACTGTTGCCATCAGAATATCCTTCGAACACACTATAAACTTAGATGTATTCTGTGAGAGAGATCAAGGGGACAATGCACGACACCCATAGGTGCGGCATATACATCATATATATAGGCATACAACCTTTCCTAATTACAAGGGATTAGATTAGATTCTAACTGATTCTAATTAGTAGAATACTTGAAGGACACGTACTCTATCAGCCACCCTCAATCTCAACTATCGATAGCATATTGAGATTGCGCTTACACTCTTGAAACAATGGAAGCAGTAGTGGTTTGGTAAAAATATCTGCAAGTTGATCCTTGGATGAGATAAACTGGATTTGCAGAAGCTTCCGTGGAACTCGCTCTTGAACAAAGTGATAATCAATCTCGATGTTCTTCGTTCGAGCATGAAACACTGGGTTAGAGGATAAATATGTAGCACCAATGTTGTCACACCACAGAACAGGAGGGGAGACTTGCTAAACACCAAGCTCCTTCAATAGTGCTTCTACCCAAATCAGCTCAGCAGTAGCATCGGCAAAAACCTTATATTCAGACTCGGTACTCAAACGAGAAACAGTTGACTGCTTCTTGGCACTCCAGGCGATCAAGTTAGGTCCATAAAAGAGAGCATACCCCCCGGTTGATCGCCGGTCATCGAGACTCCCCGCCCAATCTGCATTAGAGAAGGCCGACAACGGACTAGATGTAGATGGTTGTATAAGGAGACCATGTGCAATAGTACCATGAACAAACCAAAGGATACGTTTCACCGCGGACCAATGAGAACTGCGAGGAGCATGAAGGTACTGACACACTCGATTAACCGCAAAAGAAAGGTCAGGACGAGTAAGTGTCAAGTACTGAAGACCTCCGACCAGGCTGCGATATAGAGTAGCATCATCATCACTTAGAGAATCCCTGTCAGTAGCACAAAGACGATCGGTGGATGACATTGTGGTTGTTTCTGACTTGCACTTGAGCATACCGGCACGAGCAAGAAGATCACGTGCATATTTGCACTGAGTAAGGGACAAGCCTTGCTTGAGACTAGCAACCTCAACACCAAGAAAATAGTGAAGAACCCCCAAGTCCTTGATAGCAAACTGCTGACGAAGTCTAGATACCAACTGATCAACTGCTGATGAAGAGGAACTGAGCACAATAATGTCATCAACATAGACCAATAAGTACATCGTGATTTCTTGTCGGTGAAAGATGAACAATGAAGTGTCAGCCGTGGAGGCAACAAAACCATGAGCATTAAGAGCATAGCCAAGTCGATGATGCCATGCACGAGGTGCATGTTTGAGACCATAGAGAGCTTTATCAAGCAGACATAGATGATGCTTAAGTCTGTCCGAATCATGTTAGCAATTGCCGCATTTTATGATTATGAAATTTGGCAAATGGATGTCAAAACTGCATTCTTGAATGGATTTCTGGAAGAAGAGTTGTATATGATGCAACCAGAAGGTTTTGTTGATCCAAAAGGTGCTAACAAAGTGTGCAAGCTCCAGCGATCCATCTATGGACTGGTGCAAGCATCTCGGAGTTGGAATAAACGCTTTGATAGTGTGATCAAAGCATATGGTTTTATACAGACTTTTGGAGAAGCCTGTATTTACAAGAAAGTGAGTGGGAGCTCTGTAGCATTTCTGATATTATATGTAGATGACATATTATTAATTGGAGATGATATAGAATTTCTGGATAGCATAAAGGGATACTTGAATAAAAGTTTTTCAATGAAAGACCTCGGTGAAGCTGCTTACATATTGGGAATCAAGATTTATAGAGATAGATCAAGACGCTTAATTGGACTTTCACAAAGCACATACCTTGATAAAGTTTTGAAAAAGTTCAAAATGGATCAGGCAAAGAAAGGGTTCTTGCCCGTGCTACAAAGGTGTGAAGTTGAGTCAGACTCAATGCCCGACCACAGCAGAAGCTAGAGAGAAAATGAAAGACGTTCCCTATGCTTCAGCCATAGGCTCTATCATGTATGCAATGCTGTGTACCAGACCTGACGTGTGCTTAGCAATAAGCTTGGCAGGAAGGTACCAAAGTAATCCAGGAGTAGATCACTGGACAGCGGTTAAGAACATCCTGAAATACCTGAAAAGGACTAAGGATATGTTTCTCGTATATGGAGGTGACAAAGAGCTAGATGTAAATGGTTACGTCGATGCATGCTTTGACACTGATCCGGACGATTCTAAATCGCAAACCGGATACGTGTTTTTATTAAATGGTGGAGCTGTAAGTTGGTGCAGTTCTAAACAAAGCATCGTGGTGGGATCTACATGTGAAGCGGAGTACATAGCTGCTTCGGAAGCAGCAAATGAAGGAGTCTGGATGAAGGAGTTCATTTCCGATCTAGGTGTCATACCTAGTGCATCGGGACCAATGAAGATCTTCTGTGACAATACTGGTGCAATTGCCTTGGCAAAGGAATCCAGATTTCACAAGAGGACCAAGCACATCAAGAGACGCTTCAATTCCATCCGGGACCAAGTCCAGGTGGGAGACATAGAGATTTCCAAGATACATACGGATCTGAATATTGCAGACCCATTGACTAAGCCTCTCTCACGAGCAAAACTTGATCAGCACCAAGACTCCATGGGTGTTAGAATCATTACTGTGTAATCTAGATTATTGACTCTAGTGCAAGTGGGAGACTGAAGGAAATATGCCCTAGAGGCAATAATAAAGTTATTATTTATTTCCTCATATCATGATAAATGTTTATTATTCATGCTATAATTGTATTAACCGGAAACATGATACATGTGTGAATACATAGACAAACATAACGTCACTAGTATGCCTCTACTTGACTAGCTCATTAATCAAAGATGGTTATGTTTCCTAACCATAGGCATGTGTTGTCATTTGAATAATGGGATCACATCATTAGGAGAATGATGTGATTGACATGACCCATTCCGTTAGCCTAGCACTTGAGCGTTTAGTATATTGCTATTGCTTTCCTCACGACTTATACATGTTCCTGTAACTATGAG
The DNA here is from genome assembly GCF_002162155.2 of Triticum dicoccoides. Taxonomy (NCBI): domain Eukaryota; kingdom Viridiplantae; phylum Streptophyta; class Magnoliopsida; order Poales; family Poaceae; genus Triticum; species Triticum dicoccoides. Next base: position 647,967,779 of record NC_041391.1, on the reverse strand, counting down.
ATTATGAAACTCCTGTTTACCGGAGGAACACTTTGGGTGCTTCCAAATGTCACAACGTAACTGGGTGATTATAAAGGAGTACTACAGGTGTCTCCAAAGGTACATGTTGGGTTGGCGTATTTCGAGATTAGGTTTTGTCACTCCGATTGTCGGAGAGGTATCTCTGGGCCCTCTCAGTAATGCACATCACTATAAGCCTTGCAAGCAATGTGACTAATGAGTTAGTTACGGAATGATGCATTACGTAACGAGTAAAGAGACTTGCCGGTAACGAGATTGAACTAGGTATTAGATACCGACGATCGAATCTCGGGCAAGTAACATACCGATGACAAAGGGAACAACGTATGTTGTTATGCGGTTTGACCGATAAAGATCTTTGTAGAATATGTAGGAGCCAATATGGGCATCCAGGTCCCGCTATTGGTTATTGACCGAGAATAGTTCTAGGTCATGTCTACATAGTTCTCGAACCCGTAGGGTCTGCACGCTTAACGTTACGATGACAGTTTTATTTTGAGTTTATAAGTTTTGATGTACCGAAGTTTGTTCAGAGTCCCGGATGTGATCACGGGCATGACGAGGAGTCTCGAAATGGTCGAGACATAAAGATTGATATATTGGAAGCCTATGTTTGGACATCGGAAGTGTTCCGGGTGAAATCGGCATTTTACCGGAGTACCGGGGGCTTACCGGAACCCTCCCGGGGGTTATTGGGCCTTCATGGGCCCTAAGGGAGAAGAGGAGAGGAGGCAAGAGGTGGGCTGCGCCCCCTCCCCTCCCTAGTCCGAATAGGACAAGGAGAAGGGGGCGGCGCCCCCTTTTTCCTTCCCCTCTTCTTCCTCCTTCCCCCTTCTCCTACTCCAACTAGGAAAGAAGGGAGTCCTACTCCCGGTGGGAGTAGGACTCCCCCTTGGTGCGCCCTCCTTGGCCGGCTGCCCCCTACCCCTTGGCTCCTTTATATACGGGGGCAGGGGGCACCCTAGAACACACAAGTTGATCTACGGATCGTTCCTTAGCAGTGTGCGGTGCCCCCCTCCACCATATTCCACCTCGGTCATATCGTCGCGGAGTTTAGGCGAAGCCCTGCGCCGGTAGAGCATCATCATCGTCACCACACCGTTGTGCTGACGGAACTCTTCCCCGACACTTTGCTGGATCAGAGTCCGGGGATCGTCATCGAGCTGAACGTGTGCTGAACTCGGAGGTGCCGTACGTTCGGTACTTGGATCGGTCGGATCGTGAAGACGTACGACTACATCAACCTCGTTGTCATAACGCTTCCGCTTACGGTCTACGAGGGTACGTGGACAACACTCTCCGCTCTCGTTGCTATGCCATCACCATGATCTTGCGTGTGCGTAGGAATTTTTTTGAAATTACTACGTTCCCCAACAGGAGATGCGTCCACTTCGAGTCAACTAGATGAAGAGGCTAACTTAACTGTTCATCGGTCCTTTTATGATGAAAGGAACCAGCGGGTTGATACGACTGTGGCAGAAGCACAAAACCTTGTCCCGCCAATCCGTAAGCACACTTACACCCCTGATGGTTAACCGTCCAATCTGATAAGTGAAGAAGCTGTATTTCAGGCTCTAACCCGGATTGACTGGACCGCCATTGACTTCTAGCCACTGGGTGGAGAGGAGGAGGTTGAACCAATGCCTGAAGATCCATCTACATCATGTCAACACGGTGATGAATCTTGATCCGGCAATCTGGTTATTGTCATAGACTTTGTTCTGTAAAAAACAATCATTATCCTGGGCCTCAAAGCGCCTTATAATAGGCTAGTTAAAATACTTTGCTCTGTCGCACTGATGCATAACATTGTTGATCCGTCATGATATTTGCTATGCTTGATTACACTTTGATAATTTTCATGTGATTCTGATATCTGCATAAAAGGAATCGTCCTAGCGGTTTACCGCCGGACGGGTCATAGTGCCCAAGATAAACCCTGGCTAATAACCAAAGCAGAATAAATATGAAATAACTCATACCTGTGATATGAAATCACTTAGTTGGTTTACCAACTTTTATTGTAGTAAGGGTGAAAACCCAAATCTTGAGATGTTATAACTCTCACCATGTAATGATGTTATGTAATAAGTCATGTCGGGTTACGATGAACACCAGATGATCAAACTGGCGACATAGAGTCAAAGCCAGGCCAAGTTTAAACATCGATTTGATAAGATGGTCTGACAACTTAGAGTTGAAAGCCAAGCCGGGTTAACAAACACCGGGTTAATATAATGACTGAAAAGCCACACGGGGTCAAGAGACGCCGGTTTAACTCAAAACCTTATCACAGGAGAGAAAACTTCAAAAAGCAAATAAAACTTGTAGTTGAGGCTTTCAAGGGATGCCAGGCCCAAATTCGGGGCTTTTCATGGGCTGCCAGGCCACTGAGTTAAACCATTTGACAAAGCCTTTTAAGATGGGCCTCCAACTAACCAATCGTCATTTTAACTTTGACAAGTTCAGGGTCTGTATAAGATTGACTTGTCAAACGTTCAGTGGGTCATGCCAGGATTACCTGGATATGAGTGGCTTACTTAATGAAGGCAGGTTAACCTGGGTTTTTAGGTGAATACACCAGGCTTCCAAGCCGTGGGTCGATACCCAGCTACAAGGGTCCTTTCAAACTCTTTGTTACTTTACACAAAGAGCCCCCAAGTAACTTTGTGAGCTGTGCTCATGGGTGCCTATGTTTGAGCTGTGCATAGCATCTAGACTCTCTTTGTCCCCTTGGGTGTGAAGCTCCCAAGCTGTATTGTGGCATGATAGCCGGTTTAACAGGTAGTACTCCGCTTTGTCAGCTGAAGCCCCCATGTAACTCAAAGGATATTTGAGAAAAAACAGCAAAGGCCCTGCTTATAGCAAGGATGCCGGTTTATTATATTGATCACAATATACATTGTTGAAATATGTACATAAGAAAAGCCTATGGCTCAAGTATAGTAAGGCCGAAGGAGAGCTATGTTCCACGGCCGCCGGGTCTCCTCCTCAGAATTGCGTGAGTTGTCTCGAACGTCAATGAGGTAGTATCATCTGTTGTGCAGATTCTTGCTAACCACAAAGGGTCCTTCCCAAGGTGGGGATAACTAGGATGAGCCGGAGCACTAAGTCGCCTTCTTGAAAGGTTCTTGTCTTAACCCGGCGGCTGTGATAATGCCACTAGTTTTGTTGATAAACCGCCGATCGAGCCAAAGCCATGTCCCGTTTCTCATCTAACAGGTCCAGCGCCTCTTTGCGTGCTTGCTCATTGTCCGCTTCAACATAATTGGCAACCCGGGGCGAGTCATGACGAATATCACTGGGGAGGACTGCCTCAGCCCTATAAACCATGAAGAAAGGTGTATAACCCATAGATCGGTTTGGGGTGGTGTTTATACTCCATAACACAGATGGTAATTCTTCCACCCAACAACCCGGCGTCCGCTTCAAAGGAACCATAAGCCGGGGCTTGATACCCTTCAGGATTTCTTGATTCGCCCTCTCAGCTTGACCATTGGACTGGGGGTGTGCTACGGATGCTAAATCAAGCCGGATGTGCTCTCTCTGACAGAAATCCTCCATCTCACCTTTAGAAAGGTTTGTGCCATTATCTGTGATGATGCTGTGCGGAAAGCCAAAGTGGAAGATAATCTTTTTAAGAAATTGAACCACCATAGCTGCATCACATTTGTTGACGGGCTCCGCTTCAACCCATTTAGTGAACTTGTCCACTGTCACCAACAGGTGGGTCTTCTTATCCTTGGAGCGCTTAAAAGGTCCCACCATGTCAAGCCCCCAAGTGTCAAAAGGCCAAGTGATAGGAATCATCCGTAGCTCTTGAGCCGGAACGTGAGCTCGACGTGAAAACTTCTGACAAGCGGCACACCGCTTTACCAAATCCTCCGCATCAGCATGAGCTGTCAACCAATAGAACCCATGACGAAAAGCTTTAGCCACCAGGGATTTTGAACCGTCATGGTGACCACAATCCCCTTCATGGATTTCACGTAGAATCTCTTGTCTTTCTTCAGGAGAAACACAATGTTGGAATACGCCTGAGACACTCAATGGTGTAACTCGCCATTGTGAATAACCATGGACTTGGACCACCAGATTATCTGTTTGGCGAAGACCTCATCATATGGTAACTCGCTCCAGTTCATATACGCCAAATATGGAACCGTCCAATCCAGAGTGATATGTAAAGCGGCTACCAATTGGGCCTCTAGATCAGGAACAGCTAAATCCTCCTCTGAAGGCAACTTAACAGACGGGTTATGCGGGATATCTAAAAATGTATTGGGTGGTACCAGTTTACGCTAAGATCTTAGCCGGCTTAAAGCATCTGCTGCTTCGTTTTTGCGCCGGTCAATGTGCTCAACCTAATAACCCTTAAAGTGACATGCCATAATATCCACCTCGCATCTATAAGCCGCCATGAGTGGATCCTTAGAATCCCAAGTACTAGAAACTTGCTGAGCCACCAGATTAGAATCTCCAAAACAACGAACTCGGCTTAAGTTCATTTCCTTAGCCACGCGGAGACCGTGGAGTAAGGCTTCATACTCAGCTGCATTGTTAATACAAGGAAACATTAAGCGGAGAACATAACAAATTTTATCACCTCGAGGGGAAGTAAGGACAACTCCAGCCCCCGAGCCTTCCAATTGCCTGGACCCATCAAAGTGAATAGTCCAGTATGTACTGTCCGGTTTGTCCTCTGGTGCCTGTAACTCAGTCCAGTCATTGATGAAGTCATCAAGCGCCTGAGATTTGATGGCGGTTCGAGGCATATACTTCAATACATGTGGACCAAGCTCAATTGCCCACTTTGTAACCCGGTCAGTGGCTTCCCTGTTCTGAATTATATCGCCCAAGGGAGTGGAACTAACCACTGTGATGGGATGGCCTTGAAAGTATTGCTTGAGCTTCCGACTTGCCATAAAAACTCCATACACCAGCTTCTGCCAATGCGGATATCGTTTTTTGACTCGATCAACACTTCGCTGATATAATAAACCGGCCGTTGAACCGGATATTCCTTCCTAGCCTCCTTACGCTCAACCACAATTGCCACACTGACCGCATGGGTATTGGCAGCCACGTACAATAGCAAGGGCTCCTTATCAACCGGAGCAGCAAGAACCAGTGGTTCAACCAATAGCCGCTTTAAGTCCTCAAAATCCGCATTAGCTGCGTCACTCCAGACGAAATCGCCTGTCTTTTTCAACATCTGATACAAAGGAATCGCCTTTTCACCCAAACGGCTAATAAACCGGCTAAGGGTTGCAATTCGACCCGCCATACGCTGAACATCATTGATACACTTCGGTTTAGCCAAGGATGTAATCGCTTTGATTTTTTCCGGATTAGCCTCAATACCTCTGTTGGACACCAGAAAACCTAAGAGCTTGCCTGCCGGAACACCAAAGACGCACTTGTCTGGATTGAGCATCATTTTGTAAACCCGAAGATTGTCGAACGTCTCCTTGAGGTCATCTATCAAGGTTTCCTTCCTGGATTTTACCACAATGTCATCCAAATAGGCATGAACATTACGCCCAATCTACGTGTGAAGACAATTTTACACATAACGCCGATAAATTGCCTGGGCACTTTTGAGCCCAAAGGGCATAGAAACATAGCAGAAGGCTCCAAAGGGAGTGATGAAGGTTGTCTTCTCCTGGTCCTTAACTGCCATCTTAATCTGATGATAACCTGAATAAGCATCAAAGAAACTCACGTGCTCACAACCCGCCATCGCATCTGATCAATACGCGGGAGAGCAAAAGGATCTGCCGGACAAGCTTTGTTCAAATCTGTGTAGTCCACACACATACGCCAAGTGCCGTTTTTCTTAAGAACGAGCACCGATTAGCCAACCACTCGGGGTGCAATACTTCGACGATAAACCCAGCCGACAACAGCCGGGCTACCTCTTCACCAATGGCCTTGCGTCTTTCCTCGTTAAAGCGGCGAAGAAATTGCTTGACCGGTTTAAACTTGGGATCAATATTGAGAGTGTGCTCAGCAAGTTCCCTCGGTACACCTGGCATGTCAGAAGGCTTCCATGCAAAAATGTCCCGGTTCTCATGGATCAACTCGATGACCGCGCTTTCCTCTTTTGGATCTAGATTGGTGCTGATGCTAAACTGTTTGGATGAATCGCTAGGAACAAAGTCAACAAGTTTAGTCTCATCAGCCGGTTTGAACTTTAGGGTCGGGTCATGCTCGGTGGTGGGCTTCTTCAGAGGGGTCATGTCTGTCAAATCAACATTATCTTTCTAAAACTTCAACTCTTCTGTAGCACAAACCGACTCAGCATAGGCCGCATCACCTTCCTCACAATCCAAAGCGATCTTTCGACTCCCATGTACTGTGATAGTCCCCTTATGACCCGACATTTTAAGCTGTAAGTAGATATAGCAGGGCCTCGCCATGAATTTAGCGTAAGCCGGCCGTCCAAATAGTGCATGATATGGGCTCTGAATTTTCACCACTTCAAAGGTCAATGTTTCAGACCTAGAATCATGCTCATCTCCAAACACAACTTCCAAAGCAATCTTGCCAACAGGATATGCCGATTTACCTGGTACCACACCACAAAAAACAGTGTTCGACGGTTTAAAAATCTTGTCTGTCAACTCCATGCGATGGAAAGTCTCATAGTATAGGATATTGATGCTACTCCCTCCATCCATCAGCACCTTGGTGAACTTATAACCTCCCACCTGAGGTGCTAACACCAAAGCCAGATGACCCGGATTGTCAACCCGGGGCAGATGATCCTCTCTGCTCCACACAATGGGCTGCTCGGACCACCGCAAATAACGTGGCACTACCGGTTCAACAGTATTAACCGCCCTTTTGTGAAGCTTCTGATCATGCTTGCATAGGCTAGTAGTGAACACATGATACTGCCCACCATTTAACTGCTTGGGGTGATTTTGATAACCTGACTGCTTCTGATTTCCTTGATTATTTTGTTGGCTATTACCACCTTGGTTATTCTTGTTGCCCTTATTATTCTGAAATCTAGAGTTTGAACCGCCGCCACCATGAAAACCTGGACCTGAACCGCCCAACGGGCCCTGATCATACCGGAATAGATCAGAATTTTTGAACTCTTTCATAATGTGACAATCTTTCCAAAGATGTGTTGATGGAACCTCCTTGGTCCCGTGCTTCGGGCAAGGCTGATTTAACAAACGTTCCAGATTCATCCCTCCACCGCGCTGGGGCGGTTTACCTTTACGACGCTGCATATTGGTGTTAGCCACAAAATCTGAACTGTCTGCTTTGCGCTTACCGTTATTCCCATGGCCTCCTTGGTTGTGATGTTGTCCTTTCGCATTTCCGTTCTTCTTACCCTTCTTAGGTTTCTCCTCATCAGAATCGGGATCCTTGGTATTATCAGAATTGGCATATTTGACCAAGGCTGCCATAAGTGTTCCCATGTCATTGCAGTGGCGCTTGAGCCGTCCGAACTTCATCTTTAGTGACTTAAACCAGCAATTATGCTCCAGCGTTATGATCGCTTGGCCAGCATTAATCCGGTCTGATGAATGCAAAACTTCGGAAACCCGGTGCACCCAATGAGTTGTTGACTCGTTCTCCCCTTGTACACAGGCGTCCAGATCCATAATGGACATAGGTTGTTTGCATGTTTATTTGAAATTGGCTATAAACCGGGCCTTCAACTGATCCATGAATCGATGGAGTTGGCTGGTAGGTTTTTCAACCAGGTGTGGGCTGTCCCTTCCAACATCATCGTGAAATACTTTGCACAAGCCGCTTCATCCACATCTAGCATCTCCATTGCCATCTCATAACTCTCAACCCACGCCTCAGGTGGCTGATCAACAGTGTAATTAGGAACCTTACGTGGACCCTTAAAATCCTTGGGCAGTCGCACGTTACGGAGAGCCGGAATGAGACACGGCACTCCCCAGGAAATAAAAGCAAGCCCAGTGCCTCGGTCTACTGACGCCGCTGGCTGAACCGGGGCGGGTTGATAACGACCCACATATTGTGCTGCCAAAGCGGCCTCCCTTCATGCTCTGCCATTATCCACCATGTCTTGAGCATTTACCTCACCGCGCGCCGGATTGGGTCCTTGAGGGACATTGCGGCGCCAAAGCACTGCTAGACACTTCCAGTTCATCCATGTGCCTGCTATAGCTTTTGCTCGAACAGGGGGTCGAATGAATTCTATCTCGACTATAGGAATAAGTCTGCTGCTGCACCACGGCGGTTTGAAGAAGATCGCTGGCCCGCCGTGTCTCAATCGCTGCCAGTGAATCGCCCTCCATCAGAATAGCTTCTAGGCGAGATGCTGCAGCAATCATGTTATCCAAAGGGCTCGAAAAGTGACCCGGTGGTGTTGACACGTATGGTGGCGGGTTATCCGTTCGTCGAGGTGGTTCCGTCAACCGTGGTTGATCCGGCGCTGCCCTAGGCGTGTCGGTCCGGTTTGCAGCTGTCGGATTACTCGGCCCAGCCCGGGCGTATTAAAGAGGTTCAATCCTTCAAAGACCGGCAACATGCGCGATCGGTACTTGCTTCGCATTACGTCGTTTGAGGCATTCTGATCCAACATGAGCTGGTAATTTTGCGCCTGTATCTGCTGTAACTGGGCATCCAAAGCAGCCCGTTCTTCAGCCATCCTAGCATCCTCCGTTGCCAGGTCCTCCTTAGCCCGCGTTATCTGGTCCTTCAGCTTTGCAATATCCGCATTGTGCTGATCCCGCGTCTCCGGGGTAACTGTCATGGTTAACAAGGTCGCCCAGGCATCCATCAAACCGGAGAGGACTTGAGCCGGTCGGTGCACTGGGCCTCCTGCCGCGGCCGCTGATCCGGAATTCATTGCTATTGTAGATGAAGACTGCAAAGTAGGCTGTGTTCCGGCCATAAAAACAGCAACCCGACTTGGCGGTTCAAGGAGGTCCGGAATACTGTTGCCATCAGAATATCCTTCGAACACACTGTAAACTTAGATGTATTCTGTGAGAGAGATCAAGGGGACAATGCACGACACCCATAGGTGCGGCATATACATCATATATATAGGCATACAACCTTTCCTAATTACAAGGGATTAGATTAGATTCTAACTGATTCTAATTACTAGAATACTTGAAGGACACGTACTCTATCAGCCACCCTCAATCTCAACTATCGATAGCATATTGAGATTGCGCTTACACTCTTGAAACAATGGAAGCGGTAGTGGTTTGGTAAAAATATCTGCAAGTTGATCCTTGGATGAGATAAACTGGATTTGCAGAAGCTTCCGTGGAACTCGCTCTCGAACAAAGTGATAATCAATCTCGATTTTCTTCGTTCGAGCATGAAACACTGGGTTAGAGGATAAATATGTAGCACCAATGTTGTCACACCACAGAACATGAGGGGAGACTTGCTGAACACCAAGCTCCTTCAATAGTGCTTCTACCCAAATCAGCTCAGCAGTAGCATCGGCAAAAACCTTATATTCAGACTCGGTACTCAAACGAGAAACAGTTGACTGCTTCTTGGCACTCCAGGCGATCAAGTTAGGTCCATAAAAGAGAGCATACCCCCCGGTTGATCGCCGGTCATCGAGACTCCCCGCCCAATCTGCATCAGAGAAGGCCGACAACGGACTAGATGTAGATGGTTGTATAAGGAGACCATGTGCAATAGTACCATGAACAAACCAAAGGATACGTTTCACCGCGGACCAATGAGAACTGCGAGGAGCATGAAGGTACTGACACACTCGATTAACCGCAAAAGAAAGGTCAGGACGAGTAAGTGTCAAGTACTGAAGACCTCCAACCAGGCTGCGATATAGAGTAGCATCATCATCACTTAGAGAATCCCTATCAGTAGCACAAAGACGATCAGTGGATGACATTGGGGTTGTTTCTGACTTGCACTTGAGCATACCGGCACGAGCAAGAAGATCACGTGCATATTTTCACTAAGTAAGGGACAAGCCTTGCTTGAGACTAGCAACCTCAACACCAAGAAAATAGTGAAGAACCCCCAAGTCCTTGATAGCAAACTGCTGACGAAGTCTAGATACCAACTGATCAACTGCTGATGAAGAGGAACTGAGCACAATAATGTCATCAACATAGACCAATAAGTACATCGTGATTTCTTGTCGGTGAAAGATGAACAATGAAGTGTCAGCCGTGGAGGCAACAAAACCATGAGCATTAAGAGCATAGCCAAGTCGATGATGCCATGCACGAGGTGCATGTTTGAGACCATAGAGAGCTTTATCAAGCAGACATAGATGATGTGGGTGTTGTGGATCCTCAAACCCAGGAGGCTGTCGCATAAACACCTCTTCTTCAAGAACTCCATGGAGAAAGGCATTTTGAACATCAAGCTGCCGCAAAGACCACCCTCGACTTACAACAAGTGACAGAAGGAGTCGAATAGTTGTTGGTTTAACCACCGGACTAAACGTATCCTCATAATCAAGTCCATACCTTTGGTTGAACCCCTTGGCAACTAAACATGCTTTATACCGCTCAATAGAGCCATCAGAATGACGTTTAACCTTGAATACCCATTTGGAATCAATAATATTTATACCAGGAACAGGGGGAACACGCCACCAAGTTTTGTTCTTGAGAAGAGAATCAACCTCTTGTTCCATAGCTGCACGCCAATGTGGAATACCAAGAGCTGCACGAAAATGTCGAGGCTCGGCCGTAGGATCAGCAATAGAGCGAGCAACACATGCGGCAAGCCATGCAACCGTACCATTCGTGTGCTACTTGGGTTGATGAATCCCATGCATGGAGCGCGTAACAGGACGTAGAGGAGCCAAAGCAGAGGAGGGTGCAGGGTCCAAAAGCGAGCCGGCTGGAGAGCAAGCAGAGGAGTCATGCCCCGACTCAGACGATACGAACGAAGCCGGCTGAGGTACGACCGGCTCAGACAAAGCCATGCATCCATCATCATGTTCTGTGCCGCCAGGCACGTCCACGTCATTGACGTGATCATCAACAAGAAGCTCAAGGCGACCTCCTCGTCCGGTACCTGCACCATGATTAGGAAGCAGCAAAGGTGTATGTGCACAATCATCAAATTGGTCAGCTATAAGGGATGGATGTGACGAGGACGGTGGTAAATCGGAAGAAGGTGCATCGGAGAATGGAAACACGTTTTCATCAAACACAACATCCCTACTGATGTAAACACGGTTCGATGGAACATGAAGGCACTTGTAGCCCTTGTGAAGGGAGCTATAGCCGAGAAAGACACACTTCTTCGACCAAAACTGAAGTTTGTGATTATTATATGGATGAAGGTTAGGCCAACATGCACAACCGAACACCTTGAAGAAGGTATAGTCAGGAACCTCTCCAAACAAACGCTCAAGTGGGGTTTGAATGGCAATAACTCGAGTAGGCATACGGTTTATGAGAAAACATGCCGTAAAGAAGGCATCACTCCAATACAAAAAAGGAACTGAAGCATGCGCTAATAATGTGAGGCCGGTTTCTACAACATGACGATGCTTGCACTCGGCAGTGCCATTTTGTTGGTGAGTATGTGGACAAGAAACACGATGCATGATGCCCAACTTATCAAAGAATGTATTTAACTTCATGTATTCGCCACCCCAATCAGATTGAACACGGAGAATTTTTCGATCAAGGAGTCGTTCAACATGATTTTGAAACTTCAGAAATATATCAAAAACATCACATTTACGCTTGAGCAAATAGAGCCATGTAAAACGACTATAATCGTCAACGAAACTGACATAAAAATTGTGTCCACTAACAGAGGTTTGAGCAGGGCCCCATACATCAGAATGAATAAGTTCCAATGGAGGATGTGTGACATGAGAAGAAAGAGAAAAAGGTAACTGATGACTCTTCCCTTGTTGGCATGCATCACAGACAACATCTAATTTATTTAAGACTGAGGGAAGCTCATGACTACGCAAAACATGTTGCACCACTTGTGATGACGGATGGCCAAGGCGAGCGTGCCACTGGGAAGACGACGCACGGAGACTGCTAAAGACTTGTTTTATGATGGGTGCATCAAGCTTGTAGAGACCATCACGATAGCGACCTCTAAGAAGAAGCTCTCGGGTGGCCGGATCCTTAACAAAGAAACAATAAGGATGAAATTCAACAATTACACGATTGTCTTGAGTAAAGCGAGGAACTAACAAAAGATTAATTGTAACTTCGGGAACATGAAGAACGTTGTTGAGATGAAGATTGCGAGATGAAGGAGTGGGTAGAATTGCTTGACCAACATGATGAATACGCATACCTGAGCTGTCGGCCATATGAATTCGCTCCTTCCCCTGGTAGGTCTCCTTCACGTGCATCTTGTCAAGTTCATTAGTAAGATGATCAGTCGCCCCCGTGTCCATGTACCAGCTGGCATCAGCAGGAAGGGACTGAGTATGCCCATAAGAGACGTGACTGGCCATGGCCAGCTGACGAGCAGTGAAGCGCCCATTGTTGCCAATCCCAAGAAAATCGTTCTGAAAACGCTTGAAGTAGCAGGACGCAACATGTCCAAGGTCACCGCATATCTGACAGATCGGGCGCGTCCCAGCGCCGCGACCACCACCACCGCCGCCGGAGGACAGCTGCGACGAATGAGTGGGACGCGGAGCCGGCACAGAAGCACCTGTAGTGGCGTGATGCTAGGCAGGGGCAGTGGAACACGAGGGGCGGCCACCCAGCCGGGCCACATGCGCCGAGTGAGGACCAGCAGCAAGTGACGCAGAACGATGGCTCTCGATGTGTTGCTCCGTTGACAGGAGGCGTGCATAGAGATCACGCATGGGCAGGGATCATCACGGCCCATGACCATCTCCACAAGGGCATCGTACTCTTCATCAAGACCAACCAGAACAAAGGAAGTGAATTCCTCAGGTCGAAGGGGCTTGCCGATGGATGTCAGCGTGTCTGAAAGAGACTTGATCTTATTGAAGAAGGGCGCTGCCGAGGAGTCAAGTTTCTTCACCAGGCCTAATTCTGAACGAATTTGCATCGCCCGAGCATTGGATTGGGACGCAAAGCTACTGGAGAGCGTGGTCCAGGCATCATAGGAGGATTCCGCGAACATCACCATGCCGGCGACCTCGATTGTGGATGATGAGAGGATCGCAGACAAGATCGCTTGATCCTGTTGGTGCCATGTGTTGTATGCCGGCTTAGGAACGACCACATCAGGGTCAGTTTCCTTGACCTCCTTGCCGATCGGACAAAGCGACAAAGTGGCCGGAGGGCACAGGTGGATGTCGTCAACATAGCCAAGGAGGAGATGACTACGGAGAAGGGACATGACCTGCGTCCGCCAGATCATGAAGGTATCTGGCGAGAGCTTGACGGTGATCAGATGCCCGAAGTGGAACAGGCCAGTCGAAGCGACGCCAAGGGAAGTTGACGACGACAGGGAAGAAACAAGGGCGGAGGAGGTTGCGGCGAGAGAGTTGGCGGAAGACGACATAGCGAAACCTAGTCTGATACCATGTAAACTTAGATGTATTCTGTGAGAGAGATCAAGGGGACAATGCACGACACCCATAGGTGTGGCATATACATCATATATATAGGCATACAACCTTTCCTAATTACAAGGGATTAGATTAGATTCTAACTGATTCTAATTAGTAGAATACTTGAAGGAGATGTACTCTATCACACACCATGATGAATTTGGTACAGGGACTCGGTTTCACCAGTGGATGACTCACCGTCGGAATAAACAGCCGTTTCGCCTTCAGACACTGGTTCAGATCCTATCCCATGGACACATCCTACGAACACACGCTTCATGGCGGGCTTAACCCGGGCAGGACTCACACGCTGAGCCGTTTCCACGAGGTCGGTGCAGATGTCCGGCTCAGGGCCCGGTTCGCCGATCTTGCCGATGAAGACATGAATTCCGCCAAAGGGGACCCGGTACCCGTCCTTGATTGAGCCGGCCTCGGGGCTCCATCCTTCATCGTCGATGTAGAGCTTGTCGCGACGACTCTTGGTCATCCGGCCGACCATGTACCCTTTGAGTCCTTCAAAGCTGCCTCTCAAGAACTCGAAACCATCGTGCGATAGCCCCACGGTGGGCGCCAACTATCATGGAATTAACACGTTAGATGTCCTCATGAAAGGACTTAGTCGTGGAGCCATCGCGACGGGTTAGCTTGAAGGGGTTAAACCGGACAAGGGACACGGGAGTTTTATACTAGTTCGGCCCCTTCGATGAATGTAAAAGCCTACGTCTAGTTGTGATGGAATTGATTGGGTTTCGATGACCAGGGAGCAAATACGCTTTGCCTGAGTCTCTAGTTGTTGTTTGTTGTCCCTGAACCGCCGCCGGGTCGTCCCTTTATATACATAGGTTGACGCCCGGCCGGTCTATGGAGTCCTGAGGCCAGCTCACACAAGTGTCCGGCTCGGTCTCATCTCCCCTAACTTACGATACAAGTTACATAACCATGGCGGTTTACCACTATGGGCCCTAATCCGCCTTCGGGCTCCGGGCCTCTAAGATTCATTAGGAAAGCGCCATCTTCTGGGTCTTCATGGGATTCAATATAGTTGAAGGTGAACCGGCCCCTCCTGGGCGGTTTACACTCAGTAGTTATATCCCCAACAGTACCCCATTTGATGAACCATGCATTCTGTTTACTGCTGATTCCCATTCATGTAGCTGCCATGTATAAATCTTCCACATAACAGGCTGAAAATGATAGGAAGTAAAATCAGATGGAGTATGAACTCAAGTTTCAACATTGTCTGTTGGGTTGAAATGATACCATTTGGTAAGATACAAGCATCATAGCTAAAAACTGCAAATGTCAATCATTTCCACAAAAGCATGAGCTTAATTATGCTTCTATAAATTCAACATATAGAAACCTACAAAATACTAAGAATATAAGTACCTGGCATGACCACGCACTTGCTTGGTTGCAACATAATAGAGCCGTATTGAAAGAGACACTCCATGTATAGTTACACTACACAAAAGAAGCAACCGCCTAAACTATTTGAAGTAACATGACACAATGATGTTTTGTTTTACTCGATTGGCGATGTCAAAGATGGTAAGAAAGAACATAAGATTTTTTCCCCTTTCGGGACCTTATGTTAAGCGCAGCACTCCACCGGTTACAGAGTTGGAATAATTTCAAAGAAATTCACTTTGATTATCTAGACTTTCTCTATTAATATGACAGGATCAGCATCTGGATGATGAGATTTTGAGCGAAACTGGGGGTCCCAAATATCGAACAATAAATTCTATTAACAGGAAATGCAGTTTGTAATAAGTTGACTTAGTAATGACTGTTGACCTAGATATTTAGTTATTCACCACAAAATGCTTTGAACTGATGCATTCAATTATGCTTAAAACTATAGAAGATCAAACTTCCAAGATTAAATAATAGTTTTTCTGGAAAAGGAGGGGTTCAACAAGAGGTCAGTTAAATTGCATAATAAAGACCATCATTTTGACATATCTTTTAATTCCATCCTACAGACACAAACCTCCCGACCAGTCTGTCATGCATTGCTAAGACAGTATGCCGCTCTAGTGGGCACAGGTGCATGGCTGGGAACCTTCCAAAAGCATTTTGTCTGCAAGAGATGGTCATATTACTTGATATGGGAATAGACGACCCACCCAGCTGGTATTTAACAACAAAACAACAAAATGTCGTTGAATTCCCATCATGTAGAAGAAGGCACTACCTCCATGAAACCTGCAATGACAAGTTTTCTTGTCATGGTGCTTGTAATCCGCATGCCCTGACTACCAAGTTCTCAACTAAGAAAATACTATATAATACCGCAACCTTATAATATCACCGCTGCTATTTATAGATGCTGGTTGGTAGACAGAGATGATCTGAAATGGTTTGTGTCAAAGGAAGGAGCAGAGGGTACCTTTATTGTGTTTGTAACAGTGAAACTTCTATCTCTACAAAGTTTTTCCCGCTGTTTGGACTACATTATTTGTCCAATCTTTCCCTCATATATTACCACCTCGTTCCTCATGAATTCGTCATGTGGTTAAAAATCTCAAATCTTAGAAATTCAATATTGACTAAAGTAATAAAAATCTTGTTCATCAAACAGGATGAAGGAACACGACGGAGGTGGTGAGTGCGGGCACCACAATGGGTACAAACATGACACATATATTTAGTATGCATATATCAAACAAAACTACACAAGGTTTTGTGGGAGTAAATTATAAATCCCGTTACATGCCTCTTTCTGCAAGTAAATTATAAATCCTCTTATATTCTTCTTTCTGCTCAAATGAACTCTGTCGTGGTTCTATGTCTGACAGTAGAAGGGGGGGTAGATATGGAGAGGCAAGATCCTAGCTATGGAGTAGTTGTATGCACAAGGAGTTTACGAGTTCAGGCCCTTCTCGGAGGAAGTAACAGCCCTACGTCTCGGAGCCCGGAGGTGGTCGACTAGTATTATGTGTATATGAGCTACAGGGGTGCGAACCCTTTACACCGAGGAGGGGGGTGTCTTATATAGAGTCCGCCAGACCCCTCCGGTCCTCAGTTATGCAGGGTTTAAGATACATTAAGATCGGGCGTTACTGGTAATGTTACAAATAAAGTGCTATGATGACCATAAAGGCTACTTAATGACCGACCGTTTGCGTGCAGAGTGACTTTAGGTCTCCTGGCTGTCGAGTGGATGGCTCCATGGTCGAGTGCCTTTGAGTCTGTCGAGTGGAACATTTCCGGGTCGACTGAAAGGTGGTTTCTTCTAGAGATGTCCTTGGGAGGGTATCTTGGACAGGTCCATGACCCTACCCTGGGTACATAGCTTCATCATTAGCCCCCGAATGGATCGAGGCTTGAGTGGGGAAGGAGTTGAACACGCTTCCGACCCATTTTCGTGCTACGCGTATGTCTTGTTCTGGATCAATGAACTTTAGGTGACGGCACCAACTTCTTTTTAGTCGCCTTGATCCATTATTTGTATCCGTTGAGTGAAGTTTTTTACTTGGAGAACTCCGAACGAAAGAGCGGAGGAGATCTTTCGTCTGACGAGTCGTTCTGCAGCTCATGGGTTTAGCGGGATTCGCATTTCGGGAAGCGCGCGGGGTGGAGGAGGCCGCAGTAATCGGATGGGATAAGGCAGGGACGCCTCGATCTCCGTGCCACCTTTTTTGCCACGTATCACGCGCGCGACTATTGCAGGATTTGACAGGATCGCCCGGGCCTACAAGTCAGTCACTCGGAAGTAACCTCATATAAGGCGCCGGACGGGGGTTTTTGAACAGTGCATTCTCATTTCCTCCTCTCTTCCCCAGACTTATCCGCCGTGTTCGCTTCCGTCTCAGTGTTGTTGCCCCGTGTGCGTCTCGCTGGCGACGATGGTGAACGATAATACGCCGGCCCTGGAGCGGGCGAAGAAAGCGACAGTGAAGGCGAAGGGAAGGGCGACCAGTCGAGGCGGATCTTCATCGAGGGCCGGCCTGCCGCAGGGCTGGATCTAGGGTGACTAGATCCGCTCGACGATTCGTCAAGCAGATCTTGACGACCTGGCCGATGAAGGACTAATCCCCCATGGATCGGTGTGGCTCCCGGGGAAGGAGTCTGAGCCGCAGCCTCAGGAGGGTGAGTGCGTTCTCTTGGCCACCAATGTCGACCGTGGGTTTTCTTTGCCGCCTCACCCTTTCTTTCGGGGATTTCTGAATTTCTTTGGGGCGCAACTCCACAACTTCACGCCCAACACCATCGTGTACCTTGCTGCTTTCGTGTCTTTGTGCAAGAATTTCTTGGGTTGTCGGCCTCATTGGGGTCTTTTCAAGCACATCTTCACCTGTCGCTCCCAGACGGTGAAAAAGGCCAATCCGAGTGACGAGAGAACCCAAGTGATTCAGATGTGTGGGGTTCTTGGGGTTCAAATGAGGGGGAAAAGTGCTTTTCCGGCCATGATCCTACCCGACTCGGTCCGTGGATGGCAGTCGACCTGGTTCTATTGCAAATACCAGCCGACGCCAGGGCAGTCGACCGGACTCCCTCCTTTTTCCATGGACCGAGTGAGGAAGCCTTCCTCTTTGAAGGTGATCCTGGAAGAGAAGGCGCAGGTTAAGGTGCTGGTCGAACGTGTTGTCCAGCTTATCCGTGACGGGGTGACCGGCATGGACCTCTTGGAGGTCTTCCTCCGACGAATCATCCAGCCGCTTCAAGCTCGAGACCATCCGATGTGGTTGTATTCTAGGACTGAGGACACCACTCGGATCCACCTAGAGGAGATTGACGATGCCACGCTGGAGAGGTGGCTGGCGAGCATCACAGGGAACAAAGACAACCCCCGAGGAGCCAGGAGGATTCCTCCACTCGACCAATCATACGAACCAGACAAGGTCCAATTCTGCATTTCTGACTGTGATCCTGCTTTCTTCATTCCATTTTGCTAAAAACTCTTTCGACTGACTTTTGTCTTGTTTGTTGTCTTCTAGGCCACTACTGAGATGTACTCGATGCCCAACAGGGCGCAAGAACAGGCCGAGGAGGAAGAGGCGAGCGGAGGTGAAAGTGAGGAGGAGTGGCGATCTGATGGTGAGGGGGAAGAGGATGACGATGGCTCCAATGAAGATGAGGAGGAGTAGGAAGTCGATCCTAGGCGATCCAAGCTCACCCACGATCCCGTGAGTGAGTGTGGCAAAGCGACTGCGCCCATTGGGCAATCATCGAAGCGCCCTCGAGCGGCCTCTCCGGCACCGACTGAAAAAGCGCCAAAGCATCTATGAGCGGGGCCATCAAAGCCGCCGAAGGCCTTGCCCAAGATGAGAATGGCCATTCCCACCATTTCCGTGTAACAGCAGAACTTGTGTTTTCTTGTTTAGCACGGACGAACTCTTGGTCGACTTATTGACTATCCGACTGGTTTCTGAAATCTGCAGTGCTGCTACTTCCAAGACCTCCACCAAGAACGAAGACCATGAAATGGAAGACACTGCCACTTCCAACCTTGGTACGCTCTCTGTAGTTTCACTTTTGGTCGATTGGATTTTCGATTTCAACTTTGGATTTTTCTTGTAGTTCCTCCTCATGTTATTGATCTCCCTGATGATGACGATGAGGCGCCACTGAGGTCGAGGAGGAATAGAAAGGCGCCGGCTAGCAAGACTACTCAGACTGCATCAATGCCTGAGACATTGGTTCTAGAGGGTGGCAACATCACTCGGAACTCCGTGTCCTTCGTTGTGCCACTGACGAGCGCCCGACCTTCATCGTCGACTGCTGACCCGCCCTCCCTTTTTGTCACACACCACGTCCCAAAGGACCAAGCGGGTGCTGCTAAGGAGGCTATACGCTAGGCGGGGATCATGATGGAGCAGGTGAAGGCGATCCGGGAAGCCAGCCAAGCAGCCTATGATGCTAGCTCAGCCCTTTAGAGCAACCTCCAGGTTAGTTGGTCACCGCTTGTTCTGTTAGGATATGCTGTCTGAAGACTTTCTTTCCGAAGATCTTTGTTTCTGTACATCCACTGGGTGTGTCGATTGAATTTTTGGATTGGTGGGGGCACGCTGAGTGCACCCACTGGGTGTAGTCACCGAGACTATGGTGGACTGCTGGCAGTCGACTGTAGTCTTTGTATCTTGAATTTCTTCACTCGGTCTGGTCGGACCATGTCGAGTGTAATCTTTGAACCGGTGGGGGCATGCTGAGTGCACCCACTGGGTGTAGTCCCCGAGACCATGGTCGACTGCTGGCAGTCGACTAAGGTCTGAAGAACCTGTTTTTTTAGATCATGATGAGACCATGACTGACTGCTGGCAGTTAGCTATAGTGCTATAGTTTTAGGATCATAACCTCTTTGTCTCTTTCGGCCGACTGATCGGACCGAGTCGGAAGAACCAGTTGGGGCACACTGAGTGCACCCACTAGGTGTAGTCCCCGAGACTACTACTGAATATTTTGATTCAGCTATAGTCTTAGAAATGCTACAATTTTTCTCTTAGTCGCTCGGAATCAACCTATCTTTGATGTCTGTCGACTGATCTTTCACAGAAATCTTGCGAGCTTGTGGCTCGCTATACTGAGTTGGAAAACAAACATATGCAGCTTGACCTTGACTTGAAGCTTGTTCAGGAGAACTTTCAGAAGGCGAAGGACGAATCAAAAGGTATGATTGGTGAGAACTTGACAACTGTCTTTATCTTTCTGCCCATTCCTGATTCTGATCTCATTGTCATTTTCCAGATAAAATGAAGGAGGCTCTGAAGAAGAAGGACCACGACCTTGCCGAGGCACAGAAGGCGGCTTTGGACAAAACGAAGCTTGCGGAAGAAAAACCGGCTTCAGTCGGTAAACTTGAAGAGGAGAACGCCAATCTGAAAGCTGCTCTCGACGCGGCCAACAAGGAAGTCAGCCGTCTGAAGAATGATAAGATAGCTCTGAATGACAAGGCTGGTGAACTGGTGCGGAAGAAGAACGATCTGGAGGCTTATCTGGGAGGTCTCGCCAAGAAGTTATTCATCATGCTTGAGGGTAATCTCTCCTACCCGACTGACTTGTAATCATCGACTTATTGTATAACTGCTGGTTTATCTTTGAGTTGTGTTTACAGAATTCTGCCAAAACTTCGAGGAGGAGGCCAGTCGAGTGGAGACAGGTTGGACCCCATTAACTCTCTTGTGAAGGACGAAGCTGCTATGAACGTGCTCCGACTGGAGTCTCTTGTTGCTGGTGTGGTTGACTACCTTGCTCGACTGAAGGTTGTGGCGTCGCGAATCGACACGACACTCTGGCCGGGAGAGACGCTTCAAAATGACCTCGAGTCTCTAATGACTCGACTGAATGAAGTTCCAGGTCGAGTCCAAGAATGGAAGAAGTCTTCTGCTAGGTGCGGTGCTGATGTTGCTCTGTCCCTGGTCCGTGTTCACTGCAAGGCTGCGCGAGAGGACAAGCTGGCATCCCTCAAACTGGCCAATACCAAGAAGCATGACTTCCAATCTTTCATGGAGACCTTCATTGCTGCTGCCACTCGGATTGCTGATGGAATCGACCTGGACCAGTTTGTCGCGCCTTCTAGTCCTCCACCCGAGGAGTAAGAAAAACTTCTATGCTTCGCCTTAAATTTGCCTTGGAATGCCGAGTGGTTTTGTAACCGATAAACTTTTACAGGCTTGATGCCTGAGCACTTCTGAATCCGTAGGATGTTATCAGAACTTGGTTTATCGTTGAATATGCTTGCATTTGCCTTCGAGCGAACTTTGTTCTTCACTCGGAATATACTTTAGTTCTTGAGACGCAACTCTGAGGTGGAAAATCTAGTCGACCTGCACCTCATCGCTCTTGCAGGTAGGGATGGAGCGCAGATTGCAATCGACCTGGGTCCTTGCGGATCAGGATGGAGCGCACGTTGTATTCATGGCATAGCTCTGAAGGAGAAAGCAGCAGTCGATCTGCACCACGTCGCCCTTGTAGAGCGCACGTTGTATTTGCGGCGTAGCTCTGAGGGATATGGCAGCAATCGACCTGCACCTCGTCATCCTTGCAAAGTGGAATGGATTTCATACTTAGGCGAGTACTGTACTGCAGCTAAGCCCCCGAGTGGGAGGGTTGCTCTCCACTCGGTAGGATTTCAAATACTTAGGTGAGTACTGGACTGCAGCTAAGCCCCAGAGTGGAAGGTTTGCTCTCCACTCGGTAGGGTTTTCAAATACTTAGTCGAGTACTGGACTGCAGCTAAGCCCCCGAGTGGGAGGGTTACTCTCCACTCGGTAGGATTTTCAAATACTTAGGCGAGTACTGGACTGCAGCTAAGCCCCCGAGTGGGAGGTTTGCTCTCCACTCGGTAGGACTTTCAAATACTTAGGCGAGTACTGGAATGCAGCTAAGCCCCCGAGTGGGAGGGTTGCTCTCCACTTGGTAGGATTTTCAAATACTTAGGCGAGT
>NC_041391.1:647938309-647945626 GCF_002162155.2 Triticum dicoccoides | reverse complement strand
GTGGGAGGTTTTCTCTCCACTCGGTAGGATTTTCAAATACTTAGGCGAGTACTGGACTGCAGCTAAGTCCCCAAGTGGGAGGTTTACTCCCCACTCGGTAAGATTTTCAAATACTTAGGCGAGTACTGGACTGCACCTAAGCCCCCGAGTGGGAGGGTTGCTCTCCACTCGGTAGGATTTTCAAATACTTAGGCGAGTACTGGACTGCAGCTAAGCCTCCGAGTGGGAGGGTTGCTCTCCACATGGTAGGATTTTCAAATACTTAGGCGAAACGGATTCGCAGCTAAGCCCCCGAGTGAGAGGCTCTCTCGTCACTCGACAAGGATTTTTTTACAATCTTAGGCGAAACGGATTCGCAGCTAAGCCATCCACTAGGGGATTTCTCACGTAAACAAAAGCAACAACAATCACTTCGAAAATTATAACACTCTTGTCTTTGATAAACAAACTACAGAGGTACTTCTTATTACATTTCATCCGAGTGAGTACTTAAGTATAAAAGGGGCGGAGCAGCTCCGCATTCCAAGCTCGTGGCTCATCAATCTGGCGATCGACATTGTAAAGACGGTACGCTCCATTGTGGAGAACTTTGGTGATGATGACGGGGCCTTCCCAAGTAGGAGCGAGCTTGTGCGGTTTCTGTTGATCCACTCGGAGGACCAAGTCTCCTTCTTGGAAGGCTCGACTCTTCATGTTTCTGGCATGGAATCGACGCAAGTCTTGCTGATACATGGTCGATCGGATCATAGCCATCTCTCTTTCTTCTTCTAGAAGGTCGACTCCGTCCTGCCGGGCTTGTTCTGCTTCACCTTCAGAGTAGAGCTCAACTCGGGGTGCATTATGAAGCAGGTCACTCGGCAGAACTGCTTCAGCTCCATAGACCAGAAAGAATGGAGTTCGCCCAATCGACCGATTAGGAGTGGTCCTCAATCCCCAAAGAACTAAAGGAAGTTCGTCGACCCACGCGCCTGCTGCATGCTTGAGATCACGCATCAACCGGGGTTTCAGTCCTTTGAGAATTAGGCCGTTTGATCTTTCTGCTTGTCCATTCGACTGGGGGTGGGCGACGGAAGCGTAGTCGACTCGCGTGCCTTGAGAAGCACAAAAGGCTCTGAATTGGTCGGAATCGAAGTTTGACCCATTAGCAGTGATGATGCTGTTCGGAACTCCATATTTGAATATCAACTCTCTGATGAAGCTGATAGCAGTGCTGGCATCAAGATTCTTGATAGGCTTAGCTTCAATCCACTTAGTGAACTTGTCGACTGCCACCAGTACATGGGTGAAGCCGCTCCTGCCAGTTCTCAGTGGTCCAACCATATCTAATCCCCAAACAACAAAGGTCCAGACGAGTGGAATTGTCTTCAAGGCTGAGGCGGGTTTGTGCGACATATTGGAATAGAACTGACATCCTTCGCACTTGTCGACTATCTCCTTCGCCATTTCATTCGCCCTTGTACAGTAAAACCCCACTCGATATGCTTTAGCCACAATGGTCCGGGAGGACGCATGATGACCACAGGTCCCCGAGTGGATATCGTCAAGAATTATCTTACCTTCTTCTGGTGTTATACATTTCTGACCGACTCCAGTCGCGCTTTCCCTGTACAACTGTCACTTTATCACAGTAAAGGCTTTGGATCGACGGACGATCTATCGAGCCTCTTATTCATTCTCTGGGAGCTATTTCCTTAGGATATACGTCATGTATGACACCGTCCAGTCGGGAGTGATGACCAAAGCTTCCATGACCAGGTCGACCACAGCTGGAACTTCAACTTCAGTCGGATCTGTGGCAGTTTTTGGCTGTGGGGCTTCTTCGGTGAAAGGATCCTCTTGAACTAATGGTGTGTGGATGTGTTCCAAAAACACATTACTGTGAACGGCTTCTCTCTTGGAACCTATTTTTGCCAAATCATCAGCCGCTTGATTTTTCAGTCGGGGTATATGATGAATCTCTAACCCCTCAAATTTCTTCTCTAGCTTTCTCACTGCATTGCAGTAACCAGTCATGGCCGGACTTCTGACGTCCCACTCCTTCATCACTTGGTTAACCACTAAATCTGAGTCGCCATAGACCATGAGGCGACGGACGCCAAGTGAAATGGCCATACGCAACCCATACAAAAGTGCTTCGTATTCTGCTTCGTTATTGGAAGAATCAAAGTGAATCTGGAGCACATATCTGAGCTCCTCGGGGGGACACCAAAACTACCCTAGCACCGGAACCATTCAGCATCTTAGAACCATCAAAGAACATGGTCCAGTGCTCCGAGTGAACTTGAGTCGGCAGTTGCTGCTCAGTCCACTCGGCGATGAAATCCGCTATTGCTTGGGACTTGATGGCTTTCTTTGCCTCAAACTTGATATCTATGGGAAGGAGTTCAATCGCCCATTTTGCCACTCGACCGGTTGCATCTCTGTTGTGCAGAATCTCTGACAATGGAGCATCGCTGACGACTGTAATGCAATGGTCAGAGAAGTAATGAGCAACCTTCTTCGTGGTCATATAAATCCCATATACAAGCTTCTGATAATGAGGGCGTCTTTGCTTTGATGGGGTCAAAACTTCATAAACATAATATACTGGGCGCTGAACTTTAAAGGCTTTTCCTTCTTCTCCCCGCTCGACCGTAAGTACCGTACTAACGACTTGTCCCGTGGCTGCAATGTAAAGCAGCAAAGGCTCTTCGCTAATTGGGGCAGCAAGCACCGGCTGGGTGGAAAGCGGGGCTTTTAGCTCTGCAAACGCTGCATCAGCTTCAGGAGTCCACTCAAACTTGTCTAACTTCTTCATCAGTCGGTAAAGAGGCAATGCCTTCTCACCGAGACGAGAGATGAATCGACTTAAAGCGGCAAAGCAACTAGTAAGCTTCTGGACATCGTGCACACACACAGGACGTTTCATTCGGAGTATAGTACCAACTTTTTCTTGATTGGCGTTGATTCCTCGTTCGAAAATGAGAAAACCGAGTAACTTTCCGCCAGGAACTCCGAATGTGCACGTTGATGGATTAAGCTTGATATCATACCTCCTGAGGTTGGCAAATGTCTCAGCAAGGTCAGTCAGCAGGTCGGAACCTTTCCGTGACTTGACCACAATATCATCCATGTATGCTTCCACATTCCGACTGATTTGAGTGAGCAAACACTTCTGAATCATCCTCATGAACGTGGCTCCGGCATTCTTGAGGCCAAATGGCATGGTGACATAACAGAAGCACCCGAATGGAGTGATGAAAGCTGTTTTGATCTCGTCGTGTCCATATAGACGGATCTGATGGTAACCAGAATAGGCATCTAAAAAAGACAGGCACTCAAATCCTGCAGTCGAGTCGACTATTTGGTCGATGCGGGGGAGATAAAAATGATCTTTTGGGCAGGCCCGATTGATATGTTTGAAGTCGATGCACATGCGAAGTGACTTGTCCTTTTTGGGGACCATGACAACATTGGCGAGCCACTCGGAGTGGTAAATCTCTCGGATAAACTCCGCTGCTAAGAGCCGAGCCACCTCCTCGCCAATGGCCTTTCTTTTCTAGACGGCGGACCATCGAAGATGTTCTTTGACAGGTTTCACTTTTGAGTCAACTCGTAGGCGATGCTTAGCCAGCCCCCTGGGAACACCCGGCATGTCAGAAGGTTTCCATGCGAAGATGTCCCAGTTCTCACGGAGGAACTGGATGAGCGCTTCTTCCTATTTGGAGTTGAGTGTTGTAGAGATATGAGTCGGAGAAGCATTGGGGTCGGTCGGGTGAATGTGAATCGGTTTTGTCTCACCGGACGACTGAAATGCTGATTCTGTAGCGGGCTTCTTGGCTCACAACAAATCACTCGGGTCTGCAGTTTTCTGGTATTCCTGCAGCTCCACCACTGCCATCTGAGCATCGGCGATCTTTGAGCCTTTCAGAAAACACTCTTCCGCCTTCTTCCGATTGCCAGTAATAGTGATCACACCTTTGGGACCAGGCATCTTCAATTTGAGGTACACATAACATGGTCGAGCCATGAAACGTGCATAAGCTGGCCTGCCCAAAATACCATGATAAGCACTATGGAAATCCACAACTTCAAACATCAACTTTTCTTTGCGGTAATGCTTGGAATTGCCGAAAAACACATCAAGAGCAATTTGGCCGAGTGACTCAGCCTTCTTTCCAGGAATGACTCCATGGAAACTCATGTTGCTGGTACTGAGTCTGGACATCGGAATGCCCATCCCTTTCAGCGTCTCTGCATGTAATATATTTAGGCCACTACCACCATCCATCAAAACCTTAGTCAGTCGAGTGCCTTCGATGACTGGGTCAACCACCAAAGCTTGCCTCCCAGGGGTGGCTATGTGTGTTGGATGATCGGACTGGTCGAATGTGATGGCAGTCTGAGACCATTTCAGATAACTGGGTGTCGCCGGAGCAACCATATTCACTTCTCGGTTGATAACTTTCAGTCGACTTTTGCTTTCAACATCAGCAAAAATCATCAGGGTGGAATTGACATGGGGATATCCTTCATCACTATCCTCTTTGTCCTCAACTTTATCCGACTCCTTTTCCTTATCTTTGGGCTGTTTCCCCTGGAATTGCTGGATCAAGAGCCGACACTGCCGAGTGGTATGTTTTGGGTAAATGAATTTACCCTCCTCATATTTCTTCATGTGGATGTGGCACGGCAAATCCATCACATCATTTCCTTCCTTCTCCTTCACCTTTTTAGGGCTCCAAGACCCTTTGGGCTTCCTTTTAAACTTTCCTTGAGTCACAGCCAAGGCTTCTCCAGGAGCAACTGGCTCGACTTTCCGCTTCTGCTTCCGACTGGAGTTCCCTCCTCCGGTTTGGTGGGCGACTGACTTGTGCTTGCCACTCCGGAGCCGATCCTCTTCTTCACCATTGGCATACTTGGTGGAAATCTCCATCATTCGACTTAGAGACATGTCTCTGGTTCGACCGAATTTCAAGTTTAGCTCTTTGTACCTAACACCTTCCTTGAAGGCACAGACTGCCTGGTGATCAGATACAATCTCTACCATGTGATGCAACGTGATCCATCTCTGGATGTAATCCCTCAAAGTTTCATTCGAGTTCTGCACACAACACTGCAGCTCTGTCAACCCTGCTGGTCGCTTGCAAGTTCCTTCAAATGTTCTGACAAACACTCGGGCAAGATCTTCCCAAGTGTAAATGCTGCTGGGTGCTAACTGATTCAACGATGCTCTGGCCGAGCCCTCCAACATAAGAGGCAGGTGTTTCATGGCCACCTCATCATTGCCGCCGCCAATCTGAACAACCACTCGGTAGTCTTCAAGCCAAGTATCAGGCTTGGACTCACTAGTGAACTTACTGACTCCAGTCGCCAACCTAAAGTTGGGAGGAATCACCGCGGCCCTGATGGCTCTGCTGAAACACTCTGGTCCTGAGACGTGTACTCTACTGCTGGTGGGTATATCTCTGTCATGACCTTCTCGGTGAGCTCTATTCCTGTCGACCAAACCTTGAACGATAATGGATCTCGCATCAAAGCCTGGTTCCCTGGGGTCGACTGGAATCCTTCGCCCAACACTGTGATGGCGTCTATCATCCTGTTGTAGAGGCGCGTACGATCCACCCCTTGGGGGAGGGGTGGGCACTCGACGTTGATCATCGCGATCGATTCGGTGATCATACTGCTCACGGTTCTTGTACTAATCACGCCGGTCTCCATGTTCCTCACGCCTCGGGGGCGATCTTGGGCTATGGGCCGACTGGACTGTATTTGCAGCGACGGATCTGCTGTGAATCCTATTCCTTGACTGCGATATAGCTGAATTTTGATCTCTTGCTGCCCGGAGTAAATCTCTGATCTGTAACAAGCCTCTGCCAGCCTTTGACTGGGAAGGCTGAATCGACTCTGCTATACGGGCTGCAGCCGCTAAATTCTGGATCGAAGTTCGATATACCCGAGTCGATGGTGGAAAGAGTTGACGTCGACTGGATTCTGGAACCCGTTGCTGCGCACGCTCATCGAGTGCTCGCTGAAGGTTCTCCAGTCGAGTGCGCTCATCCAAGTTAGCCAAGCGCGCATCCTCTAAGGCACGAGCCTCGGGGGTTTCTCCAACGATAGGAGTGTACAGCTAGGACTAGAAAAAAAGCTCGAAGCTCGCGAGCTAAACAAGTAGGTCGTGAATCAGCTCGAATTGACTCGAACTCGAAGAATAACGAGTCGAGCCGAGCTTTAGTTTAAGGTCGTTTATAGACCAAGTTAAACAAGCCAATCTCACGAGTACTCATGTAACTCGTTAGGCTCGATACAATAGATCAGCCACTCCCAATACAAAGAAAGATCAGCCACTAAACAACCTACGTCCCAGGCACACAACCCAAGGCTGAGCAGTTGAAGGCCTAGCCTCCTAGGAGACTCATGCATTACAAGAAAATTACAATTGTTTAGTGATATATATGTTTAATATATACATAATAATATTTGTCATATTTGAGGGCTTTATGTTTATATCTTAAACGAGCTTAACAAGCTAAACGAGCTAGCTCGTGAGTTATACGAGTCGGGCCAATCTTGGGTTTGAGCTCGTTATAGTAACGAGTCGAGTCGAGCTAGCTCGTTAATGAAACAAGCTCTAGCAAGTCGAGTCGAGCTAGCTCGACTCGGCTCGAATTCCAGCCCTATGTACAGCGCATCCATGTTCCGGCGGCGAAGATCTTCCCTCTACAGCGAAGTATGGGGCTCGGGGAGATATTCTTCATGGACATGCGAAGGATCGCCTCCGCCGTCGCCTCCATCGATGCAGGGGAAACTGGGAGGACTATGTGGTCCATCGACCATCAAAACCTCCACAGCGGGATCACTGCTGTCGCACTAGGATGCAGTCCCTACGGAGCCAGCCGGCAGGTCGAACAGGCCGTAGAGAGATTCGTCGGGCTCGATTGCCGCGACTTGGGGGGTGGCCGACTGGCGAGCCACCGCGTGCCTTACCCACCGCTGAAGCCTCGATCGACCGGAGCACTTGCGCCGGTGCGAAATAGGAAGGGAGGACAACACAGGGGCCGATCAATACTGGGTCGACGGTTGCTGCAGGAGGACACCGCGGACGCACGCGCGAAAGTGCGTCGCTCCGCGGACTGGGAGCGCGTCGATGTCGAGCGGAGCCTCCTGAAGCCAAGCGGAGTCGTCAGCAATGAACGTGAGCGCGCCGAGACGTATCTCGTGGCCCTCAACCAAAACTCCGCCTGAAACTATGATGAAGGAGATCGGACAAATCGCAACTTCTCCAATAAGTCGCTAAGACACCTGCCCCACAATGGGCGCCAACTGTCGTGGTTCTAA
>NC_041391.1:647913163-647938077 GCF_002162155.2 Triticum dicoccoides | reverse complement strand
AGGCAAGATCCTAGCTATGGAGTAGTTGTATGCACAAGGAGTTTACGAGTTCAGGCCCTTCTCAGAGGAAGTAACAGCCCTACGTCTCGGAGCCCGGAGGCGGTCGACTGGTATTATGTGTATATGAGCTACAGGGGTGTGAACCGTTTACACTGAGAAGGGGGGTGGCTTATATAGAGTCCGCAGACCCCTCCTGCCCTCAGTTATGCAGGGTTTAAGATACTTTAAGATCGGGTGTTACTGGTAATGCTACAAATAAAGTGCTAGGATGACCATAAAAGCTACTTAATGACCAACCGTTTGCATGCAGAGTGACTTTAAGTCTCCTGGCTGTCGAGTGGATGGCTCCATGGTCGAGTGTCTGTGAGTCTGTCAAGTGGAACGTTCCGGGTCGACTGAAAGGTGGTTTCTTTTAGAGATGTCCTTGGGGAGGGTATCTTGGACAGGTCCATGACCCTACCCTGGGTACATAGCTTCATCACTCTTAACCAGCTATATATGCTATAAATAGAAACCCTATAGTTGTAGACCCATTAGTATGGCATTTTTTTAGGTTTCTTCAAGAGCTTAGGTTCTACCCCCTCTGTTTCTAAATATTTGTCTTTTTAGAGCTTTCAAATGGACTACACATACAGATGTATGTAGACATATTTTAAAGTGTAGATTCACTCATTTTGCTTAGTATGTAGTCACTTGTTGAAATCTCTAGACAAGACAAATATTTAGGAACGGAGGGAGTAGTCCTTTGTACTACTCCCTCTGTTCCTTGATATAAGGTGTATAGATTTTTGAGAAATTTTTTGAAATATAAGGTGTGTTGCATTGCACCACTCCTTTGGATATTTTTTAGGGATTTGATTACATTTCCTTATATCAGGCAAGCTCCTCTATTTTCTCATGTCAATTAGTCAGGTGTAATCTCGCCCAGAACCTGTTAAATTTTTTCCTCCACGTGTGTTCTTTAATTTCCGTGCGAAAGACTATACACCCTATATTTAAGAACGGAGGGAGTATGCGTAAACTTTTGGTAAGCGTTTCTACCTACCTAAGTAGGCCGTGTTTGCATGTTTATATAGAATGGAAATAGCCCCCATCACGGCATGTACATGATCTGATTGTTACAAACGTGGGAAACAAGAAGATGGTAAGTTTAACCACGATTTGGTTTTATCTCTAACCATACCCGTGTACAAGATATTGACTCTAGAAGATTTTATGTTAACAACCCACCTCAATCAAACTTTGGTAAGAGTGAGATTGCGCCTAAACTCTTCTAGATTCCGTACCGGTAAAACTTTTGTAAACCCATCTGCAATTTGATCCTTTGAAGACACAAATTGTACTTGAAGTAGTTTCTTCGCCACCCTTTGTTTGACAAAATGATAATCAATTTCGATGTGCTTGGTACGAGCATGAAAAACGGGATTGGCTAAGAGGTAGGTTGCCCCAAGATTATCACACCAAAAGCACGGAATTTTCTATTGAGGGCGTGTCGTTTCATCACGGTGGGCTGGGCTGGGCTAGCACGGTCAAACAGAGAGACGGAGGGTAAGCTGGGCTGGCTGCTCCAGTTCTTTTCTCTCAATATATATACTCCCTTTGTTCGAAAATAGATAATTCAATTTTATACTAACTTTAATACAAAGTTAATACAAAGTTGGGTCATCTATTTTGGAACAGAGGGAGTATATAGGACAGCACTATTCTCATCCCAGGATTAGAATAGTTATTTGGATCACAACAGCCCCTATAAGGCCCGACAGAACCCATCCGAACTTCCCGAACTGCCGGCCCGTCCCGACAGGATCCCACCTGGACCTGGTCTAGATCCCGATTCAGCCGCCCCAGCCCCCGTGATTCGCCATCGAACTCCGCCGGGTCCAACGCCTCCCCTTCGTCTCCAGCTCCTGGCCGACCGGATCCAGCGCCTCCACTCCATCTCCAGCTCCTGGCCGACCGGATCCAGCGCCTCCTCTCCGTCGCCACCTCCCGTTCGACCGCCGG
This sequence comes from Triticum dicoccoides, assembly GCF_002162155.2. NCBI lineage: Eukaryota > Viridiplantae > Streptophyta > Magnoliopsida > Poales > Poaceae > Triticum > Triticum dicoccoides. The sequence goes on along the minus strand of NC_041391.1, from coordinate 647,936,073 downwards.
CGGACGCCAACGCGAGGGAGCCCGCGTCACCTAGAGGCGGCGAAGCCGCCGGACTTTCTGCCACTAACAGCCATTGACTTCCGGAAGCATCCTCATCCTTCCATCCTCACCGCCCGACGGCTTAGCAGAGCTGATGACGGCCATGGCACAAGCTACGGTGAACGGCGCGGCCAAGGAAGCATCTCAGCGGCGGAGGCTGCATTGGCGGCGCCTTCAAATCTAGCAACGATAGATAAACTTCCTCCCTCTTCTTGCCTACCCCTTCAATCTTGTCTTCCATGACCTTATTGCTTCGTGCAAATGAACTTCACGCCCTTTGCAAGACATGGATTGCCATGGAATTCCTCTCCTAGCTCTCCAACGAATTGCTCTCAAGGTGGCCTATCTACTGCTGGAAAAAGGTTGGCCGAACTTCTAGCCAAGGTATGGTTGAACTTCCTGCTGTCTGTTATTTTCTTTCAGCCATGTGAAGTTCTGGTAGTGTGTGAGCCTTAGTCCAAGCTACAAACATTAAAAAATCTGCATGCATTCATATGTAAAAAACCATGTGAAGTTCAACTAGTAAGTCTGCTAAAGTTCTGGTTGGTATGTATTTGGTTGTGTGCAAAAAATAAAAGTAAAATAAAACATACAAATGAACACATGAAGGTCAGGTTGGTATGCACTAGTGGTTCAACCATTCGAACTAATGAAGGTCAGGTTTTTTAACTGTAGACAATATTTCCCCTTTGAAAACAAGAAGTTCAGTATGTGGAGAGTGCTCAGTTCAGGTACATAAGAAATCAAATAGTGTAGAATAAAGAAATGTGAAATTCATTCTGTGAAGAATGCTCAGTTCAGGTACACAGGTATGGGCAGATGCTCACCTCAGTTCAGAGTCTGATACCTGTCCTAGCGAAATAATATGTACATGAACACCGTACCACTTTTATATGAGAAGTTCAGGCTATCAATAATGCTCAGTTCAGTTACACAAGTATAGGCAGATGTAACTTGTGTGCTAACACATTTTTTATGGCAACAAGATGAGAGACGTAGGAAGAAGCCTAGAAGTTCCCACCAGCAAGTACACAATCCTAGTACATGTTGCGCCACCACCTCAATGGGTCACACCTCAAGCGCACCAACAACATTACCAACCTGCTCCATACCAAAATTGGATGACACCAGAAACACATGCAGACTACCAAGCTGCTGGGTCACAGCCCTATCCGCACCAGTTTGCGCCTCCACCTAATTGGGTGACGTCGGAAATCGCCCGCGGATTCTTTGTATCCACCAGCAGACTTCCAAGCACACCGATGGAGGAGGGGGTTAGCTCAAGTCATGCGTGTAACTCTAGAGGTTATCCTGGTGTGGCTTGTCTTTGCCAAAGGGAAGCAACTAAATCAGATCCGAAGACAAATCCAAGAGGAACGCACACACACGGAGGTGAGTGATCTTCACACTACCCTTGTTGGATGTTGTTGTTGCTGTTGCTACAACTTAGAATTGTACAGGACATACGGTAGATTGATTGTTTCACAAAACAAAAGAGCAAACCAAAACCAGGATCGCAATACCTCCACAACCACCACAAGCAAAAAGGACGCAAACAAGAGAGAGGCCATCTTCAGCCCTCCTTCCTCCTCGTGATCCACTCCTGCATCCTACTATGATAACTTCATCATGCCCCATCCCAGAGGGCCAGCAACAGACTCTGGTGGAGTTGCGATCATACACGCACGTAAGTGAACAAAATTTAGATATTTATATATGCATCGTGTATGATCTGCAATTTTTCTGCTCCCTCCAGGATAACAAGTTTATAAACTGCATTTTAATGTGCCGTTTGGATTATTTTTTTCTTTTTCTGCAGATGCCGGATCTCCTGGATTATCTAATACCGAGACTAAAGATGTGATTCTAGAATGTAGAGAAAGCAAGGGAATTTTATAACAGATACGCCAGACACGCTAGATTTGGAATCAAGAAGACGGGAGGGAATGACAATCACAAGTATTTTGTTTGTGCGTTCCAAGGGAAACACACAACTTCTATTTCAGAGGCTAACAGGAAGCAAAACAAAACATCGCAGAGGAAAAGCTGCAATGCAATAATAAGGGTGCAGGTGCAGGAGGATAACACATGTGTGGTAGTGGACATTGAGTACAATCATAATCACTACCTCATGCAAATTGATGACATGCTGGTCTTCTTGCACTCACACAAGAATAATGACCCTGCTATTTTGGAGTACGTAAAGCTCCTGCAGTACCATGATGTCAAGCACACAACAATCATGTCCATGCTATCTGAAAATGAAGATGGAAGCTACTTCCTAAGCATGACCGGACGAGACCTACTAAACCAGCAAGTATTCAAAAATGCACATACTGCAATGTACATAGCATCCTAAGTCACAACCCTTTGCTAGCAAAAATAACAAATGCATGTTTGCATATAATTTGTAGGAAAGCCATGAATGTAAGGAAAGATGATTTGAATGATGTATTGTAACTTGTGTCTTTCTTTAAAGACATGAAGGCAATCAATGATGAGTTTTTCTATGACATACAATTAGACAGTGACAAATCAGTTAAAAGCATTTTCTGGTCCAATACAAGCTGCCGAGGAGCGCATCAAGACTTTGGCGACTGCATAAGATTTGACACACCTTACAAGACCAATAGATTTCACATGCCTCTGTGAGTGTTTGTTGGAACAAACCATCATTTGCAGTCAGCGATATTTGTTGTTGCCCTGATCAGAGAGAAAGATGCAAAGTAATTCAAGTGGTTGTTCGATACATTTGTACGGTGCATGAACAACAAACACCCAACTTGCATTCTAACAGGTAAGTTCAAAAAAAACTCTACAAGTTTCATCAATTTTTCAGTCTATGGGTCTGCATTTGGGTACACTGGTTTTATCTGAAAATAATGTAAAGCAAGTAGTTCAACCATTGTTAGCACAGAAGTCCAACAAACAGTACAAGAAGCAAAAATATATGTCACATGTTTAGAAAAATATTGTTCTGGATGTGAAGTTCAAATACAGGAATCATAGAAGTTCAGGGACACTGCTGTAAGAAAAAATATATGAAACACGTTCAGAAAAAATATAGTTATATATGCGAAGTTCAAGCACTGGTACCATAAAACTTTAACAACACTACTGTAAGGAAAATATATGTGACATTATTAGATAGTCTTGTGAAGTTCAAGTATTTGTACAACATAAGTTCAAAAACACTGCCGTAAGGAAAAATATATGTGACATTATTAGTTAGTAATACTGTTACTTGTGAGGTTCAAGTATTGGTACCACAGAAGTTCAACAACACTGAAGTAAGGAAAATATATGTGACATTATTAGATAGTCCTACTGCTACATGTGAAGTTCAAGTACTTCACACTCAATGAACAATCATCGGTTTATGAAATGCCCGCTTCTGACCGCCATGGCCCACAAAAAGTTCCTCTGCCGTGCGCTGCCTGCGTTGGGTCACTAACATGCAGGCCATGTTTCTAAAGAGCCCATGCGTCAGTGGAAGAACGGTGCGGTGTCATAAATTAGAGTCGAGGGCGCCACTCAATGCACGCCCAGCTGAACACGCCTCCTTGCCACATTCAAACGCCTGCATGAAACCCGTGTGGAAGCCGAGAAACCCACTCTGTACATACGTCTATTCATGACCGGGCCGGCATTAAAGCAACGCTGGCCGAGCTCCTCCCGTCCACCGTCTATTTAATTTCCTATTTAAACAAGGCCAAACGCCAGCCAAGAATCGCACACCTCTTCCGCTCCCCTATCTCCTCCTTCAGCATTGTGTCCACTCTTACAATGGCTTAAGAAGAGTAGTTATCCCTCATCCAAGCCGGCTAGGTGGCCCGCCGAGCCCGCAAGATACGACCTATGTAGCTCGCTGATCCACCTCCCTCCCCTTGCCCGACAGAGCCAATTGCCCCCCAAGCCGGCACGCGGTTCAGGAACTTGCCTCTCCAGGCCAGCTCGACGAGGAGCGGCGCACGGGCGTCGTCGCTGCCGTCCGCACCGCCGCCTCGTACCGTGCCTCCCGTGTCTATGACCGCGTATCCCGTTTGTGTGGTTGAGACTCCCGTGTCGGCGGCCGCACCATGCAAGCAGAGACAGAAGCTGGGTGCACGGAGAGCGACGAGTCGGTGGCCAGCGCCTCCGCGTCCGCCGCCATCATCGAGGAGAAGTAGAACACTGGAGGCCGTCGCCGTCCCATGAAGTCCACCGCGGAGGCGACGCCGGCGTACACAGCAGGTGTCTTGCCGGATCCTTTTGTTGCGATGACCTTCGTCAACCCTGCATGGGCTCCACGGAAGCGGAGAAGCCCACTTCCACCATCATCTTCGGCTTCGGCAGTTGGGAAATGAGCCATCCTTTGCGCTGAAGTATATACCTCGGGGGCTCCGGCAGTCCGGTGATCATGCTGCCGGACATGAGGAACACAAATGGATTGGCGGGCGACCATTTAGGCCAGGTATTATATACATGTGCTGTCTAGAACTATCACCGCTTACTTGATTTGAATGTAACGAAATCTGTCATGTTTGTATGAAAATCAGGTATTTTATATGAATTCTGTCATTGTTTTTATGAAATATCGTCGTGTTTGCATGAATTTCGTCCGGTTGGTTGAGTTGATGTCAGAATGTGTGCGGCTATATGGTTGGATGGTGTAATATGCGGGTCACCGGTCGGTTTGCGTTCGGCTCGGGCGGTGTGGTGGGACAAAAAAAGCACAGGTCGTGCGAGCTCGTCTCCAATGTGCGCGCTGGAGGATGCATGAGCACCCGAGCCATTCCTCGTTCATCGGTGGCAAAGGCACTGGTGGACAAAAGGGTCGCCAATATTTTGGCTACCCCGGGCAAGATCCAAACAACCCCTCCAAGCAGATTCAAATCCCTCGTTCACCGTGAAATTTTGCCATGTGTTGTTTTCATGGACTAGCAAGATGCTCGTGCATTGCACGGAACATAAAGATGGATTTTTTTTACGAAACACCTAGTGTGATTGACCCATGCAGGAGTAATCCCATGTGTAAAAACTAATGATATCTCGAGAATTTTATCTGAAAAATGGTATCACGAGAATTTCATCGAAAAAATGATTTCTCGAGAAAGATGAGAGATAAGGTGAGGAGGAGTGGGGCGTGGTGGTGACTGGTGGTCGGACTGGGTGCGGGCATGGGGATGGACGCCGCATTATGTCTAGGTTTGTATCTCTCTCTCACACACCAACATAGATGGGGGACGTGCACGAAGAGAAGAGGTGCACGCACAGCGCACGTACTCCCGTCTCTTTCCCAACCACACCCGTGCGGGTACATGGTGGAGCTCATTTTTGTATGAAAAGGCAGCCCACGTGGTAATTTGACATGTGTACTGGTTGTCCACTTGATGGAGGATCGTCTACCACGGGTGAACAAACAAATTGTGACCTGATGTGTTATGTTAAAAAAGAGGCAAGCCATGTGGAGCCTACCTTAGAGGCAAGGCTCTATACACTCGAGATGCTCTGTATGTATTACTTTTGATGTGTCCCATCAACTCGCTGAACGAGGAGAAGCTTGCTTACTATGCCGTCTCCCCTGCCCATGGGTGCAGTGGCTCGCAGGACGAGGTGAAGCTTGCTTACTACTACCTCCATCCTGGTTTATTGGTCTCCATTGTATATTGTGTCAAATTTTGACTATAGATTGAACTAACAGAACATTGGTGCATGTTACCAGAAATTATATCATTGAAAAATATGTTGAAATATGAATCCAACGATATAATTTTTGTTGACATGCATTAACATTTTGTTAACTAAATATTTGGTCAAAATTTGGCACAAACTACAAAGGTGACCTATAAACCAAGACAAAGGTAGTAGTACTACGTCTTACGCCCGCTCCCTCGCCCACGCACGCAGTGGCTCGCAGGACGAGGAGAATATTTTACTACTCCCTCCGTTTACTCCTCGTCCCTACCTTGGTTAGAGAGATTATCCTATTGTTTGGAATATATGTCTTTTAGTAGTAGTAGGAATAGTACAGTGGTATATAGGAGTAGTACTACTACAGCAATTTCCTTGGAGTCCGTGGTGCAGCAAGCTACCCTAGGCTATGTTACTACTCCCTCCTTTCTAGTTTATGTCTCAATTTCAAAATCTCTCCAACCAAGGTAGACTGTGAGTGGTGAAATTAATTTCGTAGTTTGCACAAGTAATGTACGCTCGTTTTTCTCAAGAAGCTATGTTTACTGAGGCATTAATTAGAATGAATGCATGCATGACCACTAAATTTCCATGAACTTCTACATGCATTGGTGGGTTTTCTCTTGACAATGCTTGCATCTGGTGATTTAACGCACCTCAAAATCCAACATGTGATGGTACTACTACTACTAGTAGAATTGAGACTTATAAAACGGAAAAACGAATTTTTTTAGACGAGCCCTATAAACAGGAAAGGAGTGAGTAGTAAGTATTATACTACCTCCATAGTGGGTACGTACTCCGTAAAATCAGATTTTCCCAAAGCTAAGTCGCTCAACCTTTATTTTCTTGTTTCCCTTCGTGCCTCGTTGCCTCAAATAGACTATGCCAAACTCCCCTGCCTGCCGCGCAGGAAAAGACCCGCCCTCGCCTTTTTTTAGTCCGGGTTTGTATTGATGGATCGCGCGAGGCAGCAAAAACCAAGTCGTGTCTTGTACTCCTCCGTCGACGCTCTCTTTCATGAATGTTGTACTTGGTCTCGCCGACATGTGGGACATATAGCAACGGGGTCGACGTGTCTTGCACCAAATAACAAAGCAGAACAGCAGGGGGGCGGACCCCGATCGTACCGCCATAGTAATAGTAATGAGCAATGAGATGTCAAATCACAATGTCGCACCTTCCCAGACAGACAAAGCAACCATTATTTCACACTTCGCTTCGCCATCATCTCCTTCAAGAAAACCACGCAGTATTGCTTCTGCCATTGTTCTGCCTCAAGAGGGACACGTACATCGCCTTGGTACATCATGACACGTGGGACCGCATGACAGGCCCTGCTCCCCCGCCCATCGCTCGGTAAAATCACCTCATTTTACTACTTCCTCTGTATCGGTTTATAGGTCATGCACGTGGTTCTAGGTTGAGAATTTAACTGGCTATATATGTGATGAACAGTATATGTTTAGAAACTACATCTGCTTAAGAATCCAATGATATACTTTTTGTGACATAGTAACTCATATTTAGTTAGTCAAATGGATGACCGAGAACTACGTGCGCGCCCTATAAACCAAGATGGAGAGGGTAGTACAGTACGTATCTTTTTAGATCAATATAGTAGGGATTCACCAAGGAGCAAAACCAAGTGGTAGGCTGCTCTTGTTGTGTTGGCGTATCAACTCAAGCAGGGTCAGTCCGCACACAAAATGGTGACACACTTAACAGGACCCCTTTGGCCGACATGTGGCTCATCCACCGTCTTGTTCCACGTGCGATGCACCAAATTACACTTCGGAGCAGCGGTTGGACTTGGAGGCACCCCGGTCATAGCATCGCAGTAGTATTAAATGAGCGATGAGGGGTCAAATCACAAAGCCCCACCTTTTCCCGCATTAAGCTGGACGGACGAAGCAACCATCATTTCACTCTAGGGCGCAAGAGCATAAAGAAAAGAGAAACCCAATGATGCATGCGGCAGCTACCTAGGGCACCCTAGGGTAGGGCCCTCCACTACAAATCCATTTTTTTAAAAGCGCCTCCACTACAAATCCTCTTCTCCCTCGTCCTCTTGAAGGAAACCGATGATGCGTGCGGCGGTAGTGTTTGTAGGAGTACTACAGCATGCAGGGACACGTCATAGTAAACGAGAGAGGGATTGAGTTTGAGTCGATGCCTTAATATGTGTGGGCCGCTTGGTTTTACGGGAACAAGGCAGCATTTTGGGTTCAGGGACCAGTGGAGATATACATACAAAAAATTGTGGATGTAGGTTCGACCAAAAGGCAATGATGCATGGGCCCTGCATTTTGATATACCTGCGGCCGCGTGAAATTTGCTACTCTACTCAAAACTAGTAAGGTACACAAGCATTGACCGCATGAGATTTGGAAACCAAATTATGAATAAATACGCACTATAGCATGTAAAGCTTTGAGTCATATATGCATGATGTAGATGTTCGTTTAGTTCTTATAGTTCATCTCATTCAAAATCAATTAATTTTATAAAAAGGTTATGATTCATGGGATTGTTCATTGTAAAGCATAAAGTAAAAAACAAATAATGGCAATTCATTTAGAAAAAAAAGTTTGGGAAATTATGATATGGAAGATTCTAGAACAAAGGAGAAGTGCTTGTGTTTTGAGGTTTGTGCATTATGCTTAAGTTCAACCATGGAGTCTTCTAGATTGTACATGTGGCAGAATCTGGTGGAATGTTGATGATATCCATAAACCAGTAGTGCTCGGATTTGCCATCTCTGCACTATCGGATTAGCTTCATCCAACGACCATCTTTCAAAGTTATTCGCATACTATATAGGGGTATAGGTATAGATAATGCATAAAAGTTCCTCCAAAAACATCTATAACTAATGGGGAGTGAATGTATGCTTAAAATAAAAAAATGTAATACTCCCTCCGTTTAGGTGTATAAGTCATCTTAGGGTTTTTTGCTAGTTAATAGCATTCCATGCAATGAATTAACCACTACATGTCATGTTTGAAAGTCTCAAGCCATTGAAAGCATGCACGACCCACATCTCTTATTGGTTGATATGTCACGAAACAAGAAACGAGGGAGTTAATGTCCCATGCCAAAATGTTTTGGGATATTTGGTTTTCGGAAGATGACTTACACACCTATACGGAGGGAGTACAAAGAGAAAAAATGAACTGCAATTAAAAGAATGATATTTCTAACAAAAGTGTGAATGATAACTACATATGTGTGCACGTGACCAGCACATACATTGTCAATACAATATTTAATGCAAGAAATAACTTATGAGTAACATGCACGAATTAATGATGTGGTGCTTGCATGCATAGAGTAGAAAAATAATATGATTTATGACTTGCATGCATGACGTGTTCTTGTGCCATAGTTGCATGTCTAGGAAAAAAGCTACTAGTGGGTTGTACTAGCTATTTAGGAATAGAAGATGTATACATGGAAGTTGTAGGGAAAGAGATAACATGTATCTCAATTCCTATGAGTAGGGATTGGAAAAGAGATGGCATTTAGTTCACATCATAGGAACTTTTCTATTGAATCTAGAGATGACATGTATCTCAATTCCTATGAGGAGGAATTAGAAAAGAGATGTCATTTGGTTCACATCATAGGAACTTTTCTATTGAATATACGCTAATGTTTATTTTCCTTTGAAATTATGGGAGTATAGGAATCCATTCATATGAACCAAGTGGCTCTAAAGCTATAAAATTTATATCATGTTCATTTCCTTTGAAATGTGGAGTATATGAATCTATTCCTACGAACCAATTGGCTCTAAAGGAAAAAATCCTATAAAATCATATCATATAGAGTTCCTATGATATTCCTCCACACCAAAGGATGGTTGAAATTGATGCAGGCGATAAGACGGTATTTCTTTGTAGACTCCTCCCCTGTCTTTATAGTTACCTCTGGAAGATGAATGGAATGATATATACTGGGTATTCTATATGTGCATTTTGGTACACCAAAACTCGGTAAAAGTTTGTGAGGTTCGAATTTTCAATAAAGCTATATGCACTGCATTTTGGAATGGAGGGAGGATCATACGGCAGTTGCTAACACCCACATGGAAGATTTGTGTGTAGGAGGAGTGGTTGCTATGTTAAATGACAAGGCAAAACTTACATTGTCGGATGCCAATCTAACGGTTCTTATAGCGTTCCTCGGGAAACGGCTTGTGGCGAACGTTTGTCGGATAATGATTTACGGACACATGCATTGCATTGATACATGCCCCCTCTCTCTCACGCACACACGCACCCTCATGAGTCACGACTCTCCCGAGTCCTCTCGCACCCACCGTCTATCTGCATGTAGATGTCACACACATATGTGCTCTTCACACCCTACCCTCAAAACTTCTAAAAAACAAAAGATGTTGCGCACCTTTTATTTTAGCCCACATGTCTCACACACTTATACTATTACTCTTGTGGCGAACGTTTCTTGGGCATAGTATATTGTACTCTCACGAAGAGAAGCGATGCATGCACGCACTAGTTTTCTCACACCCACTCGCGGGTACACGTAGGAGCGCATTTTTTTGAAGCTGGTTCATACGTCTCCATCGTATCTACTTTTCCAAACACTTTTGCCCTTGTTTTCGACTCTAACTTGCATGATTTGAATGAAACTAACCCGGACTGACGCTATTTTCAGCAGAACTGCCATGGTGTTATTTTTGTTCAAAAACAAAAGTTCTCGGAATGACCTAAAAATCCACGGAGATTATTTTTGGAAAATATAAAAAATATTGGAGAAAGAATCAAGGCCAGGGGCCCCACACCCTGTCAATGAGGGTGGGGGGCGTGCCCCCTCCCCCTGGGTGCGTCCCCTGCCTCATGGGCCCTCTGGAGGTCCACCGACCTAAACTCCAACTCCATATATTCCCTTTCACGGAGAAAAACACCAGAGAGAAAGTTTCATCACGTTTTACGATATGGAGCCGCCACCAAGCCCTAATCTCTATCGGGAGGGCTGATCTGGAGTCCGTTCGGGGCTCCGGAGAGGGGCATTCGTTGTCGTTGTCATCATCAACCATCCTCCATCACCAATTTCATGATGCTCACCACCGTGCGTGAGTAATTCCATCGTAGGCTTGCTGGACGGTGATGGGTTGGATGAGATTTACCATGTAATCAAGTTAGTTTTGTCAGGGTTTGATCCCTAGTATCCACTATGTTCTGAGATTGATGTTGCTATGACTTTGCTATGCTTAATGCTTGTCACTACGGCCCGAGTGCCATGATTTCAGATCTGAACCTATTATGTTTTCATGAATATATGTGAGTTCTTGATCCTATCTTGCAAGTGTATAGTTACCTATTCTGTGTTATGATCCGACAACCTCGAAGTGACAATAATCGGGATACTTCTCGGTGATGACCATAGTTTGAGGAGTTCATGTATTCACTAAGTGTTAATGCTTTGGTCCGGTACTCAATTAAAAGGAGTCCTTAATATCCCTTAGTTTCCATTAGGACCCCGCTCCCACGGGAGGGTAGGACAAAAGATGTCATGCAAGTTCTTTTCCATAAGCACGTATGACTATATTCGGAATACATGCCTACATTGCATTGATGAACTGGAGCTAGTTCTATGTCACCCTATGTTATAACTATTACATGAGGAATTGCATCCGACATAATTATCCATCACTGATCCAATGCCTACGAGCTTTTCACATATTGCTCTTTGCTTGTTTACTTTACCGTTGCTATTGTTACAATTACTACAAAACTGCTGTCATTACTTTTGCCACTGTTACCGTTACTATCATACTACTTTGCTACTAAATACTTTGTTGCAGATACTAAGTTATCTAGGTGTGGTTGAATTGACAACTCAACTAGTAATACTTGAGAATATTCTTTCGCTCCCCTTGTGTCGAATCAATAAATTTGGGTTGAATACTCTACCCTCGAAAACTATTGCGATCCCCTATACTTGTGGGTTATCAAGACTATTTTCTAGCGCCGTTGCCGGGGAGCATAGCTCTATTCTTTGAGTCACTTGGGATTTATATCTGCTGATCACTATGAGGAACTTGAAAGACGAAAGAACTAAGATTTTTCCCTCAACTACGAGGGGAGGTAAGGAACTACCATCTAGCTCTGCACTAGATTCTCCTTCCGTTTTGAGTAAGCTTGCGACACCTAAACCTGCTTCTGCTACGAATTCTGATATGTCGCATGTTATTGATGATGCCACTTCTGCTATGCATGATACTTATGATGAAACTACTTCTATGCTTGATACTACTTTGCCATTAGGTGAATTTCTTGATGAACAACTTGCTAGGGTTAGAGAGAATGAAATTATTGAAGATAGTGATGATGAAGGTTCTCCCCCTAAGTATGAATTGCCTATTGTTCCCGAGGGTTATGTTATGGATGAAGAAATTGCTAGAGATTTTCTTGCTTGCAATGATAGATCTGATCTTAAGAAGTTACTAGTTAAACTGAAACAGAATCTCTAAATGCTAGAATGAAATATGACCCTGCTTTTGCTACTTCACCTATCTTTGTTACTGATAAGGATTATGAATTCTCTATCGATCCTAAGATAATTACTTTGGTTGAATCTGATCCTTTTTATGGCTATGAATCTGAAACTGTTGTGGCGCATCTTACTAAATTGAATGATATAGCCACCCTGTTCACTAATGATGAGAAATCTCACTACTATTATATCCTTAAGATATTTCCATTCTCATTAAAGGGTGATGCTAAAACTTGGTTTAATTCTCTTGATCCTGGTTGTGTGCGTAGTCCCAAGGATATGATTTATTACTTCTCTGCTAAGTATTTCCCTGCTCAAAAGAAACAAGCTGTCTTAAGGGAAATATATAATTTTGTGCAAATTTAAGAAGAGAGTCTCCCACAAGCTTGGGGAGGCTTCTCCATTACTTAATGCTTTGCCTGATCATCCTCTTAAGAAAATTGAAATACTTGATATCTTTTATAATGGACTAACTGATGCTTCCAAGGACCACTTGGATAGTTGTGTTGGTTGTGTTTTCAGGGAAAGAACAGTCAATCAAGCTGAATTGCTATTGAATAATATGTTGACTAACGAAAATAATTGGACTCTTACTGAGCCAATTGAGCCAACTCCTGAGTCTATTCCTAAACCAACTCCGAAGAAGAGGGGTGTTCTATTTCTCAGTCCTGAATATATGCAAGAGGCAAAGAAATCTATGAAAGAAAAAGGTATTAAAGCAGAAGATGTTAAGAATTTACCTCGTGTTGAAGAAATACATGGTCTTAATTTACCACCTACTGAAGAAACACCTTGTCTTGATAACCCGACACAGGTAGTAAAGGTAAATTCTCTCTATAGATATGATAAGGTTGAAATCCCGTCTACTAAGTTTCCTAGGCAATGTTTAGAGGAATTTGATGACTTTATGGCTAGACAAGAAAACTTTAATGCTTATGTTGGGAGAGAACTAAAGAGTAATGCTTTCATGATTGGACGCTTGAGTGATTATATGGCTAGAGTTAAAGGTGAACTTAAACTCATTAGCAAATATGCTTCTATGGTTACCACTCAAGAAGAACAAGTACTTAAAGCTCAAAGTGATTTGCTTGATGAATTAAATAATAAACATGACTTTGGTGTTAGAGTGGCTACTAGAACTGGTAAAATGACTCAGGAACCTTTGTATCCTGAAGGCCACCCTAAGAGAATTGAGCAAGATTCTTAGAGAAATAATGTAGATGCACCCAGTCCTTCTAAAAAGAAGAAAAAGAAAAATGATAGGACTTTGCATGCTTCTAGTGAACCTATTGTAGACACACCTGAGAATCCCAATGATATCTCTATTTCTGATGCTGAAACACAATCTGGCGATGAACATGAACCTAGTGATAATGTTCATGTTGATGCTCAACCTAGCAATAATAATGATCTAGAGATTGAACCAGCTGTTGATCTTGATAACCCACAATCAAAGAATCAACATTATGATAAGAGAGATTTTGTTGCTAGGAAGCACGATAAAGAAAGAGAACCATGGGTTCAGAAACCCATGCCTTTTCCTCCTAAGCCATCCAAGAAAAAGGATGATGAGGATTTTGAGCGCTTTGCTGAAATGATTAGACCTATCTTCTTACGTATGCGCTTAACTGATATGCTTAAAGTAAATCCTTATGCTAAATACATGAAGGATATTATTAAAACTAAAAGAAAGATACCAGAAGCTGAAATTTCCACCATGCTTGCTAATTACACTTTCAAAGGTGGAATACCAAAGGAACTTGGAGATCTAGGAGTACCAACTATACCATGCTCCATTAAAAGAAACTATGTTAAAACTGCTTTATGTGATCTTGGAGCCGGTGTTAGTGTTATGCCTCTCTATTTATATCGTAGACTTGAATTGAATAAGTTGACACCTACTGAAATATTTTTGCAAATGGCTGACAAATCAACTGCCATACCTATCGGCATTTGTGAGGATGTGCCTGTTGTGGTTGCAAATGTCACTATCTTAACGGATTTTGTTATTCTTGATATTCCTGAGGACGATAGTATGCCGATTATCCTTGGTAGACCCTTTTAGAATACTGCAGGGGCTGTTATTGATTGCAACAAAGGCAATGTCACTTTTCATGTTAATGGTAATGAGCATACGGTACACTTTCCGAGGAAACAACCTCAAGTTCATAGCATCAATTCTATTGGAAAAATTCCAACTATCATTATTGGAGGTTTTGAATTTCCTCTTCCTACTGTCAAGAAAAAATATGATATTCTTGTTATTGGGGAAGTTCATATCCCCGTTGAGGTAACCTAGTGTTATTCGAAATTTCTCCGGTTCCATGTTATCCAAAATGAGTTTGTTAACAAGACTTGATCAACCTTGTTAGTGGATTCCTTTTGATGATCATGAGATGGATGAAACTAGAAGGCACAACCTTCTGTACCCTCCTTTACTTTCTGTTATTTAGAATAAATAAAGTAAAAATAGTATTTTTTTTGTCTGTATTCTGGATTATCCATGCAATAAAAAATATCTCTAAAATAAAAGTTCTCCAAATGCCCTCCCAATTTACTATGATTTTTTCTGGAATATTTGAGAATTTTTGGCACTAAGAACACAACAGGGGGACCAAGCACCTGGCCACGAGGGTCCAGGGCACGCCCACCCCAACAGGGCACGCGGTCTGCCTCGTGTGCCCATGGTGTCCCCCCTCCACTTATTCTTGCACCCACACACTTCATCTTCCTCTCAAAAAATTCCCCATCCAGTCACGAGTTCTAGCTCATTTTGCTGCGATTTTCGATCTCCTTGCTCAAAGCTCCATTCACAAAACTGCTTTGGGAGATTGTTCCTTGGTATGTGACTCCTCCAATGGTCCAATTAGTTTTTGTTCTAGTGCTTTATTCATTACAAATTTTTGCTACATTGGTGACCCTGTTCTTGAGCTTGCATGTCAAATTTATGATGTTCCAAGTAATTCTAATGCATGATATAGGCTCTAGGCACTTGTGGGAGTAGTTTCTATCAATCTTGTTTAGTTTGATTCACTTTTATTTTGAGTTACTAAAAATTTCAGAAAATTTCAGAAAATGATGAAGATATTTTTGAGGGGCTCTTCTAGCCAAAGCTCCAAGGATAAGCAAGTTAAGGAGGAAGAAAAGGCCAAGTATAATCTTCCTCGCGTAGCGGAAGTACGGCCGTGTGAATGGCCTTGTGATAATTTGTTGAGAGCAGCCGGTATTTATGAAGAATTTTATTGTTTGGCTGATAATGCGGGCCTCACTGACTTCCTCTACGACCGAATCGAATAGTATCTCTTACTCACCAATACTTTCGTGCAAAACTTCTACTATTATCCTAAGAATTCACCTCCTTCAGTAGCTTTTCATTTATATGATGAGGCTAAGGAGATGTCATTACGTAATTTTTGCGCGGTTTGCAGAATACCCTTCGAAGGCAGCTTAGATGAACCACATCATAAAGATGTGGATGGTTTTATTGATACTATTATTGTAGGGGAATCAAGGAAGGTTTCCGATGCAAGAATCACTAGCATACATTTTCCTATTTTACGCTACTTTGCCATATTTGCTAGTCGATGCTTAATTGGTCGCGGAAACTATGGAAACCTTAGTGTTCCTGATATCATTATTTTGTTTCATGCCATATTTCACGATAACTCTTTTAGTATGGGTGCCGTTATTGCTAAACGATTAAGCCTGAACTGTACAAAAGGCCCCATCTTTGGACGTATCTATGCTGCACGCCTTGCTAAACATTTCGAGATACCTATTAGCCATTATGAGAAAGAGGAGACACTGCTGCCCCCTACTTTTATAGATTATAAGAGCATGGTTGCACATGAGTTTATTGTTAACAATGATGATAAAATGCTTCTATATAACCTAAGATTTAATAAGAAACACAATGAGGTTATTATCGTGCCTGCGCCTTCTTTGTTTGATTTAACTGCAGGCCATTACCTCGTCTTACCGTCGGCCATGTACGCGCACCGAGGCCAGACATCAGCTCCAGAGCCTGAGCCGGAACCACCACTGGACCCTTATCGTCCATCATCTTATTAGTGGGATCTAGAGTAGATCGCCAACCAGTGGCAGTACGATGATGTATCTCAGTACACCGGGGAGAGTAGCTACCATCCATGGGCATATACCAACTTAGGCCAAAAGCCTAAGCTTGGGGGAGTACGTATTTCTCACCGACATTACATTCATGTCCACACACTCATTCTAGTTGTCGGTGCTCATACTTTTTCATTGTACTATCCATGCTAGTTTAATTTCCTTTTCTAGTTTTCTTCTTGTGTGTTTGATAAAACTTAAGAAAAACAAAAAAATAGTTAGTTTAATTTCCATGCTTGTAGTAGTAATTAAAAGAAAACCCAAAAAGATTTCTCGTTCTTCTTTTATTTGTTGGGAGCTTTCCCGTGTAAATAGTTTCATTTCTTTTCTTTCCTTTAGGGGTCGAGAGGAGAAGACCATAATGAAAATGTTTAGTGGCTCTAATATGCATGATTGTTGATTTAACCAAGAGCCCATATTACCTTGTCTTCTCCCTTGAATTGAATGCTTGTAGATTCCAGCTTAGTCCAATGCATGTGCACTATTATTATTATACACATCGTTCGGTCGTGCAAGTGTAAGGCAATAATGATGATATATGATGGACTGATTGAGATGAGAGAAGCTGGTATGAACTCGACCTCTCTTGTTTTTGTAAATATGATTAGTTCATTGTTCCTGATTCAGCCTATTATGAATAAACATGTTTGCAATGACAATTAAAGACTATAGTTGCTTATGCCATGCTTAATTAGCTAGGAGCTTATAATGGTTTACCTTGCATGCCAACATGCTATTAAAATGGTTGTGATGTGGTATGATAGGGTGGCATCCTCCTTTAAATGATTCAAGTGACTTGACTTGGCACATGTTCACGCATGTAGTTGAAAAAAAATCAACATAGCCTTCATGATATTTATGTTCATGGTGGATTATATCCTACTCATGGTTGCACTCGGTGTTGATTAATTTTAATGCATGCATGTTCATGACTATTGTCGCTCTCTCAGTTGGTCGCTTCCCAGTCTCTTGCTAGCCTTCACCTGTACTAAGTGGGAATACTTCTTGTGCATCCAAACTCCATAAACCCCAAAGTTATTCCATATGAGTCCACCATACCTTCCTATATGCGGTATTTACCTGCCGTTCCAAGTAAATTTGTATGTGCCAAACTCCAAACCTTCAAATGAAATTTTGTTTTGTATGCTCGAGCGGCTCATGTATCAACTAGGGTTGTCTGTATCTTTCATGCTAGGTGGGTTATTCTCAAGGGGAGTGGACTCCGCTCCTCATTCATGAGAAAATGGCTGGTAACCGGGATGCCCAGTACCATGATCAAAAGATCGAATCAAATCAAAATAATTAAACAAAACTCCCCCAGGATTGTTTCTAGTTGGAGGCACCCATTGTTTTGGGCAAGCCATGGATTGATGCGTGTTGGTGGTGGGGGAGTATAAACTTTACCATTCTGTTTCGGAACCGTCTATAATGTGTGTAGCATGGAAGATATCGAGATCTCATAGTTGTTATGTTGACAGTGAAAGTATACCGCTCAAAATGTTATTTACCTCTATTTTAAAATCGAGCTCTAGCACCTCTACAAATCCTTGCTTCCCTCTACGAAGGGCCTATCTATTTACTTTTATGTTGAGTCATCACCCTCTTATTAAAAAGCACCCACTGGAGAGCACCACTGTCATTTGCATGCATTACTATTAGTTTATATTGGGTATGACTTGACTGGATCTCTTTTACCATGAATTACAATGTTTAGTCAGTCCTTGATCTTTAAAGGTGCTCTGCATTTATGTTTTCCGGTCTCAGAAAGGGCTAGAGAGATACCATCTTGTTATATCATATTATGATTGTTTTGAGAAAGTGTTGCCATTCGAGATTTATTATTATTTCTCGCTAGTTCTCAAACATGAGACCTAAGTATTATTGTGAATATGGTTAGATCATAATCTTTGCTGAAAACTTGAATGCTGGCTTTACATATTTACAACAACAAGAGCAAACAGAGTTTGTAAAAGTTTTTCTTTATCACTTTCAGTTTTTCAACTGAATTGCTTGAGTACAAGGAAAGGTTTAAGCTTGGAGGAATTGATACATCTCCATCGTATCTAGTTTTCCAAACACTTTTGCCCTTGTTTTGGACTCTAACTTGCATGATATGAATGAAACTAACTCGGACTAACGTTGTTTTCAGCAGAACTGCCATGGTGTTATTTTTGTGCAGAGTCAAAAGTTATCGGAATGACCTGAAAATCCATGGAGATTATTTTTGGAAAATATAAAAAATACTGGTGAAAGAATCAAGGCCCGGGGCCCACACCCTGTCCACGAGGGTGGGGGCGCGCCCCCTCCCACTGGGCGCACCCCCTGCCTCGTTGGCCCCCTGGATGTCCACCGACCTCAACTCCAACTCCATATATTCCCTTTCGCGGAGAAAAAAACAGAGAGAAAGTTTCATCGCGTTTTACGATACGGAGCCGCCGCCAAGCCCTAATCTCTCTCGGGGGCTGATCTTGAGTCCGTTCGGGGCTCCGGAGAGGGGGATTCATCACCGTCGTCATCATCAACTATCCTCCGTCACCAATTTCATGATGCTCACCGCCGTGCATGAGTAATTCCAACGTAGGCTTGCTGGACGGTGATGGGTTGGATGAGATTTACCATGTAATCAAGTTAGTTTTGTTAGGGTTTGATCCCTAGTATCCACTATGTTCTGAGATTGATGTTGCTATGACTTTACTATGCTTAATGCTTGTCACTAGGGCCTGAGTGCCATGATTTCAGATTTGAACCTATTATGTTTTCATGAATATATGTGAGTTCTTGATCCTATCTTGCAAGTCTATAGTCACCTATTATGTGTTATGATCCGACAACCTCGGAGTGACAATAATCGGGATACTTCTCAGTGATGACCGTAGTTTGATGAGTTCATGTATTCACTAAGTATTAATGCTTTGGTCCGGTACTCTATGAAAATGAGGCCTTAATATCCCTTAGTTTCCATTAGGACCCTGCTGCCATGGGAGGGTAGGACAAAAGATGTCATGCAAGTTCTTTTCCATAAGCACGTATGACTATATTTGGAATACATGCCTACATTACATTGATGAACTAGAGCTAGTTCTGTGTCACCCTATGTTATAACTATTACATGAGGAATTGCATCCAACATAATTATCCATCACTGATCCAATGCCTACGAGCTTTTCACATATTGCTCTTTGCTTGTTTACTTTACCGTTGCTATTGTTACAATTACTACAAAACTGCTATCGTTACTTTTGCCACTATTGTTGTTACTATCATACTACTTTTCTACTAAATACTTTGCTGCAGATACTAAGTTATCCAGGTGTGGTTGAATTGACAACTTAACTGCTAATACTTGAGAATATTCTTTGGCTCCCCTTGTGTCCAATCAATAAATTTGGGTTGAATACTCTACCCTTGAAAACTGTTGCTATCCCCTATGCTTGTGGGTTATCACTGGTACAACAAAATCACTCCACTATATATATATATATATATATATATAAGCAGGAGCCTTACCGCTTGCTTTACTAGGGTTCCTCTCTTCCACTCTCTCATGCTCTCCATATCTAAGAAAGACATAGGTGGCGACACTCTCTCTGCTCACGGCTGGTCACAAATCCGGCCGGACCACCTCGACGGGGGCAGGGGTGTAGGTGCATCGTTCACACTGTTGTCGATGGAGAGGGAGGAGAACAACGGCTGCCCGCGCGTCCCGATCGGCGGCCATGCCGTTCTCTCCAAGAGAGCGCCGGCTCGGGAGGGCCTCCGACCCCTTCTTCCTCCCTGCGGTATTTTGGCCTAGGTGCGGCCTCCCGATGTCGTCTTTGCCACATGCCGACGACCCTCAGGTATATATTCCTTCGAAACCTGCCTTGCTCTACTGCCCCAGCTTCCCACGTGGCTGTGTGTGGATCTTTTTCTACTTCCGTCGGTTGTTCCAAAACCACCTTGACTTTTACTATTATTAGAGTAAAGCTAGTTCATACAGTCGAATCTAAGAGTTGGTTCAAACAGGGAATAAAGTGGGAAAGCTGTAGCATGAATCTAGGACTTGGTTCTAAGAGGAAACGGGGGAAAGTAGTAGATACGGGCTACCCAACTGGTCTCTTGGTTGAAAAGGCGAAGAAAGCATGCTGGATGGCAAAGGGTGGGGGAAGTGGACCTGTCTCTTGGTTGAAAAAGGAAAGAAAATGAGGGGTGTTGGGGGGCAACACAAATGAGAATGAGCATGTCTAGATTTCCTATGCTCACATAGGAAAATGTCGTCGAGGAGATAGAAAATGGGACAAATGCAGACATGTTGCCTGAGTGTTTGCCGCTCTCAGCAACCACATCTGCCTCACCACTTTATGCCCCTGTTGTCCCTATGCCCATATCGCTACCATTAATGTAAAATCACATGAAGCATTAAGCAATGCCACCTAATGTCACTATAAGTAATGGTCTAGTGCCGTTGATAAATTGAAGCAATGCCACCATCATTTTATGAAGTGATTCTATCTTGCTTTATTTCCCATGAATTGTGTTTTTGCAGTTACACTTAAATCTCACACTGCTAACATTGCTTCGTCCCAGTGGAACTGCACAAATTTGATTGCACATTTACTGACCATGTGCTACTCTCATGACAGTAATACTAAAGCTATTGTTCTGCATGTTAATGTAGTGGCAGTGTTGATGTGATGTGATGCTACTTACTTAAGGGCACTTTGATACTGTCAATATAGTGCCAATTATAACACAATAGATGCTGTTGTTAATCATACGCCACTACAAATACCTGAACTGTTTAAATAACTATATTTCGTATTTGCGCAAACAGGGATGTCTATCTCCATATCATTTCTATCTGCGCAATCAAAAGTACACACCTCAGTTTTAGTACAACTGCACAAAATGAGATGGCTATTCCTAGCTGTCGTCCTCTAACCACCAGTCTTCCAGGTATTACTACATTGGTAGTAACTAGGTAGAATGACCAACGTGATCTAAAAGAAGCTGATTCGTACGTTTTACTTCCTGATTGCAGTGCAGGGACGAGCGAAAACAACTGCATCCTAGTCCGGAATGCACTTTCTACGAGGTGATCCATGGACCGAGGTCTAGCTGGCATGGCTGCACAAAGGTTTTTGGCACAGGTGCACCGACAAGAGGGATTGTGGTTTGCTTATTTCTGCAAATAGCGGTGCTTAAATTTAGTGGAATGCACAAGAATTTTAGCTGGTCAGTACACTACATGGTTCAGTTCAGCATTCCAGAGTGAACTCCAGAAAAAACCAGGGTGAACTCTAGGAAATTTAAGCCTGCCTAGGGAGGCCCTTTGCTCAGAGAAGCCTTGCTTGATTTTTCCTGATTTGTAAACCTTCTCACAACTTTGTCTTTTGCTGTGAACTAGTATATGTTTGTTATGTTCTATGAATCATTGAGATGTATAAAATTGCTTAACTTATGCTTTTCAACTTTTTTATGAAGTCGAGTTTAATGTGAGTGTTCCACATGAATGCTGGACTAGCGTGTGAACGTTTGGAATTTACATTGTGGCCTCAGTTAACTGCATGAACCACTGTAACAAGATACGTAGTTGCTTATATGTCAGACGGCAGATTATTGATTGTTAGTTGGTCGATAGCCTAGTGTTGAAGCGAGCTGAGCCAATGTGTCGTGTTTTGCACAACTGCTTACAAGTGGCATAGCACCAACAGTGTTTACAAGTACTTATGTATACGTCAGCGCACAGTTCTCGAATGAGTACTCTATTTCATCAAACACACACTGCTCATATGATAAACCGTGACAACTTATGTCTTACCATGCCATTTTGATAAAAAAAACTAGTGAGGACACATCTGTTTCAGCAACAATTATGATGGTTCTCACATGATTCACGGGCACACAAAAGTAGCAGCAGTTCCCATAGATGGATTCAAACAGAGTACTAGCCCAGAGGGCTCGTTAATAGGCAAGGTTCGGATAAGTAGACACAATCCAAACTACTATTAAACACTAGCTGGGGCAACTATTTCATGCCTCGATCTAATTTGGGCTGGACACAAGACGGACCTTGCCATGAACATCATCGAGGACGTCCGGTAGCAGCTCAATCATGTGAACCTTCATGAAGATAACCTTGTGACCTTGCCACTCATAAACTTGTTTGTGGAGGCATGCGACGTCATCTTCGTGCGTAAGCCTGGCAAGAACGGTATGCCTCACAAACGAAGGAGTAGCTTTGAACTTCTTGTGCTTCAGTACACCCTGGACAACATGCCTGACAACAGTGAGACTGGAATACATCTCGACATTGGTATAAGTGCAAATGGCTTCCAGAATCCAACAGCCTAAGAACTTTGTTTTCCCAGTGCGTATATTCAGGTCATCTGCCTCATAGCGAGTGACATGTACAACCACACAATCCTTGTCTGCATCAGGGCTCTAATTAAAACAGAAACAAATTCTGAATTACTTTCCATTATAAGAAACACAAGTTATTTGAACCACTATGTATAGCATGGCATCTAAGCTAATAAAATTTCGCATTATTCATCACCACATAC
>NC_041391.1:647894272-647912694 GCF_002162155.2 Triticum dicoccoides | reverse complement strand
CATCCCAGTAGTGGCCGTGAGCGTATCTGGGGTCGGCTCGGTGGCTGCCTCCATCTTCTTAGAGCTCTCTGTCTCGTGGGGATCAGCCTCTCGCGTCTGCTCCAATAACGGAAGATCTTTGCCTGGTTCTCCTTAGTCCATCATGAAACTGAAGAATACTAGGAGACCACTGAAAGGAAAACACAATCGCACTGACAATGAAACAAAAAAAAGAGTGAGGATCGGTTACTGCTTTGCAAAAGTTCTTTTTTTTTCTCTAAACAAAAATATACCAATATCACGGATCCGCTTACCTTTCCTTTGTTGGGAGAGAAGAACAGTGGTAGATGCGAGTATTGGTTTTCTTGAAGACGGCGAGGGAGAAGGGGATTCAGCGAAGAGTGAAATGATGGTTGCTTCGTCCGTCAAACTTAGACTGCGGGGAAGTGGGGTTTTGTGATATGACAGCTCGTTACTGCCGCGCTACGACCGGAGTGACTCTCCGCCTGCATACTGCCTTCTAATTTGGTGGATGGCATTTGGGCCCGCGCGCGGCATGGCCCGCATGTCGGTGAACAAAAGTAAAATGACATTTAGTAGAGGGAGACGTTTCGATGATCTAGGAGGAGCCAAAAGCGGTAGTGTATCCACTGTACTAGTAGTAATTGTTTTTCTGGTAGCTGTAGAGTGTCTCCACTGTACTAGTAGTAATTGTTTCTCTAGGCCCAAGACAAAACAGCCCATCCACCCTAGTAAATAATAAAATCAATTCAAAAGTCCATATATTTACTTAATGAGAGGCGCTACCCACACCCAGCACACCACCCCCCAAAAAGACCTGGGTGCTCTTCTTCCTCCTCATGATAATGCTAATTTTCCGTCAGGAGGCCTCTTTGCTGTCAGCTTTTCGTCGAGCAGACGGCAAAGAGTGGATTTGCCGTCATCAGAAGACGGCAAAGAAAAAACTAACGGCAAAAAAAACTTTGTCATCTGCAAAAAAAATACAGACGGCAAAGAGCATTCTTTGCCGTCTATAATACAAAACACAGATGGCAAAGATCTTTGCCATCTGTGTTTTTTATTACAGACGGCAAAGTATGCTCTTTGCCGTTTGTATTAAAAAATGCAGACGGCAAAGAAGAAACACAATACACGGATCGATCACATGGATCGATAAGATGGTAGGATCTGAGCCGCACATCCTCACATGCCCCTGACGCCCCACGCACCCACGCTCCCCCGCGCCCCACGCACCCACGGGCTCCACTGCTCTGTCCTTATCCACCCGAGCGGCCCACCCCCACCACGATCTCTCTCTCTCTCTCATTTGTCTCTCTGTGATCCAAATCAAGAAGGGCAGCGCCCGCAACCACCTCGCTTCGCCTCGCCATCCACCACCTCGCCGCCGGCCCCATTCACTTTCCCCTCGCCGGACCTCGCCTCGTCCCCTCGCTGGACCCCGCGGCGTCCCCTCGCCGGACCCCGCCTCGTCCCCACGCTGGACCCCACCTCGTCCCCGTGGAGTCCCCTCGCTGGAATGAGGGCGCTCCTCGACGCCGCGCTAGCCAAGGCCAATCGGGAGCGGCGCTCTCCAACGACGGCGCCAAAGATGACGTCCACGGCCAGGAGGACAAGGAGGTGCAGCGGCCCCGCGTCCGCCTCCGCCCGTATCCGCCCGCCGGAGCTTGCCTCCGCCCGCGCCACTGGTTGCCGCCTGCCAGAGCTTGCCTCTGCCCGCGCCACCGCATGCCGCCCGCTAGAGCTTGCCTCTGCCCGCGCCATTGAGCGCCGCCCGCCTCCGCCCGCGTGTGCCCGCCTCCGCCCGTGCTGTCCGACTGCCGGAGCCCGCCTCACTCGCCTCACCGGCCATCGCATGGAGCAGCGCCGTGCGCGGAGGGCCGCTGCTGCTCGTCTCCATCGGGTGCAAGACAACGAGCGGCTGTCAACAGGCGCTGCCCCGTGCCCGGTGCGGTCTGCAGCAGGGCGACAGAGTTGCTTGGCCCTTTTTCTCTGTATCATGAATGTATATCTTGATTATCGAAAATATTGATGTTGAGTTGTGTAAATGGATATACAAACAATGTTGTAGCTACCAATGTTTTATGGTTAGGTGTTCTGCGAACAGAATTGTAATAGACTTGTTGTGTAAATTGATCTATGAAGAATGTCATGAGAAATGTTTTAGAAAATGTCCTGTGATTTTTTTTAAATTAAAAAATTCTTTGTCGTCTGTAAATTAGATCACCTGACGGAAAAGATTGTGTTTTGCCTGACAGCAAAGATATTGCTTTACCGTGTGTTATTGGGATTGGCAGACGGCAAAGTCTTTGTCGTCTTCCCTATAAAAAAGCTGACGACAAATTATTCTTTGCCAACTTATCTTTGCCGTCTGAGTTTGCCGTCTGCTTCCTGACGGCAAAGTCTTTGCCATCTGGATTTAGGTCTTTGCCGTATGTGATCCACAGACGGCAAATTACCTGCTTCCTGTAGTGATCACTCCCACCCACCTCACGTCAGCTCGCTCCACTTGTACCCCCAAATTCGTCACCTCACTCCTACAGAAAATCCCAGCTCCCCTTCTTCCTCACTACTACAAAAACACCCCAGCTCCCCTTCTTCTTCACTCGCACTACAACTAGGCTTGTCATTCGTTACTCTGCTCAAATCCGTGAGCGCGACACGACGCCCTCGAGGAAAATGGAGTCGGCTGACCTCGGTGCCAAGAAGATGAGGCTCCCGCCAGCGGTGATGCCTGTTGTAGATCTCGCACCTGGCAGCGCAGGGAGAAGCAGCGACCCTGCTGTCAGGGAAGGTAGCAGAAATTCAAAATTTTCTACGCATCACCAAGATCAATCTATGGAGAGACTAGTAACGAGAGAGAGAGAGGGAGTGCATCTTCATACCCTTGAAGATCATTAAGCGGAAGCGTTACAAGAACGCAGATGAAGGAGTTGTACTCGTAGCGATTCAGATCGCGGTTGATTCCGATCTAAGCACCGAACAACGGTGCCTCCGCGTTCAACACATGTACAGCTCGGGGACGTCTCCTCCTTCTTGATCCAGCAAGGGGAGAGGAGAAATTGAGGGAGAACTCCGACAGCACGACGGCATGGTGGTGATGGAGCTCGTGGTTCTCCGGTAGGGCTTCGCCAAGCACCACGGAGGAGGAGGAGGAGGTGTTGGAGGAGGGAGAAGGCTGCGCCAGGGGAAGGGTCTGGCTTCCCTCTCTCTCCCTCACTATATATAGGGGGAAGGGAGGAGGGGGAGGCGCCCTAGGGTTCCCTAGGGGAGGGGCGGTAGCCACAGGGGAAACCCTAGGTGGGTTTGGGCGCCCCCACCCCCTAGCAAACTTGCCCCCCAAGCCGGGAGGGGCGGCACCCCCACCTCTCCTGGTTACGCGAGATGGGGTGGGAGGGGCGCTCAGCCCCTTAGTGGGCTGATGTGCCCTCTCCCCTTGTCCCATAAGGCCCCCCAACGCTTGTCGGGGCCTCCGAAACCCCTTTCGGACACGCTGGTCATCACCTGGTACCCCCGGAACAATTCCGGACTCCAATACCCTTCGTCCAATATACCGATCTTCACCTCCGGACCATTCCAGAGCTCCTCGTCATGTCCGGGATCTCATCCGAGACTCCGAAAAACCTTCGGTAACCACATACTATTTCCCATAACAACTCTAGCGTCACCGAACCTTAAGTGTGTAGACCCTACGGGTTCAGGAACCATCCAGACATGACCGAGACGTTCGCCGATAAATAACCAACATCGGGATCTAGATACCCATGTTGGCTCCCACATGTTCCATGATGATCTCATCGGATGAAACACGATGTCAAGGATTCAAGCAATCCTGTATGCAATTCCCTTTGTCAATCGGTATGTTACTTGCCCGAGATTCGATCGTGGGTATCCCAATACCTCGTTCAATCTCGTTACCGACAAGTCACTTTACTCGTTCCGTAATGCATGATCCCGTGACTAAGTACTTAGTCACATTGAGCTCATTATGATGATCCATTACTGAGTGGGCCCAGAGATACCTCTCCGTCATACGGAGTGACAAATCCCAGTCTTGATTCGTGCAAACCCAACAGACACTTTCGGAGATACTTGTAGTGCACCTTTATAGCCACCCAGTTACGTTGTGACGTTTGGTACACCCAAAGTACTCCTACGGTATCAGGGAGTTACACAATCTCATGGTCTAAGGAAATGATACTTGACATTAGAAAAGCTTTAGCAAAGGAACTACACGATCTTGTGCTATGCTTAGGATTGGGTCTTGTCCATCACATGATTCTCCTAATGATGTGATCCCGTTATCAATGACATCCAATGACCATGGTCAGGAAACCATGACCATCTGTTGATCAACGAGCTAGTCAACTAGAGGCTCACTAGGGACATGTTGTGGTCTATGTATTCACACATGTATTACGATTTTCGGTCAATACAATTATAGCATGAATAATAGACAATTATCATGAACTAGGAAATACAATAATAACCATTTTATTATTGCCTCTAGGGCATATTTCCAACAGTCTCCCACTTGCACTAGAGTCAATAATCTAATTCACATCACTATGTGATTGTAATGAATCAACACCCATGGGGTTTGATCATATCTCGCTTGTGAGAGAGGTTATTAGTCAACGGATCTAAACCTTTCAGATCCGTGTGTGCTTTGAAAATCTCTATGTCATCTCCTAGATGCAGCTACCGTGCTCTATTTGGAGCTATTCCAAATAACTGTTCTACTATACAAATCCGGTTTACTACTCAGAATAATCCGGATTAGTGTCAAAGTTTGCATCGGCGTAACCCTTTACGATGAACTCTTTTACCACCTCCGTAATCGAGAAAATTCCTTAGTCCACTAGTTACTAAGGATAACCTTGACCGCTGTCCTGCGATCCATTCCTGGATCACACTTGTACCCCTTGACTGACTCATGGCTTTTCTCCCTTAGTTTGTAGGCTAAGAAACTCATCGGAGGTCTCATACCTCTTGACGTGGGCACGAGCCTGAATCCCAATTTCAGCCCTTGGAACATTTCATATGTTCCGCGATGTTTCAAAAAAAACGTCTTCAGCGCCACAATTCTAAACCATTTAACATTACTGAACTATCATGTAGTCATCAAAACGTGTATGTCATATGTTCGCAACATCCATAGACGATGTTCAAGGTTCAGCACACCGGGCGGTGCATTAAGGACATAAGCCTTCTGCGCAGCAATGAGGACAATCCTCAGTTTACGGACCCAGTCCGCATAATTGCTACTATCAACTTTCAACTATATTTTCTCTAGGAACATATCTAAATAGTAGAACTAAAGCGCGAGCTTACGACTTAATTTGTAAAGACCTTTTTGACTATGTTCATGATAATTAAGTTCATCTAATCACATTATTTGATGAACTACCACTCAGATAGACATCCCTCTAGTCATCTAAGTGATACATGATCCGAGTCAACTAGGCCGTGTTCGATCATCACGTGAGACGGACTAGTCATCATCGGTGAACATCTTCTTGTTGATCGTATCTACTATACGACTTATGTTTGACCTTTCGGTCTCTTGTGTTCCGAGGCCATGTCTGTACATGCTAGGCTCATCAAGTCAACCTAAGTGTTTCGCATGTGTAAATCTGGCTTACACACGTTGTATGTGAACGTTAGAATCTATCGCACCCAATCATCACGTGGTGCTTCGAAGCAACGATCTTTCACAACGGTGCACAGTTAGGGGGAACACTTTCTTGAAATTATTATGAGGGATCATCTTATTTACTACCGTCGTTCTAAGAAAATAAGATGCATAAATATGATAAACATCACATGCAATAAAAAATTAACATGATATGGCCAATATCATTTTGCTCCTTTTGATCTCCATCTTCAGGGCTCCATGATCATCATCGTCACCGGCATGACACCATGATCTCCATCATCATGATCTCCATCATCGTGTCTCCATGAAGTTGTCTCGCCAACTATTACTTCTACTACTATGGCTAACGGTTTAGCAAAAAAGTAAAGTAATTACATGGCGTTGTTCAATGACACGCAGGTCATACAATAAATTAAGACAACTCCTATGGCTCCTGCCGGTTGTCATACTCATCGACATGCAAGTCGTGATTCCTATTACAAGAACATGATCAATCTCATACATCACATATCATTCATCACATTCTTTTGGCCATATCACATCACATAGCATACCCTGCAAAAACAAGTTAGACGTCCTCTAATTGTTGTTTGCATGTTTTACGTGGCTGCTATGGATTTCTAGCAAGAACGTTTCTTACCTACGCAAAAGCCACAACGTGATATGCCAATTGCTATTTACCCTTCATAAGGACCCTTTTCATCAAATCTGATCCGACTAAAGTGGGAGATACTTGCACCCGCTAGCCACCTTTATGCAACAAGTGCATGTCAGTCGGTGGAACCTGTCTCACGTAAGTGTACGTGTAAGGTCGGTCCGGGCCGCTTCATCCCACAATACCGTCGAAACAAGATAGGACTAGTAATGGTAAGCATATTGAACAAAATCAACACCCACAACAATTTGTGTTCTACTCGTGCATAGAATCTACACAAAAGACCTAGCTCATGATGCCACTGTAGGGGAACGTAGCAGAAATTCAAAATTTTCTATGCATCACCAAGATCAATCTATGGAGAGACTAGCAACGAGAGACAGAGGGAGTGCATCTTCATACCCTTGAAGATCGCTAAGCGGAAGCGTTACAAGAACGCGGATGAAGGAGTCGTACTCGCAGCGATTCAGATCGCGGTTGATTCCGATCTAAGCACCAAACAACGGTGCCTCCGCGTCCAACAAACGTACAGCCCGGGGACGTCTCCTCCTTCTTGATCCAGCAAGGGGAGAGGAGAAGTTGAGGGAGAACTCCTACAGCACGACGGCATGGTGGTGATGTAGCTCGTGGTTCTCCGGCAAGGCTTCGCCAAGCAGCAAGGAGGAGGAGGAGGTGCTGGAGGAGGGAGAGGGCTGCGCCAAGGGAAGGGTACAGCTGCCCTCTCTCTCCCTCACTATATATAGGGGGAAGGGAGGAGGGGGAGGCACCCTAGGGTACCCTAGGGAAGGGGCGGCGGCCACATGGGATACCCTAGATGGGTTTGGGCGCCCCCACCCCCTAGGAAACTTGCCCCCCAAGCCGGGAGAGGCGGCTGCCCTAGGGGTGGCGCCCCCACCTCTCCTGGTTACGTGAGATGGGGTGGGAGGGGCGCTCAGCCCCTTAGTGAGCTGATGTGCCCTCTCCCCTTGGCCCATAAGGCCCCCCAACGCTTGTCGGGGCCTCCGAAACCCCTTTCAGACACGCTGGTCATCACCTGGTACCCACAGAACAATTCCGGACTCCAATACCCTTCGTCCAATATACCGATCTTCACCTCCGGACCATTCCAGAGCTCCTCGTCATGTCCGGGATCTCATCTGGGACTCTGAACAACCTTTGGTAACCACATACTATTTCCCATAACAACTCTAGCGTCAGCGAACCTTAAGTGTGTAGACCCTACGAGTTCGGGAACCATGCAGACATGACCGAGACGTTCTCCGGTAAATAACCAACAGTGGGATCTGGATAACCATGTTGGCTCCCACATGTTCCAATATGATCTCTTCGGATGAACCACGATGTCAAGGATTCAAGAAATCCTGTATGCAATTCCCTTTGTCAATCGGTATGTTACTTGCCCGAGATTCGATCGTCGGTATCCTAGTACCTCGTTCAATCTCGTTACCGACAAGTCACTTTATTCGTTCCGTAATGCATGATCCCGTGACTAACTACTTAGTCACATTGAGCTCATTATGATGATGCATTACCAAGTGGGCCCAGAGATACCTCTCCGTCACACGGAGTGACAAATCCCAGTCTCGATTCATGCCAACCCAACAGACACTTTCGGAGATACCTGTAGTGCACCTTTATAGCCACCCAGTTACGTTGTGACGTTTGGTACACCCAAAGTACTCCTACGGTATCAGCGAGTTACACAATCTCATGGTCTAAGGAAATGATACTTGACATTAGAAAAGCTTTAGCAAAGGAACTACACAATCTTGTGCTATGCTTAGGATTGGGTCTTGTCCATCACATCATTCTCCTAATGATGTGATCCCGTTATCAATGACATCCAATGTCCATGGTCAGGAAACCATGACCATCTGTTGATCAACGAGCTAGTCAACTAGAGGCTCACTAGGGACATGTTGTGGTCTATGTATTCACACATGTATTGCGGTTTCCGGTCAATACAATTATAGCATGAATAATAGACAATTATCATGAACAAGGAAATACAATAATAACCATTTTATTATTGCCTCTAGGGCATATTTCCAACACCTGCCCCCACCAGATCCCAGGAACCCGTAGAATCTCGGGTGGACCACATCAGCGATCTCCCAGACACCGTCCTTGGGGAGATCATCTCGCTTCTCCCCACCAAGGATTGATGTCGCACCCAAGTCCTCTCCATTCTGTGGTGCCCTCTATGGCGCTGTGCCGCTTAATCTCAACTGTCGTCAGCTATCTCTCTTCAATGATTTTGAAATCCCCAGAGCCATCATCTCCTCCCACCAGGGCTTCGTTCAAAGCCTATGCATCCTTTCATGCTACCTGAGCAAACATACCATGCCCTGCATGGTGGACGCCTGGCTGAAATCCCCTGAATTCACACAACTACAGCTGCTTGAGTTCTACTATTCCCCTGGAAATCACCTACCAGATACCGAACGCCATCTACCTGTGCCCTCAGCACCGATGTCCATCTCGTTGTTTTCCTCCTCACTCCGCACCGCCACCTTTGTGTTGTGCTACCTACCAGACAATCTGGTACTAAACCTTCAACTCCCATTTCTCAAGAAACTTTCACTTGTGCGGGTTCGTATATCAGAGGCCTCATTGCACAACATCATCCACTCCTGTTGCCCTGCCCTGGAGTGCTTGGTGCTTGTTTTCACAGTTAGAATTGGTTGTCTCCATGTAAAGTCGCCTAACCTTGTAAGAATTGGAATTTCTTTTGACGGAAGGCAGCTCATCATCCAAGATGCCCCTTCACTTCAAAGGTTGATCCTCGATTCTAGTTATTCACCATCGCAAATAACCGTCCTCTCTACGCCTAAACTGGAGACCTTGGGTGTAATACATGATCTTTGTGCTCATTTCAATATGGTGTTTGGCTCCATAGTTCTTCAGGTACTTTATATTATCATCTACACTTGTAACCATAAGCTGCATTTTAAATTTCTGCGCATAAGTTATATATCATCTCAAAGTACACATTTTGTACTAATATTATATTTTATGCTCAATGAAGAGTTTCTCGATGGATAGCCTATCAATGGAGCTGGATTCTGTCAAGATCTTATATATCCAAATGAATAGTTTTGATCTGAACAAGATTATTGGCTTGCTACAATGTTTTACATGTCTGGAGAAGTTGTATATAAAGGTGATAATTTCACGTAGATTGGAAGCCTACATATATAGTGTACTAGAATTAACCGTTTAGTTGTTGCTCTTTCCACACTCTTTTTTTAGACCTTAACTGTTTTCAATCTTCATGTCTATTTAGGCAACAGGACGGGGTAAGAAAGTTATAACCAATCGGTGGATTCATAAGCACCGGGATTTTCTCACTTCTCATGACATTCGATTGAAGACAATAACTCTAGAACGATATTTAGCCAACAATGCAAACACTAGATTTGTCACATTCTTCCTGCTGAATGCGAGATTACTATTGTCCATCAGGATTAAGTTTATCAGCAACATGGTTTTGACGGATGGGTATGTCGAAGAGCAAAATAAGGAGTTTCAGGTGGGCAAAAGAGCTTCTGAACGTGCCGGGCTTCTATTTACAACATACTGTGGTCATAATCCAGTAAATTTTACGACCCAGGATGTTCATTCTATGGACCTAACTGATCCATTTGACTGTGACTACCGAAAACAGTGCTGGAGATAGATGTTGTTGCCCTTCTCAACCTGGGTTTTCTCTAAACCTGATGAACAATTAACCCTCGTGCTTTTGTACAGTTTGTAAGCTGGAGTTAGATGTTCTTGCCCTTTTCAACTCGGCTGTGACTGTCATATTTTCTTTGAAACAAAGCAAATGGCTTGCCATTTGTTTAATTTAGAGTGAAATATTGTAACAAATCCCAACCACGGGAAATAACATCACTCTCACCGGCTGCTTGAGCTCACTGTGCATTACAGAAGCCAAGTGATTAGCCCCCACCAGCACCCACAAACTTATTTCGAACTAGCACACCAAATGGGCTATAAATTTTCATAGGAAAGGCTGCATGACCGTGACAGATTTGGATTCTGACATTTGGGACCCACGAGGAAATAGCCTATCCAAGGTGGTGTCGACTTACTAGCTAGTCAACAAACGATTATGCCTACCGGCTGTTGGATTGACATCCAATATCTGTCGTGTATCTTCTATCTCTTGTCTTCTTCCTCCAGCCGCCCAAACCAAGCCACCCCGTCGGCTTCACCTGCTC
This sequence comes from Triticum dicoccoides, assembly GCF_002162155.2. NCBI lineage: Eukaryota > Viridiplantae > Streptophyta > Magnoliopsida > Poales > Poaceae > Triticum > Triticum dicoccoides. The sequence goes on along the minus strand of NC_041391.1, from coordinate 647,902,160 downwards.
CCGCCTCCCATGGCTGGCTGCGCCTCCACTGCCCTACTATACCCTCCAACACTGCCCAGTCCCTCCCTCTATTCCCCCACACGTCTTGTTATTCTCCGGCGACATAAACCCCAACACGCACCCGCACCCGAACCAGCCAACCCTCGTACTCCCCTCCGCCTGCGACTGGACCGGCGCATCTTCCATAGCTCCTATTCATTCTGTCCGAGGCCTCGCCATCGTCCTCGGCCTTGGTTTGCTTGCCGTGCACGGTGCGCCGCCCTCTTGCATTGTCAATGTCATCAACAACCGAGAGGAACAAGGAGATGATTGTACGTTGAGAGGATGACAGTAGGGAACCACCAGCATCTTGGCAGTCTGCAAGCAAGTGCCTCATTATTACAAGCCCAAAAAAATAGTTCCTCCTAATTGTTGGATATCTGGGGCTCACGCCATTGTCAACATAGTCAATAAACGAGAGAATTACACAACAAGCGGTTGACACCAGGGACCCAGTAGGTCACGCAGTTGTTATTTACTTTTTTTGAGGAACAAGCAGTTGTTATTTATATTAGTTTTAGCAACGGATTAGGGTAACAACGGGGCTGTGCGGGGGCTCTGGCCCGTCTAGCCAGGGTTTTATTTATGCTTACCACATCATGAGCCCAGTTGTGTTTTTTTCTTGCTGAAAATGGCTAGCCTAGTTCTAATTTTTTAAAAGAAATACCCAAATGAGGCCTACATGCTTTATCAGCCCTACTGGGCTGCAAATCTTTCAAGACGAGAAGAGTTTCATTCAGTTTGCCCAGAAAAGGGCTGTACATTTTTAAAAACACATCAAATTGGGAATTAGTTTCAAAAAAAATTTCATTATTTGATTTTAAATTCCATTGATTTTTATGCGTGGACAACTATTTGGATTTTATATTTATATAAATTATTTTTCAAAATAGTTTGAATGTGACTCGATATTTCGGGATTAAAAATAGTTGACCGCACTGAAATATGCAAAATTTGGTATAATTTTTAACCGTGGCCACAATATGGGGTGTAATGCTAACAAAAAGAAGATGGGATCCAAAAAAATCTTAAGAATTAGCAAATGGGATGTAAATTATTGGAAATAACGGCAGATGGGTTGTATGCTGTTTTCCACAGATTTGAGGCTGACTTGTGCACCTACTATAGGTTGACGCGTATGCTTTCCTAAAAAAAGGTTGATGCACACGCAACACCGTGTCAACTTAGTCAACACACGAGAGCAGTGACTGTTGGATGTCCATCCAACGGCCGTCGTGCTTCGTCAATCTCTGCTCTTCCTGCTCCAGCCGCTCAAACAAGCGTCAGCGGGACTGCCTGCTCCCTCCTCCCACAGCCGGCTATGCTGCCGTGTAGGCCTCACCGCCCCATCATACTCCCATCGCTGGCCTAGCCATCCCTCTACTCACCCACACCTGCTGTTATTCTCCGGCAACGGCAGACGAACTAGTAAACCCTCATACTCCCCTCCGCGTTGGAAACAAACTGCCGAGTCTTCCCTGGCTCCGTGTCGTTCCCTTCCTAGGCCTCGCCGTCGTGCACCGCCCTGGTGCTCTTGGTGCGGCGTGGTCAACGCAGTCAATGAATGACATCCATCAGAAGTGGACTGTACGTGGAGAGACTGACAGCTGGGTCCACGGCCACACACAAGGAAATGCCTCCTTATTACGCGCAAAATAATGATTCCTCCACCTGACAGCTGGGACCCACCGGAAGGGACTTTGTATTTCGTGAAAAATCGTTCCCCCCGCTGACAGGTCGGACCCACCAGCTATATCTTCGCACGCAAGGAAGTGCCTCCTTATTACACACAAAAAATGAATACCCCCTGCTAGCTGGGACCCAGCATAGTGGGAGGCTGACTTGTGGGCCTACTAAATTGACGGGGACAGAGGGCTTTGTCAACTTAGTCAATATGAACGATTCTAGCTCTAGTGACCGTACGATGTCCATCCAACGGTCGTCGTGCTTTTTCAACATCTGGTCTTCTTGCTCCAGCTGCCCAAACCAGCGCCGGTCGTGCCGCATGCTCCTGCCTCCCGTGGCCGGTTGTGATGCCGCGGAGGCCTCACCACCCCCTACTACTCCATCCGCTAGCCAGGCCATCCCTCTACTCACCCACACCCCTGTTATTCTGCAGCGATGGCAGCCTCACACCATAGACGAAGCAGTCAACCCACGTACTCCCCTCCGCGTGGGCATCCACTGCCGCGTCTTCCCCGGCTCCACGTCGTCCCCTTCCTAGGCCTCGTCATCGTCCATCGCCCTGGTGCTCTCGGCGCGGCGTGGTCAATGTGGTCAATGAATGACTTCCATCGAAAGAGTATTGTACGTGGAGAGGCTGACAGTTGGGTCCACGACCGCAGCAAGGAAGTGCCTCCTTATTACGTGGAAAATAATGATTCCTCCACCTGACAGCAAGGACCCACCGAACGTGCCACCGTATTTAATGAAAAAAATGTTTCCCCCCTGACTGCTGGGACCCACCAGCTACATCTTCGCACGCAAGGAACTGGTTTGTATTACCGGCAGAAAAATGATTCGCCCCCCCTGACTACTGGGACCCACCAGCTACATCTTCGCACGCAAGGAAGTGACTGACAGTCGGGACCTGATAACCCACAAGTGTAGGGGATCGCAACAGCTTTCGAGGGTAAAGTATTCAACCCAAATTTATTGATTCGACAGAAGGGGAGCCAAAGAATATTCTTGAGCATTAGCAGTTGAGTTGTCAATTCAACCACACCTGGATAATTTAGTATCTGCAGCAAGGTATTTAGTAGCAAGTAGTATGATAATAAAGGTAACGGTAGCAAAAGTAAAGATAATAGTTTTTGGGTTTTTGTAGTAGTTGTAACAGTAGCAATGGAAAATTAAATAAGCGAAGAACAGTATGTGAAAAGCTCGTAGGCAATGGATCAGTGATGGATAATTATGCCGGATGTGATTCCTCATGTAATAGCTATAACATAGGGTGACACAGAACTAGCTCCAGTTCATCAATGTAATGTAGGCATGTATTCCGTAAATAGTCATACGTGCTTATAAAAAAGAACTTGCACGACATCTTTTATCCTACCCTCCCGTGGCAGCGGGGTCCTAATGGAAACTAAGGGATATTAAGGCCTCCTTTTAATAGAGAACCGGAACAAAGCATTACCACATAGTGAATACATGAACTCCTCAAACTACGGTCATCACCGAGAAGTATCCTGATTATTGTCACTTCGGGGTTGTCGGATCATAACACATAATAGGTGACTATAGACTTGCAAGATAGGATCAAGAACACACATATATTCATGAAGATATAATAGGTTCAGATCTGAAATCATGGCACTCGGGCCATAGTGACAAGCATTAAGCATAGCAAAGTCATAGCAACATCAATCTCAGAACATAGTGGATATAGGGATCAAACCCTAACAAAACTAACTTGATTACATGGTAAATATCATCCAACCCATCACCGTCCAGCAAGCCTACGATGGAATTACTCACACACGGCGGTGAGCATCATGAAATTGGTGATGGAGGATGGTTGATGATGACAACGATGATGAATCCCCCTCTCCGGAGACACGGACGGACTCCAGATCAGCCCTCCCAAGAGAGATTAGGGAATTGGTGGCGGCTCCATATCGTAAAACGCGATGAAACTTTCTCTCTGATTTTTTTCTCCCCGAACGTGAATATATGGAGTTGGAGTTGAGGTCGGTGGAGGTCCAGGGGGCCCATGAGGTAGGGGGTGCGCCCAGGGGGAGGGGGCGCGCCCCCTGTCTCGTGGACAAGGTGTGGGCCCCTGGTCTTGATTCTTTCGCCAATATTTTTTATATATTACAAAAAGTGCCTCCGTGGATTTTCAGGACATTCCGAGAACTTTTCTTTTCTACACATAAAACAACATCATGGCAGATCTGCTGAAAACAGTGTCAGTCGAGGTTAGTTCATTCAAATCATGCAAGTTAGAGTCCAAAACAAGGGCAAAAGTGTTTGGAAAAGTAGATACGTTGGAGACGTATCAACTCCCCCAAGCTTAAACCTTTGCTTGTCCTCAAGCAATTCAGTTCATAAAGTGAAAGTGATAAAGAAAAACCTTTACAAACTCTGTTTGCTCTTGTTGTTGTAAACATGAAAAGCCAACATTCAGGTTTCAGCAAATATTATGAACTAACCATACTCACAATAACACTTAGGTCTCACAATTACTCATATCAATAGCATAATCAGCTAGCGAGCCATAATAATAAAAATCGGATGACAACACTTTCTCAAAACAATCATAACATGATATAACAAAATGGCATCTCACTAGCCCTTTCTGAGACCACAAAACATAAATGCAGAGCACCTTTAAAGATCAAGGACTGACTAAACATTGTAATTCATGGTAAAAGAGATCCAGTCAAGTCATACCCAATATAAACCAATAGTAATGAATGCAAATGACAGTGTGCTCTCCAGCGGGTTCTTTTTAATAAGAAGGGTGATGACTCAACATAAAAGTAAATAGATAGGCCCTTCGCAGAGGGAAGCATGGATTTGTAGAGGTGCCAGAGCTCGATTTTAAAATAGAGATTGAATAACATTTTGAGCGGCATACTTTTGCTGTCAACGCAACAACTATGAGATGGCTGTATCTTCCATACTACAGAAATTATAGGCAGTTCCCAAACAGAATGTTGAGGTTTATACTCCCCCAACCACGAACAAGCATCAATCCATGGCTTGCTCAAAACAACGAGTGCCTCCAACTAACAACAGCCCTGGGGGAGTTTTGTTTAATTATTTTGATTTGCTTTGATCTTTTTGGATCATGGGACTGGGCATCCCGGTTACAGGCCCTTTCTCGTGAATGAGGAGCGGAGTCCACTCCTCTTGAGAATAACCCACCTAGCATGGAAGATATAGGTAGCCCTAGTTAAAACATGAGCTGCTCGAGCATACAAAACAGAATTTCATTTGAAGGTTTGGAGTTTGGCACATACAAATTTACTTGGAACGGCAGGTAAATACCGCATATAGGAAGGTATAGTGGACTCATATGGAACAACTTTGGGGTTTAAGGAGTTTGGATGCACAAGCAGTATTCCTATTTAGTACAGGTGAAGGCTAGCAAAAGACTGGGAAGCGACCAACTGAGAGAGCGACAACAGTCATGAACATGCATTAAAATTAATTTACACCGAGTACAAGCATGAGTAGGATATAATCTACCATGAACATAAATATCATGAAGGCTATGTTGATTTGTTTCAACTACATGCATGAACATGTGCCAAGTTGAGTCACTCAATTCATTCAAAGGAGGATACCATCCCATCATATCACATCATAATCATTCTAATAGCATGTTGGCACGCAAGGTAAACCATTATAACTCATAGCTAATAAAGCGTGGCACAAGCAACTATAATCTCTAAATGTCATTGCAAATATGTTTACTTCATAATAAGCTGACTCAGAAATGATGAACTCATCATATTTACAAAAACAAGAGAAGTCGAGTTCATACCAGCTTTTCTTATCCCAGTAAGTCCATCATATATCATCATTATTGCCTTTTACCTGCACGACCGAACGATGTGTATAATAATAAGAGTGCACGTGCATTGGACTAAGCTGGAATCTGCAAGCATTCAACTCAAGAGAGAAGACAAGTAATATGGGCTCTAAGTTAAATAAACAATCATGCATATGAGAGGCACTAAACATTTTCAATATGGTCTTCTCGACCCCCAAAGGGAAGAAAAGAAAATAAAACTATTTACACGGGAAAGCTCCCAACAAGTAAGAAGAACTAGAAATCTTTTGGGGTTTTCATTTTAGTTTCTACTACAAGCATGGAAAATAAACTAACTATTTTTTTGGTTTTTCTTAAGATTTATCAAACACACAAGAAGAAAGCAAAAAAGAAAATTAAACTAGCATGGATAATACAATGAAAGAGTATGAGCACCGACGACTAGTGTGTGAACATGAATGTAAAGTCGGTGAGAAATACGTTCTCCCCCAAGCTTAGGCTTTTGGCCTAAGTTGGTCTAGTACCAAGGACCGCCGCTACTCTCCCCGGTGTACTAGGAGGTGTAATCAGGATACCACTGGCTGGTCATCTCCGGATCCCACTGGACAGATGATGCACGATAAGGGTCCAGTGCAGGTTCTGGCTCAGGTTTAGGTTCTGGAGTGAAAGCTTGGGCTCGATGATTGTACACCGCTTTCGGCGTAACAAGAAAATTTTCTGCAAGCAAATCAAATAACAGAGGCGCAGGAAAAATAATAATCTCAATGTGTTTCTTATTAAACTAAGTTTATACAAGAGCATCTTCTCTTCGTTGTCAACAATAAACCTGTGTGCTACCATGCTCTTGTAATCTAAAATGTGAGGAGGCAATTTTGTCTCCCCTTTCTCATGGTGCCTAATGGGTATCTGAAAATGTCTAGCAAGACGTGAAGCATAGATACCTCCAAATATGGGGCCTATTGTACGATTCAGGGCTAGCCGTTTAGCAACGACGGCACCCATACTAAAACTATTGTCTCCAAGCAAAGCATGTTGAAGAATGATAATATCAGGAACACTAAAGTTTCCACTATTTCCACGACCAATCAAGCATCTACTAGCAAATATGGCAAAGTAGCGTAAAACAGGAAAGTGTATGCTAGAGATTTTTGCCTCGGAACCCTTCTTTGGCTCCTCTATGGCGATAATATTAACAAAGCCATCCACATCTTTACGATGGGGTTCCTCTAATTCTCCGTCATAAGGTGTTGGGGATATAGCTATTTGTGTAAGGTGCCCAGGAGGGGCCGGGTTACGCAAAGAGGACTCACCAGAAAGAAGCCCAAGACCAAAGCATGAAGATGGCGGTTCAATAGAGGGCTTAAGGCCTACAGGCGACTTAAGGCCCGTTGTAGTAAACCGCCACAGTAGTATGACTTGTATCATAAGGTAGACTTAACTAGTCACCAAGCCAGACACTGTTTATAAGCCGGTCGGGACTCTGTAAGCCGGAGGGCATCAACCTGTGTATATAAGGGGATGACCTGCTGGCGGCTTAGGGCAAGAAACAACTCATCGAGAGCCGGGCATAGCATATCTCGCTCCCTGGTCATCGAAACATCAATACCAACCCAACTAGATGTAGGCCTTACCTTGACCGTAAGGGGCCGAACTAGTATAAACCCTCTCGTGTCCTTTGTCCCGTTTAATGTCACATCCCTAGCTTCTGGTGCTGCCTAGTGTTTGCATCTTGCTTGCTTCATGTTTAACTTTCATGGAAATTTGAAATGGGGATGTTCAAACCCTAGCATCAAAAGGAATTCAAATAGGTTCAACCAAAATATTTTTCAATGATTTCAAAATGCCCTTTAAAAATGTTCATCATTTCTGGATCAAGGTGGAAGCATCTACCAAAAATGGTCCACATTTTGCAGGACATATTAGACTTTGAATTAATCCAAACATATTTGAATTGGGGCTATTTAAATGCTATATATATATATTTTTTAGATGCTCCAAAATTGTTGGAAATTGTTATGGGTCACTGGAATAATTCAGAAAGCACCCATAATTATTTCCAGGATTTTATGAAATGGTTTAGCATTATTACTAAACCAAAAAAGAGAAAAAATATAGAAAACAAAAACAAGAGAGATGGAGAGAGAAGTGCTTACCTGTGCAGCCCACCAGAGCCGGCCCAGCTCCTGTGCTGGTCCAGCACTATGCGGCCCAGCCCACCGCAGCCGCCACCGTCTTCAACCTCCTGCTAGTAGGCAGGAAGGCATGTGCCCGACGCGCGCGCGCACGCGACGGCCACCTCCTGGTTGCCGCTTCGCCCTGGCCTTCTCTGGCATCGCCACGCCCCCC
>NC_041391.1:647822082-647894099 GCF_002162155.2 Triticum dicoccoides | reverse complement strand
CCTCCTCTGCTCTCTCTCCCTCTCGCAACCGAACGCTGCCATCGCCGCCGCTTGCTGCTGCCGCGGCCACCACCTCCCCCTCGCTTCTCTGACCAGCCCACGAGCTCCGCCTAGAACCCGAGCACCTCTCCGCCGACCCACGCAAGGCCGGAGGACCCCAAGACGACGCCGCGACCCTTCTTCCCCATCTACGATCGCCGGATGCCGTCACCCGATTCATCGTCCATAGGGCCTCCCCGAGCTCGCTGACCCCCTCTCCGACCCCGCTGTGAGCTCCTCTTCCTATCCCCTAGCTCTCGTGCCCGTTTGGCCTCCGTAGCCGCTGTTTCCACTGCACCCGAAAGCTCCCCGCCGCCGGCCATGGCGCCGTCGTGGCTAGAGCCACAGTGGCTCGAAGCCAACCTCACTGTTGTGTTCAGCGCAGCACCAGGAGCCAGTAGCCACCACCAGCTCCTCCTCCCGTGCATCGTAACATCGAACCCAACCCCGTCCGAACTCCGGCCACCGCTGTCGAGCTCGCCGGCGTCGTTTCCGGCATCCCCGTGTCCAACCACTTGCACCACTGGATGCGGCAGCTCCCCAGCAGTACGTAGCACGCCTCCGCCGTTGTTTTGGTCGCCAGAGCACGAAACTCGCGCTGCTCCGCCGCGTCTGGCCTCGCCGGCATCATGTCACCGGCAGGTTTGACCTGTTCGACCTGGGGTTTGACCTCCCTGGGGTCAACACGCGTGGGCCCCGCCTCTGACTATATTAGTTTAGGACTAATTACCCCTGTTGACACTGACAGTGGGCCCAGTGGCTGTTAATTTGATTAGTTAGAATTAATTAACCCTGTTAGTTACCTGTGTCACTGACGTGTCGACCCCACTGGCCAAGTTTGACCTGCAGCAGCGCCCGTTGACCTGCTGACGTCACAGTGAGGTAGTGCTAACGCCATAACTCATCTTCTGGATTAATTTTATGTCAGGAAATTCCACAAAATATCCAAAACTTCAAAAATTCATAGTAATTCAACCGTAACTCCAAATGAAATAAATTATATATGAAAAATGATCAGAAAAATCCAATCTATCCATCTGTACCATTTTAATGCATGTTAGTACAACTTATGTCTGCTTTTTAGGCCAAATCTTTTAATGACATTTAAACCTTCACATATGGAGTTTGAATTTGAACCTAAGATTCAAACCAACTTCATTTAACTTGCTGCTAGTTGCATTAGCCCAATCAACAACATATTGCCATGTCATGATCATGCATCATATTGTGCATTGCATTGATTGTGTTCTTCCTTGTTTGCCGGTGTTTGTTCCCCCCCGATAGACGTGGTTCCGACGATGAGTTCGATGACACCAATGAAGAACTATATTATCTTCAGAAGTGCCAGGCAAGCAAACCCCCCTTGTTCATTCCGATACAATCCCACTCTCTCGCTCCTACTCTCTTTTACTGCATTAGGACAACAACGATTCAACTGTTACTTGCTGCGGTAGTTGAACCCCCTTATCCTCTGCAAGACCTGTCATTGCCATAGTAAATAGATGAAACCCACTAGCATGAGTAGGAGTTACTTGAGCCCTGATGTGCCTACTCATTCATGCTGGTTTGTCATGCCTGCTATTGCTTAGAGTTGAGTCAGGTATGATTCATCGGGGATGAATTGGAGTGTGGTGAACATGTCCTACTGCTGAGAGCTAAGTGTGTGAACACGATTTGGTAAAGGTAGCGGTGAGAGGCCATGTAGGAGTACATGGTGGGTTGTCTCATTGAAGCCGTCCTCAGGAACTGAGTTCTGTGTTTGTGATCCATGAACAGTTACTACCACACATTGGGTTCCGGTAACTCGGCCCCTCTTGGCTTATTAATCAACTTGATCTCTATCCAGGAGTTGCAACTAGTTTCTGGTGTTTGTAGGTAGTGTTAGTAGTCTACCAAGTGGCACCCGGTACAGGTGGGCTTGGGACAGAATAGGCACCGTGGCACGGTGTACCAAGCGTAGATCCACCCGTCGAGGTGGGCTTGGGAACCCTGCTCACATCGTTTGGGGCCGTGAGCGACACCCCGGCCGGATCTCCTTGCGGATGGAACCCGAATAGGCGATAAACCTGGACGAGAGACTTGTGTGGTTAGTCAGGTCACGGCCGACACCCTCGCTGGGCTTCCGCTTGAAGGTTGCCGAGTACATGTCGTGTAAACGGCGGTAAGTGGTGAGAGAGTGTGTGAAGAAGTACACGCCTGCAGGGTTAACATCATATATTCGAATAGCCGTGTCCGCGGTAAAGGACTTCTGGGTTGCCTGTACAGTTCATAGACAAGTGAAAGTGGATACTCTAAAATATGCAAGATAAGCGTGATTGCTATGGATGGCGTTCTCGTAGGGAGACGGGAGCGGATCCATAGTGGTGTATTGATATGGTGAATATGTGGACTCGTGTGTGCCACCTCAAAAGAGTTACTTGCAGTCGTAGTTCAGGATAGCCACCGAGTCAAAGCTGGCTTGCTGCAGTCAAACTCCACCACCCCCCTTTGTTGATAATGATGCATATGTAGATAGCTCTGATGTAAGTCTTGCTAGGTACATTTGTACTCATGTTTGCCTATTTTATGTTTTTGCAGAGAGACTTCAGTCTCGCTAGTAGTTCCATGTGGACTTCGATGTTTAGCTTGTTACCTCAGCTACGATCTTGTGCCCTCGGCAGGATCTGATAGATAGTCAGGCTTCTCAGCCGTTTTCATTTCTAGATGTCTGTACTCAGACATGTTAAGATTCCGCATGTGCTTTGACTTGTATGCTCTGAATGTTGGGTCATGAGACCCATGATTGTAATATCTCGCTCCTCGGAGCCTATTGAATAAAATACTTGAGTTGTAGAGTCATCTTGTGATGCCATGTTGTATTTGCACATATCGAGCATATTGTGTGTATGTTATTGAAATGCTTGGTATGTGTGGGATCTGACTATCTAGTTGTTTATCCTTAGTAGCCTCTCTTACAGGGAAATGTCTCCTAGTGCTTCCACTAAGCCATGGTAGCTTGCTACTGCTCCGAAACACTTAGGCTAGCCGGCATGTGTCCTTCTTTGTTCCTATGTCTGTCCCTTCGGGGAAATGTCACACGATGAATACCGGAGTCCTGTTAGCCCGCTACAGCCCGGTTCACCGGAGTCCTGCTAGCCCAGTGCTACAGCCTGGATTCACTCGCTGATGACCGACACGTTCGATGCTGGGTCATGGATGCTTGTTCCTGCAAGTTTGTGCCACTTTGGGTTTACGACTAGCCATGTCAGCCCGGGCTCCTTATCATATGGATGCTAGCGACACTATCATATACGTGTGCCAAAAGGCGCAAATGGTCCCGGGCAAAGGTAAGGAGACACCCGTGGGGATACCGTGCGTGAGGCCGCAAAGTGATATGAGGTGTTACATGCTAGATCGATGTGGCATTGAGTCGGGGTCCTGACATTTAACCCCTTCAAGCTTCCTAGTTGCAATGGCTCCACAACTAAGTCCTTTCACGAGGACATCTGACGTGACAATTCCACGACAGTTGGCGCCCACCATGGGGCCAGCGCACGGTGGATTTGAGTTCTTGAAGGGCAACTTCGAAGGGCTCAAGGGATACGTAACGGGCCGGATGACCAAGAGTCGTCGCGGCAAGATTTACATCGATGATGAAGGCTGGGGCCCCGATGCCGGCTCAATTAAGTACGGATACCGGGTCCCCTTTGGAGGAATCCATGTCTTCACCGGTCGGATCGAAGAGCCGGGACCTATGCCGGACAGCGGCACCGACCTCATCGAGACGGCTCAGCGTGCGAGGAAGACCTAGGCTCAACCCGTCATGAAGCGTGCTTTCGTGGGATGCATCCACGGAGAGGAACTTTCTAAAGGATCTGAAGATGATGGTGAGACGGCCGTCCTCTCAGACGGTGATTCATCCGCCGGTTCAATAGATTCGTTGTATCAGGTGCAAGACGACGTGCTCGGGGGCTGTTCCGATGGCATCAGTATTCCGGACCCCTATGAGCCGCCAAGATGGGCAGGAATCTTCATGGCTGGGACTCAGCCCGGCTCTAACTCTACGGCTGCTGCAGCAATAACATCCGGGATAGGGACAGCTGGGGCAGGTGGCCCTGTGCGCCCGCCGGCTCAGGTGCTGATAGACCTCATGGACAAGCTTACGGCCCTGTTAACCACCACGGTTATCCCTGCGAACAAAGATGAGCATGACGCGGAGGTGGCACGGGTGCGTGAGGAGATAGCTCAGGCCAAGGAGGCCTTGGCAGCTGAGGATACTAGACTAGCTACAGAGCGGGCGGCTCTCGACGCCCGGGCATAGCGGTTGCAGTCGGAAGCTTACCAGCTCACGATGAGCTTAAACGCGTCCAATGAGGTAATGAGGAGGAGACACCAGAAAACCCAATCCCGTTTACCTCCGAATTACGACCCTCGGGTTCTTTTCGCTACACCCGGAGCCGGCCCAAGTAACCCGCCAGATACCAATCAGTTTATGACAGCCAGAGCAGGAGGACCGGCTTAGCCTCGAGAGATGCCACCTCCTCATGTGAGCATGGCACCACCGTGTTATGTGCCAATACCGGAGGGTCACTTTTCCAACCCCATGGAGAACTTAATCGCGGCTTCGGTGCGCTTGGCGGCTCTGCCCATGGACGGTGATGACCCGACAGCGGTGGAGACCCGAAGGGTCAGAGAGCTTCTCCAGACGGCCCTGGCTCAGCAAGAGACATATTCTTACAGCAGGGACATGATTCATTCAACTCCTCCGCCTTGGTTAGCACCGCCTCGTCAGAACCGGAGCCCGAGTTACAGCAGGCACATGGAGTCCGAAGCTTTGTCAAGCAACGCCCAATGTCGTAACCAACATGGTGGCTATAACCCGGTGCAAGACCGAATACATCAGGAGAACAAGCGGGCGGCTCAGTTGGCGGCTCAACAGGCGGCTCATCAGGATATCCCAGAGTATCCAACGACTTCTGTTGAGGCGTGAGTAGCCACTAGAACCGGTGGTGTTCCTTGTTTGGTACCGGCTTTGCGCAACGTGCACCTACCCAAGGACTTCAAGGGACCTCGAAAGGTATCGAATTACACGGCGGACTTACAGCCCAGAGCACGGATCGAGTTATGAGATGGCCATGGAGCTGTTGGAAGTCAGTGACGCGGCAATGGCTAAATATTTCACCATGATGCTAGATGGAACGGCCCGGTCTTGGTTAAAAGGTTTGCCACCCAATTCCATTGGTTCATGGGAAGAGTTAAAAGCCCGTTTCATCCAGAACTTCAAGGACACCTATAAGCAATCTATGTCGATCGTGGACTTGACGAATTTTAAGCAAGAGGAGGGTGAGTCCACCACCCATTGGGTATGCCGGGTCAAGGAGATAATTCATTCATCTGACAAGATGGATGTCGGTTCTGCAGTCCTTATGTTGGAGAAGAATTGCAGCTTTGAGCCGCTGAGGCAGAAACTGGGGTGCCTTAAACGCGACTGCTAGGATATGGGTACGCTAATGGCGGCTTTAGTCAAACATGCCGATTCTGATAGTACCAAGGATCCCGCCTCTGACGATGAGAAGACGGGGAAGGGAAAAAGGAACGGAAGTTGAAAGGGTCAATAGCATAACCCGAGGAATCTAAGTGGCAATAAGCGTAAGGCGGACGGTAACCCGGAGTTTGTGGCCAATGCACAAGGTAACAATCAAAGACGTAAGGGTAAGCCGCCTCAATCCGGCGGGTCAGGCCCATCTCTTGAGCAGCTACTCAATGAGCCCTGCCCGAAACACGGCACCCGGGAGCACCCCGCCACACACCTATGGCAAGATTGCGCGATCATGAAGGCATTTAAAAATTCCAACACCTTTGATGGCAGTCATGGATCTGGCAGCGGCTCAGGGGCTGGCGGTTTTCATGGCCCGGGCGGTGGTTCAAATTCCGGCTTTCAGGGGCATCCAGGCGGTAATAGTCAGCAGCAGTCTGGTCAGGGAGGGCAGCAGCAGCAACAGTCGGGTTATCAAAACTATCCGAAACAGTTGAGTGGTGGGCAGTATCACGTGTTTACCACTAGTTTATGCAAACGTGACCAGAAGGTTCATAAGAGGGTCGTGAATTCTATTGAGCCGGCAATTCCTCGTTATTTGAGATGGTCAGAACAGCCCATTATATGGAGCAGAGAGGATCACCCTCCATGGGTCGATAATCCGGGTCAGCTAGCCTTGGTGGTAGCACCCCAAGTTGGTGGATATAAGTTCACTAAGGTACTCATGGACGGTGGTAGCAGCATCAATATCCTCTACTATGAGACCTTTCAGCGCATGGGGTTGACTGAGAAGAATTTGAGAACATCCAACACTGTTTTCCATGGGGTGGTTCCGGGTAAGTCGGCTTACCCAGTTGGTAAGATTGAATTGGAGGTGGCCTTTGGAGATGAGTACGACTCCAGAGAAATTGACGTTTGAAGTGGTTAAAATCAGGAGTCCATATCACGCTATGTTTGGGCGACTGGCTTATGCTAAATTCATGGCACGGACATATTATGTTTACTTATAGCTCAAGATGTCGGGTTACAAGGGCACCATCACTGTGCATGGGAGTCGAAAGGTGGCCTTGGAATGTGAAGAAGGCGACGCGGCTTATGCTGAGTCTGCCTGTGCCATGGAGGAGCTCAAATTTTATCAAGACAATGTTGACTCGGCGGATATGACCTCCCTCAAGAAACCAACTACTAAGCATGACCCGGCGTTGAAGTTTAAATCGGCCGCTGAGACAAAGCTTGTTGACTTTACCCCAGGAGATGCTTCTAAACAGTTCAGTATCAGTGCCAATTTGGATCCTAAATAGGAAAGCGTGCTCATCGAGTTCATCCGTCAGAACCGGGACATCTTTGCATGGAAGCCTTCTGACATGCCAGGTGTACCGAGGGAACTCGCTGAGCACACTCTCAATATTGATTCAAAGTATAAGTCGGTCAGGCAGTTTCTCCGACGGTTCAACGAAGAGAGATGGAAAGCTATTGGGGAAGAGGTCGCCCGGCTCTTAGCGGCCGGGTTTATTGTTGAAGTTTTTCATCCGGAGTGGTTGGCTAACCCAGTGTTAGTGCTCAAGAAGAACGGCACTTGGCGGATGTGTGTGGATTACACGGACTTAAACAAGGCTTGTCTGGCTGATCCCTTTGCTCTCCCCTGTATTGATCAAATCATTGATGCTACGGCGGGTTGTGAACGTTTGAGCTTCTTGTATGCTTACTCTGTTTATCATCAGATCAAGATGGAAGTTAAGGACCAGGAGACGACAGCTTTCATCACTCCGTTTGGAGCCTTCTGCTATGTACCTATGCCATTTGGACTCAAAAGTGCCCAGGCGACTTATCAGCGGTGTGTGCAGAACTATTTGCACGATCAAATTGGGCGTAATGTTCATGCTTACATAGATGACATTGTGGTGAAGTCCAGAGAAAAGCAAACCTTGATATCTGATTTGAAAGAGATCTTTGATAATCTCTGGGTTTACAAGATGATGCTTAACTCGGCCAAGTGTGTGTTTGGTGTACCTGCGGGCAAGCTCTTAGGTTTTCTGGTGTCAAACAGAGGCATTGAAGCTAATCCGGAGAAGATTAAGGCGATTACCTCTCTGGTTAAGCCGGCGTGCATCAATGATGTTCAGCGACTAGCGGGTCGTGTTGCCGCTTTAAGCCGGTTAGGTGAGAAGGCCCTTCCACTATATCAGAAGATGAAGAAAACTGACACCTTTGTCTGGAGTGATGTTGCGGATGCTGTCTTTGAAGACTTGAAGAGGCAATTGTCTGAACCACCGATTCTTGCGGCTCCCATTGACATAGAGCCGTTGCTGTTGTATGTGGCTGCTAATTCACGAGCGGTCAATGTTGCCATCGTGGTGGAGCGTAAGGAAGCTGGCAAGGAGCATTCGGTTCAACGGCCGGTTTACTATATCAGTGAGGTGCTCATTGAGTCTAAACAAAGATATCCACATTGGCAGAAACTCGTTTACGGAGTGTTTATGGCCAACCGGAAGTTGAAGCAGTACTTTCAAAGTCATCCTATAATTGTGGTAAGTTCTACCCCTTTGGGAGACATCATCCAGAATAGGGAGGCCACAGGACGAGTCGCCAAGTGGGCTATCGAGCTTGGGCCTCATGGCTTGAAGTACATGCCACGTACTACTATTAAGTCTCAGGCCTTGGTGGACTTTATCAATGATTGGACAGAGTTACAGGCGCCTGAGGAGAAGCCAGATAACACATATTGGACTATTCACTTTGACGGGTCCAGGCAGCTAGAAGGCTCGGGGGCTGGAATTGTTTTAACTTCCCCTCGAGGTGACAAATTTCGTTATGTACTCCGTCTTATGTTCCCATGTACTAACAATGCAACTGAGCATGAGGCCTTACTCCATGGTCTCCGGATGGCCAAGGAGATGAACTTAAGCCGGGTAAGGTGTCTGGGCGACTCAGATCTCGTGGCTCAACAGGTGTCAGGCAAGTGGGATTCCAAGGATCCTCTCATGGCGGCTTATCGACGTGAAGTAGATGTCGTGGCTGGACATTTCAAGGGTTATCAAGTGGAGCACATTGATCGAAGGAAGAATGAGGCGTCTGGTGCTTTAAGCCGGCTGGGATCTCAACGTAAGCTGGTGCCACCTAACACCTTTCTTGATGTTTTGCATAACCCTTCTATCAAAGTGCCTACCGAGGAAGAACTAGCGGTGCTAGACCCGGAGGCACAACTGGTGGCGGCTCTTCACGTTATCCCGGATTGGACAGTGCCCTATTTGGCTTACATGACCCGGGGTGAGTTACCTGAGGATGAGACCCTGGCAAGGCAAATCGTCAAGCGCTCCAAATCTATGACGATTGTTAACAGCGAGTTACATCACCTAAGTGTCATTGGGGTGTTTCAACGCTATGTGTCCCCTACGGAAGGCCAAGAAATACTCCGTGAGATCCATGAAGGGGATTGTGGCCATCATGCCGGGTCAAAATCTCTGGTAGCAAAAGCTTTCCGTCATGGTTTCTACTGGCTCACGGGTCATGCTGATGCGGAGGATCTGGTCAGTAAATGTGATGGTTGTCAAAAGTTTTCACGACGTGCTCATGTGCCGGCTCAAGAGTTAAGGATGATCCCAATTACTTGGCCGTTCGCAGTCTGGGGGATTGACATGGTTGGACCTTTCAAAAGGTCTAAGGATAAAAAGACACATCTCCTGGTGGCAGTGGATAAATTTACAAAGTGGGTTGAGGCAGAGCCAGTCAGTAAGTGTGATGCGGCCACAGCGGTTCAGTTCATGAAAAAGGTGATCTTTCGTTTTGGTTTCCCACACAGCATTATAACTGATAATGGCACAAATCTCTCCAAGGGAGCCATGGAAGAGTTCTGTCAACGAGAACATATCCGGCTTGATGTTTCGGCTGTTGCTCATCCTCAATCCAATGGTCAAGCGGAAAGAGCTAATCAAGAGATCCTAAAGGGCATCAAGCCCCAGCTCTTTGTCCCCCTAAAACGGACTCCGGGTTGTTGGGTGGATGAGTTACCCTCTGTGCTATGGAGCATCAACACTACGCCTAACAGATCTACGGGTTACACACCTTTCTTCATGGTCTATGGAGCAGAGGCAGTTCTGCCAAGTGACATCCGACATGACTCACCTCGCGTGGAGGCTTACGTTGAGGTGGATAACGAAAAGGCTCGTCAGGACGCACTTGAATTGTTGGATGAGGAGCGAGACTTGGCAATAGCCCGCTCGGCGATTTACCAGCAAGACCTGCATCGCGATCACAGCCGCCGGGTTAAGAGCAGAACCTTTCAGGAAGGCGACTTGGTACTCCGGCTCATCCAGGATCAAGCTGACATGCACAAGCTATCTCCGCCTTGGGAAGGACCCTTTGTGGTCAGCAAGAATCTGAACAACGGGTCATATTACCTCATTGACGTTCGAGAGCAGAAAGACTCACATAAGTCAGAGGAGGAGACCCGCCGGCCGTGGAATATAGCCCATCTTTGGCCTTACTATACTTGAGCCACCGACTCTTCAGATGTATATATTTTTGACGATGTACATATTATATAAAGTAATAAAGCAGGACCTCTGTCCTTTTTTCCATAAAGAATGTTTTTATGTCTTGTTTATCAGGTGGTGGATACTACCAACAGGGAGCGGATCATATCTGAATCCAGCTTCCCTTTGGTCCGGCTTATGATCATATCTGAATCTAGCCATGATCACTTGGGGGCTTCCTGTTCAAACATAGGTCGTATTCGAACCAAAGAGAACATAGTTGTCGATACCCGCTTGATCGGCATACTGCCAAACCCACTTGGGGGCTTCTTGATCATATTTGAATCACAACTTAACTCCTTTGGGTCTGATGTGGATCGTATTCGAATCAGCATCATTAAACAACTCTTATGGTCACTTGGGGGCTTCCTGTTCAAAAATGGGTCGTATTCGAACCAAAGAGAACATAGCTATCGATACCCACTTGATCGGCATCACCAAAGCCACTGGGGGCTATATGATCGTATCCGAATCTTAGCTTAACCCCTTTGGAACGGTTTTCTGGTCGTATTCGAATCGGAGGCCTTTTTGAACATTGTTTATGATATATCATAAGCATAATTACCTTACTATTTTGAGACCTTTTTTGAAAGCACTGTGAGATGGCTTTTGATTCTTCCGGCTTAATATTAATTATCTGAAGTTGTTAAGTGCTAGGTGAGCATTATATGTTCCGACTTTTAGGAGTTGAATCCATCCACATGGTGAAGGTCACATAAAAAGGTGGGATTACCAAAGGGATTGCAGGATGAAGCAAGCAAATTTAACATCAAGGAGACAAACGATCAACATGAGCTAGAAATATATAACAATGGCGGCTTACGAAAGTATTAAGCGCCATAAACATGCACGAAGGCATGACAAACATTGAGAGTTTTTTTCTATCCTATTATAAGACTCCCTGAGTCTGAATAAATGGAGCATTGTTTTTGTGAAGTTATAAAACGCTGGGCAGTTCATTCCTTCGGCGGGCTTGAAGATTTCGGGTTATCCTTCTCCGCCTCTCTGTCGGTTGCTTTGTCCTGGAAGGTGGACGAGGCCCAGTCAATGCCACTCAAGGCTTCAAACTCAGCTTCATCATCTATTAAACCGGTCGGGTCCACTTTAGGGGCAAAGGTATGCTTATGCGTTGGTGGGATCAGGCTGACTTGGTCATATGGAATGTTCGGGATTCTCCGGTTCTCGCTATCATAGGCCGGCGAATACTTAGTAAGATCAGTGTCATCCCCAATAAGGGTAGCCAAGGGACGTACGACTTTGACACAGGCGGTGAAATCTTGATCATCAAATGCAGAACCGTCCTCCTTAAGGCTCGGATATCCAAGAGAGAGATCAGCTAAGTCAAGCTCCGATGTCCATGCCTTTGCCCGGCTCAATGCGGCCACGACTCTGGCTCTGGCGGATGCCTGCCTTAAATCTTGAATTCGCTGAGGTAGCACAACAAGATGCTTCAGTACGTCTTGTAAAAGGCGGGGGGGGTGTTTTATAAGGCTACAACGGCCAAGGCACGTTGTGACCCGGAGTACAGCTATTCCACTAAGGTGTAAACTGCTTTAAGCTTGATCAGCATGTTTTGCTTAAGGTTGGTACTCCTGGGGCCTGTGTGTGCATAAACATAACAGTCAGCCGGAGGTAACTATTACAATAGTCATTGGAAGATTACAATGTTTGAGGTTTTGCACGGTAACTTACCGAAGATGGCTGAGACCATTTGAGATATCTGCCGTTTTAAGTCGGACAGCTCGGTTGTTGCCTCTGCAAGAGATGCTTCTGCTGTCTCGGCCCGAGTCACCAGTGAAGCCTTCTCATCAGCCCAAGCTTTCTTCTCTGACTCAAAATTTTTCTTCAACTTCTCATTTTCAGAGACACTGAATTCAAATTTGGAGTTGGCCTTCTGAGTTTCAAGTTCTTGAGTTTCCAGACGACTCTTTAAAATAGTAAGCTCCGACTCAAATTGACTTATGGTGGCCTGCATTGACACCAGGTTAGGGTAAGGATCACGGTAAGGTAACACTTAAAGTCCCAAGCATTTTACAAGTAAAGATACTTGGCACTTGGGGGCTAATGTATGCGGAAGAGTTTTTTAACCTACCATACCGGGTCACACATATTAAGTCTCAAGCACTTCACAAGTAAAGATACTTGACCCTTGGGGGCTAATGTATATTGCAAATTTAAACCTATCATGTTATAACCGGGTTAAATATATTCTCTTTAAACTGGACAAACAAACAGTAAGCAGATTTCTACAGCATATTATTTCATAAGCAATAGACTTGGGGGCTGGTACAGTAAGTAAGATTCAGGAAAATAGCATAAGTTATACCTCAGATTTGTGTTGTATTTGTTTCACCATGTCAATTTCTAGGTCACAACTATTATGCACCTGGTTCAGATAGACCGAGACTATATCACCAATGCTTAAGTGAGTATAGTCAGTGATGTCTTGTTTGGCTCTTCGACGCTCGGCAAATTCTTCCTTGGCAGTACATTGGGAAAGAACAGTAGGCCGCCCCGGTTCAACAAATTGACTTTTCAGATATACAACTTCCGGGTCAGTCGTCTTGGCCTGGCTAGGAACTTCCGGGTTATTAGAGTTGTGGATAACATCTTTTGCAGGCGGGTCAGAGGTTGGCACCGGAATATCAGAAGCCGGTTCAGGCGGTGGCTGATGGGTGGAGCTAGCAGGAGCGGACGAGTCAAGCGCCGGTTTAATGACAACCAGGTCTTGAGACGGCTTATTTTTCCTCGCCTTCTTGCTGGGCTTCACTTGCAGGCTGTCAATAAAGGAAGAAGGATGAGTATTAAAGCATAAAGTACGGTAAAACTTAAAGTAAGAAAGGTTACATTACCCGGGAGCCGTTTGGAAAGCTGGCATGTTTGATTGCATAGACTCGTAGAAAGAAGGAGAGGTATCCTGATAATTGGAGTCAAATGAATTGAGAGGTTGACGAATCAAACCCACCAAAGGTAAAACAGAACGTAAATCAGAGATAACCTCGGTCTGGCACTTCCTAGTTACATCGGGTAAGCCGGAGGAGAGTTCTGCATCTTGATTGGCCCGAGTCTGCCTCCGGTTCTCAAGCTGTTGTTGCTTCAAAAGAAATTGAGGATCTTGATAAGCTAGAGGATGTGAAAATCTTACTTTCCGGGTCACCCTTCGGGTTTTTTGTTTTGGCAAAGGCTCTGAGTCGGAGGAGATTATAGTTACCTCTTCTTCAACTGCTTGACTGTTCCCTGTATCCTCCTGAAAGGACAGAATGTCAGTAAAATAGCGACAAGGGAGTTAAGAAAGTTAAAGGATTACCTCTTCATCATCCGAAGAAGTATCATCCAATTTGAATAACTCAGAGGCGTTGGGTTTCTTCTTCTTTGAGGTTCCCGTCTTGGTGTCTTTCCTTTCGGTTTTCTTGGCTGCCCTAGCTTGTTTGACAGCGTCATGATCATATTTGACCTTCCAGAAGTTATCATCGGCCTGTGGAAAAGGATAAAGAATTATGAGCTCAAATAAGGTATAACGAAGCAGAGAGTATTTATTAAGATTGATAACTCACTACAAGGACCGGGTTCTTCTTGCAGAAGGGAAGTAAGCCAAAGGTATTACTGGTTATAGTGCCCTCCTTCAGCAGTGACTGGGTTGTAGCATCTACCACATCATCTGGTAAGTCATCAGGACTATGACGCATTGGATCGTCCTTTTCGCCTGTGTAAGTACGCATTAAGCCGGGGCGGCGGCTTAATGGAAGTATTCGCCAAGTGACCCAGACTCGTACCAGATCGATGCCATTTAAACCATTTCCCAAAAGAGCTTTAATCTTCTTGATGGTGGGATTAAGAGGCAGACGTTCAACAGCGGTCAGTTTATCCGCTAGCGGATGGTTGGACTCAAGGCGCAGGGCGCAAAAGCCGGGCAGAGGCTTCTCATCAGCCGGAGAAGTGTCCTAGTAGTAGAACCATGTCTGGTTCCAATCTCTTGGGTGACTCGGCAGCTCAGCATAAGGAAAAAGGCAATCTCTCCGTCGCTGGATCAAGATGCCACCAAGTTCAAGACTAGCCCCGTTGGCACATTCATTCTGCCGGTTCAAGTAAAAAAGTTCTCTGAACAAAAGCAGAATTGGCTCCTCTCCCAGATACACCTCACAGAAGACTTGAAAATTGCAAAGGTTTGACACGGAATTGGGTCCAATGTCTTGAGGTCTAAGATCAAAGAAATTCAAAACTTCCCTGAAGAATTTTGAGCCGAGAGGGGCAAATCCCTGGTTCATGTGATCCGTGAAAACTACCACCTCCCCTTCTTTGGGTTGAGGCCTCTCTTCAGATGGCTCAGGGGCACGATAAGACATGACCTCCTTTTTTGGTAGGTGGCCAGACTTCACGAACTCAGCAAGTTTACTCTTAGTAACTATGGATGGGACCCAATTGCAGGTTACAGGGGACTTGGCCGCCTTAGGTGCCATGACAACAGTTGTCCTATTACAAAATAAGAAGTTCCGGTTCAAATTTTAAACCAGGAGAAATATCCAAATTATTTAAGGTAGCAGATTACGAAGGGGCCTAATGATATAAGGATGACTGTGTAACAATATTTAAGCCGCTACAAGTATCAAGAGCAGTTCAAAATTCTTAAGGTCATGAGAAGGAAGCAAGACTCATAGGTGAGTGTCATTTATTTAAGCCGGACCAATGGACAGTTGTGTTTAAGAGCATCTACCAGAAGAAGTTTTCCGGGTGATAAAAACAGGTTTCATAATCTTCTGCTAATATTTGAGATCAAATGTCTGTTCTGATAAGAAAATTTTCTAGACCTAAAAATAGGGCAGAGAAGTTCATACACTCGAAGAGGGTTTCCAAACAAGGGAAATGAGATCTGTTTCTATGCAAGATAAACACAAACAATTACCGCAGCAGTTCTATGTAGTTTTTACAATCTAAACAGGGCATTGGAGGTGAAAACTAGCGAGGGTTTGCGTCGGGCGGTGATGAACGCCGACGAACTCAACAAAGTTCCAATGCAGATCTAAGAAAGGGAAGGAGAGGAACTCACGGATGTGGACGAGCTGCGGAGGTTCACCATCGATTTCTGGTCAGAGTCAGGTTGATGCAGCAGCCTGAGTCGGTGAAGACAAGGGGTTCGACGGCGGCGGCGGTGGAGCTGGAGAGGAAGCAAGAGAAAGAGGACGACTGAAAGAGGGAAGAATGAAAAACCTAGGTCGCCCTATTTATAAAGGAAGACTGACCGAGATGGCGCGAGAAATGAGGAGACCAAAACATCATTATCCAGCGGCCCCGACGCCTCGATTCTCGGGATGGTCAGTAAAGGCAAAGAACCGTTGGAGGATATGAGGGAATAAAATATGAGTTTTATTGAAGATGATGTCATGGTGATTTGACCTGGATCCACATGATGACGTCACTTCGGGTTAAAGTTTCCGCGCAAGACAAAAGACTGAAGGCCAGTTCCATAAGGTATTTTAAGATTAACATGAACAGGTTCAAATCAATCTGGGGCCTAATGTTGGGGATATAGCTATTTGTGTAAGCCGCCCAGGAGGGGTCGGGTTACGCAAAGAGGACTCACCAGAAAGAAGGCCAAGACCAAAGCATGAAGATGGCGGTTCAATGGAGGGCTTAAGGCCCAGAGGCGACTTAAGGCCCGTTGTAGTAAACCGCCACAGTAGTATGACTTGTATCATAAGGTAGACTTAACTAGTCACCAAGCCGGACACGGTTTATAAGCCGTCCGGGACTCTGTAAGCCGCAGGGTGTCAACCCGTGTATATAAGGGGACGACCTGCTGGCGGCTTAGGGCAAGAAACAACTCATCGAGAGCCGGGCATAGCATATCTCGCTCCCTGGTCATCGAAACATCAATACCAACCCAACTAGACATAGGCCTTACCTTGACCGTAAGGGGCCGAACTAGTATAAACCCTCTCATGTCCTTTGTCCCGTTTAACCCCTTCAAGCTTCCTAGTTGTGATGGCTCCACAACTAAGTCCTTTCACGAGGACATCTGACGTGAAAATTCTACGACATAAGGTATCCTACACACCGCGCAAAAATTACGTAGAGACATTTCTCTGAATTCATCATATAAATGAAATGATACTGCAGGCGGTGACTTCTTAGGATAATAATAAAAGTTTTGCATGAAAGTATTGGTGAGTAAGAGATACCGATCGATCCGGTCGTTCATGAAACCGGTGAGGCCTGCGTTCTCGATCAAAGAATAAAAATCTTCGTGAATCCCAGCTTCTTTCAAGAAATCATTGCATGGTCATTCACACGACGCACTTCCACTAAGCGAGGAAGGTTGTACTTGGCTTTTTCATTCTCTTTGGTATGTTTTTCCTGAGAGCCTTGGCTAGAAGAGCCCCTCAAAAATTTCCTTAACATTTTTTGAAAATTTCTAAAATTTTAGTAACTTCAAAATAAAAGTGAATAAAACTAAACAGGATTGGTAGCAACTACTCCTACAAGTGCCTAGAGCCTATATCATGCATTAGAATTGCTTGGGACCTCATAAATTTAACATGCAAGCTCAAGAACATGGTCACCTATGCAGCAAAAATTTGCAATGAATAAAGCACTAGAACAAAAACTAATTGGACCAATGGAGGAGTCACATACCAAGCAACAATCTCCCAAAGCAGTTTTGTGAATGGAGCTTTGAGCAAGGAGATCGAAAATCGCAGCAAAATGAGCTAGAACTCGTGCTTGAGCTGGATGGGGATTTTTTTGGGTAGAAGATGAAGTGTGTGGATGCTGGCATAAGTGGAGGGGGCCACCAGGGGCCCACGAGACAGGGGGGTGCGCCCAGGTGGGGTGAGCATGCCCTCCACTCTCGTGGCCTGGTGCTTGCCCCTCCTGTAGTGATTTCAGTGCCTCAAATCCTCAAGTATTCCATAAAAAATCATACTAAATTTGCAGGGCATTTGGAGCACTTTTATTTTTGGGATATTTTTTAATGCACGGATAATTCAGAAAACAGACAGATAAAACTATTTTTGCTTTATTTATTCTAAATAACAGAAAGTAAAAAGAGGGTACAGAAGGTTGTGCCTTCTAGTTTCATCCATCTCGTGATCATCAAAATGAATCCACTAACAAGGTTGATCAAGTTTTGTTAACAAACTCATTCTGAATAACACGGAACCGGAGAAATTTCGAATAACACTAAGTTACCTCAACGGGGATATGAAAATACCCAACAATTAGAATATCATACTTTTTCTTGACAGTAGGGAGAGGAAATTCAAAACCTCCAGTAATAATAGTTGGAACTTTTCCAATAGAATTGATGCTATGAACTTGAGATTGTTTCCTCGGAAAGTGTACTGTATGCTCATTACCATTAACATGAAAAGTGACTTTGCCTTTGTTGCAATCAATAGCAGCCCCTGCAGTATTCAGAAAAGGTCTACCAAGGATAATCGACATACTATCGCCCTCGGGAATATCAAGAATAACAAAGTCCGTTAAGATAGTGACATTTGCAACCACAACAGGCACATCCTCACAAATACCGATAGGTATGGCAGTTGATTTATCAGCCATTTGCAAAGATATTTCAGTAGGTGTCAACTTATTCAATTCAAGTCTATGATATAAAGGGAGAGGCATAACACTAACACCGGCTCCAAGATCACATAAAGCAGTTCTAACATAATTTCTTTTAATGGAGCATGGTATAGTTGGTAACCCCAGATCTCCAAGTTTCTTTGGTATTCCACCCTTAAAGGTGTAATTATCAAGCATGGTGGAAATTTCAGCTTCCCGTATCTTTCGTTTATTTTTAATGATATCCTTCATATATTTAGCATAAGGGTTTACTTTAAGCATATCAGTTAAGCGCATACGTAAGAAGATAGGTCTAATCATTTCAGCAAAGCGCTCAAAATCCTCATCATCCTTTGTCTTGGATGGTTTAGGAGGAAAGGGCATGGGTTTCTGAACGCATGGTTCTCTTTCTCTACCGTGCTTCCTAGCAACAAAATCTCTCTTATCATAATGTTGATTCTTTCATTGTGGGTTATCAAGATCAACAGCAGGTTCAATCTCTACTTCATTGTTTTTGCTAGGTTGAGCATCAACATGAACATTATCATTAACACTATCACTAGGTTCATGTTCGTCACCTGATTGTGTTTCAGCATCAGAAATAGAAATATATTGGGATTCTCAGGTGTGTCTACAGTAGGTTCACTAGAAGCATGCAAAGTTCTATCGTTTTTCTTTTTCTTCTTTTTAGAAGAATTAGGTGCCTCTAAATTATTTTGCTGAGAATCTTGCTCGATTCTCTTAGGGTGGCCTTCAGGATACTAAGGTTCCTGAGTCATTCTACCAGTTCTAGTAGCCACTCTAACAGCAAAGTCATTTTTATTATTTAATACATTAAGCAAATCATTTTGAGCTTTAAGTACTTGCTCAGCTTGAGTAGCAACCATAGACGCATATTTGCTAATGAGTTTGAGTTCACCTTTAACTCTAGCCATATTATCGCTCACACGTCCTACCTCGAAAGCATTATTCTTTAACTCTCTACGAACATAAGCATTAAAACTTTCTTGTCTAGCCATAAAGTCATCAAATTCATCTAAGCATGGGCTATGAAATTTAGTAGAGGGGATTTCAACTTTATCATATCTATAGAGAGAATTTACCTTTACTATCCGTGTCGGGTTATCAAGACAATGTGGTTCTTCAATAGGCGGTATATTAAGACCATGTATTTCTTCAATAGGAGGTAAATTCTTAACATCTTCAGCTTTAATACCTTTTTCTTTCATTGATTTCTTTGCCTTTTGCATATCTTCAGGACTGAGAAATAAAACACCTCTCTTCTTCGGAGTGGGTTTAGGAATAGGCTCAGGAGTTGGCTCAACTGGTTCAGGAATTGCCTCAGGAATTGGCTCAGGAAGAGTCTAATTATTTTCGTTAGTCAACATATTATTCAATAGTAATTCAGCTTCATCGACTGTTCTTTCCCTGAAAACACAACCAGCACAACTATCCAAGTAGTCCTTGGAAGCATCTGTTAGTCCATTATAAAAGATATCGAGTATTTCATTTTTCTTGAGAGGATGATCAGGCAAAGCATTCAGTAACTGGAGAAGCCTCCCCCAAGCTTGTGGGAGACTCTCTTCTTTGATTTGCACAAAATTATATATTTCCCGCAAGGCAGCTTGTTTCTTACGAGGAGGGAAATATTTGGCAGAGAAGTAATATATCATATCCTGGGGACTACGCACACAACCAGGAGCAAGAGAATTATACCAAGTCTTAGCATCACCCTTTTACGAGAACGGAAATATCTTAAGGATATAAAAATAGCGAGATTTGTCATCATGAGTGAACAGGGTAGCTATATCATTCAACTTGGTCAGATGTGCCACAACAGTTTCAGATTCAAGGCCATAAAAAGGATCAGATTCAACTAAAGTAGTAATCTCAGGATCAACGGAGAATTCATAATCCTTATCAGTAACAAAGATAGGTGAAGTAGCAAAAGCGGGGTCAGGTTTCATTCTAGCATTAAGAGACTGCTGCTTCCATTTAGCTAATAATTTCTTAAGATCATATCTATCATTGCAAGCAAAGATAGCTCTAGCAGCTTCTTCATTCATAACATAACCCTCAAGAACAACAAGCAATTCATAATCATTGGGAGAACTTTCATCATCACTATCATCAATAATAGCATCTTCAATAATTTCATTCCCCCTAACTCTAGCAAGTTGTTCGTCAAGAAATTCACCTAATGGCAAAGTAGTATCACGCACAGAAGTAGTTTCATCATAAGTATCTTGCATAGCAGAAGTGGCATCATCAATAACATTACGACATATCAGAATTCATAGCAGTAGCGGGTTTAGGTGTCGCAAGCTTACTCAAAACAGAAGGAGAATCTAGTGTAGAGCTAGATGGCAGTTCCTTACCTCCGCTCGTAGTTGAGGGAAAAAGCATAGTCCTGTCATCTTTCAAGTTCTTCATAGTGATCAACAGATATAAATCCCAAGTGACTCAGAGAATAGAGCTATGCTCCCCGGCAACGGTGCCAGAAATTAGTCTTGATAACCCACGAGTGTAGGGGATAGCAACAGCTTTCGAGGGTAAAGTAATCAACCCAAATTTATTGATTCGACACAAGGGGAGCCAAAGAATATTCTTGAGTATTAGCAGTTGAGTTGTCAATTCAACCACACCTGGATAACTTAGTATCTGCAGCAAGGTATTTAGTAGCAAGTAGTATGATAATAAAGGTAACGGTGGCAAAAGTAAAGATAATAGTTTTTGGGGTTTTGTAGTAGTTGTAACAGTAGCAACGGAAAATTAAATAAGCGAAGAACAGTATGTGAAAAGCTCGTACGCAATGGATCAGTGATGGATAATTATGCCGGATGCGATTCCTCATGTAATAGCTATAACATAGGGTGACACAGAACTAGCTCCAATTCATCAATGTAATGTAGGCATGTATTCCGTAAATAGTCATACGTGCTTATGGAAAAGAACTTGCATGACATCTTTTATCCTACCCTCCCGTGGCAGCGGGGTCCTAGTGGAAACTAAGGGATATTAAGGCCTCCTTTTAATAGAGAACCAAAACAAAGCATTAGCACATAGTGAATACATGAACTCCTCAAACTACGGTCATCACCGAGAAGTATCCCGATTATTGTCACTTCGGGGTTGTCGGATCATAACACATAATAGGTGACTATAGACTTGCAAGATAGGATCAAAAACACACATATATTCATGAAAACATAATACGTTTAGGTCTGAAATCATGGCACTCGGGCCCTAGTGACAAGCATTAAGCATAGCAAAGTCATAGCAACATCAATCTCAGAACATAGTGGATACTAGGGATCAAACCCTAACAAAACTAACTTGATTACATGGTAAATCTCATCCAACCCATCACCGTCCAGCAAGCCTGCGATGGAATTACTCACGCACGGCGGTGAGCATCATGAAATTGGTGATGGAGGATGGTTGATGATGACAACGGCGACGAATCCCCCTCTCCGGAGCCCCGAACGGACTTCAGATCAGCCCTCCCGAGAGAGATTAGGGCTTGGCGGCGGCTCCATATCGTAAAACGCGATGAAACTTTCTCTCTGGTTTTTTTTCTCCCCGAACGTGAATATATGGAGTTGGAGTTGAGATCGGTGGAGGTCCAGGGGGCCCACGAGATAGGGGGCGCACCCAGGGGGAGGGGGCGCCCCCCCCACCCGTCTCGTGGATAGGGTGTGGGCCCCTTGGTCTTGATTCTTTCGCCAATATTTTTTATATTTTCCAAAAAGTGCCTCCGTGGATTTTCAGGACATTCCGAGAACTTTTTTTTTCTACACATAAAACAACATCATGGCAGTTCTGCTGAAAACAACGTCAGTCCGGGTTAGTTTCATTCAAATCATGCGAGTTAGAGTCCAAAACAAGGGCAAAAGTGTTTGGAAAAATAGATACGTTGGAGACGTATAAGGACCCACCTGGTCGAAGCGTACGTAGCGTTGTCATTCTGGTTGCGAACGTGTACGTACATATGATCGGTCTGTCTGCAGGATGCAGTGATGAACTGTGGCCAAGTAAGGAAGGGCATGTGTCATAGTAGAGGCACGCACGTAGAATGTACACGTACGTATAGCGGCCAGGGTACAAGAAAGTAAATACGGCCACGTATGTACATACGGGCGGGGTCTCGAACGCCTACTCGCGCATACGTACGACCAGGTCTCGTGTACATGGCTCGGTCGGAACGGAGAAATTGCGTCGTCATCGTGTTCATGGGGAGGCAACGGAATGAGTCGTGTTCATCGGGAGGCAACGGAACGCGTGCTGTTCATCGGGAGCCAACCGTCTTGGACGGAACAACCGATGGAAACGAGGCCTGGCGTACCGCAGAATGGAGGAAACGGCCTTGTGTTCGACTGTCCATGGTCGAAATGGGATCCTGTTCATTCGGAGGAGTCTGGCGTACCGCAAAATGGAGGAAACAGACTTCTCTTGGACCTCCTACGGTCGAAACGGGGTCCTGTTGATCGGGAGGGGTGTGGCATACCGCAAAACGGAGGAAATGGACTTGTCTTCGAGCGCTACGGTCGAAACGGGGTCCTATTCATCAGGAGGGGTGTGGCGTGCTACGTCTTGAGATTGCGTTGGTTTTCCTCGAAGAGGAGAGGGTGATGCAGCAATAGTAGCGTAAGTATTTCCCTCAGTTTTTGAGAACCAATGTATCAATCCAGTAGGAGGCTCCTCAAAAGCCCCACGCACCTACACAAACAAATTGAGAACTCGCAACCAACGCGATAAAAGGGTTGTCAATCCCTTCACGGCCACTTGCGAAAGTGAGATCTAATAAAGATAGTATGATAAGATAAATATATTTTTGGTATTTTATAATATAGATGCAAAAAGTAAAGATGCAAATAAAAGTAGATTGGAAGAAAATATGATAAGAGATAGACCCAGGGGCCATAGGTTTCACTACAGGCTTCTCTCAAGATAGCATAAGTATTACGGCGGGTGAACAAATTACTGTCGAGCAATTGATAGAAAAGCGAATAATTATGAGATTATCTAGGCATGATCATGTATATAGGCATCACGTCCATAACAAGTAGACCGACTCCTGCCTGCATCTACTACTATTACTCCACACATCGACCGACTCCTGCCTGCATCTAGAGTATTAAGTTCATAAGAACAGAGTAACACATTAAGCAAGATGACATGATGTAGAGGGACAAACTCAAGCAATATGATATAAACCCCATCTTGTTATCCTCGATGGCAACAATACAATACGTGCCTTGCAACCCTTTCTGTCACTTGGTAAGGACACCGCAAGATTGAACCCAAAGCTAAGCACTTCTCCCATGGCAAGAAAGATCAATCTAGTAGGCCAAACCAAACTGATAATTCGAAGAGACTTGCAAAGATAACTCAATCATACATAAAAGAATTCAAAGAAGATTCAAATATTATTCATAAATAAACTTGATCATAAACCCACAATTTATCAGATCTCGACAAACACACCGCAAAAAGAGTTTACATCGAATAGATCTCCACAAGAGAGAGGGAGAACATTGTATTGAGATCCAAAAAGAGAGAAGAAGCCATCTAGCTAATAACTATGGACCCGTAGGTCTGTGGTAAACTACTCACAACTCATCGGAGGGGCAAGGATGTTGATGTAGAAGCCCTCCATGGTCGATTCCCCCTCCGGCAGAGTGCCGGCGAAGGCTCCAAGATGGGATCTCGCGGATACAGAAGGTTACGGTGGTGGAAATTGTGTTTCGTCTGCCTCCTGGATGTTTTCGGGGTACGTAGGTATATATAGGAGGAAGAAGTACGTTGGTGGCCGCCCGAGGGGCCCACGAGACAGGGGGTGCGCCCTATAGGGGAGCGCCCTCCTATCTCGTGGGAGCCTCGGCTGCTTCTTGACTTGCACTCCAAGTCCTCTGGATCACGTTCATTCCAAAAATCACGCTCCCGAAGGTTTCATTCCGTTTGGACTCCGTTTCATATTCCTTTTCTTCGAAATACTGAAATAGGCAAAAAAACAATAATATGGGCTGGGCCTCCGGTTAGTAGGTTAGTCCCAAAAATGATATAAATGTGTAAAATAAAGCCCATAAACATCCAAAAGGGGTAATATAATAGCATGGAACAATCAAAAAATATAGATACATTGGAGACGTATCATGGCGTACCGCAAAACAGGACTCGGTGGGATACTGTTCATCTCCACCGTCAACTGCCTCCACGGGCTACTATACATCCACCATCGACCTCCTCCAGCCTTCACCTGCGACTGTTCATCCACGGGCTCCCGTTCATCCAGCCTCCACCGCGCGCTCCTCCACCAGCTACTGTTCAACCAGCCCTCTCCACAGGGTCCTATTCAACCACCCCTCCACGGGCTACTATTTATCCAGCCCTCCACCGGCTACTGTTTAACCAGCCCTCCACGGGGTCCTGTTCACGGGGTCCTGTTCATCCACCCCTCCACCATCTCGATCGATCGGGGTCCTGTTCATCCAGCGGCAATGGCCTCTACTACCACGGGGTCCTGTTCATCCAACCCCCCACCGGGAACTGTTCATCCAACCCCCCAACAACGCTCACTGTTCATCCAGAGGCAGCAGGTTCAATCGGCTTCAATTAGCAGCAGTAGCGAAGGAATCACTCGGGTTCAGTTAACAGCAAGGATCGATCGATCGCTCGGGTTCAGTAATGCGTAGCCTGCAGTGCAATCGCTCGGGTTCAGTTGGAGTCCAACGCCTCGTTCGGGTTTAGTTAGAGCGCAACGCCTCGCACACACGCGCGTATGTGTACGAGAGAAATGCGCATCGCTCGGCCCCCGACCACCCACCGTAACCGGGAACTCCTCGATATTTTCCTCACCCTCGCTTCTACCACGTTTTTTTCCGTCATAGACAACCCAAAGAATGTCATGCGGTTGCGTCTCCGGCCCGCCCAGGACGAAAAACCCATTTTCTGTCATGATTTTTTGTCATAGAAGTAGGAGCCCACCACATCTATGATGATACCGGATTTTGTCACAATTATCATCATAGAAGTGTCATAAGCATGACAGAAAAAAAATCGTTCGGCCTAGAATGTCACAGATGTGTCTTTTTTTGTAGTGTGTGTACGTGTTGATTCCACCCTAACCTTTCCGAAGCGGACCTCTCTTAATAGTACGTCTTTCCTACGACTCAAATCCACCGAAAAGAAACATAGAGAATCGCCGTCTTCAATAGGCTCCGAGGGGCACCGAATCGTCTTGTGCCTAGGCATGAGATAACTGAAATGCTCAATGCACACGATTAGTCTGCAAATGTACTGTCATCAATCACCAAAACCACATAGGGAGAAATATGCCCTTACAAGTAATTTGTTTACCCATCGGAGTTATTTATGGGAGAGATGCCTTTAGTGAATGCTATGGGCCCCAGGTCCATTCACCTCTATGATGAAACAAATCTTATAATTCCTCACTATTTCCTTTTACATTTATTTATTATATCTATCACTACCAGATTTGATACTTGCAACTAGAAAGAACAAGGGGAGTGACACTCCCTTGCCTTTGTTGGGTGCAAGCATTTGTTTATGTGTGTGTAGGTACTGCTAAGTTATTTGTGTGCCGTCTCCTATTGGTTCGATAATCCTTGGTTCTTAACGGAGGGAAATACTATCTGCTACTATACTACATCACCCTTTCTCTTTGTGGAAATCCCAACATATTTACAAGTAGAGATACCGCGCTCAAATGCGTTCAGGTGTTTGCCAAGACATTGATCTGGGATTTTGGTCCCGAGTACCTCCGAGCTCCCAATGAGGAGGACACAAAGAAGTTGACATCGATGAACGAAGCAAGAGGATGGTTGGGCATGCTTGAGAGTGTGGATTGCACGCACTCAAGGTGGAAGAACTGCCCTAAAGCTTGGGTCAGGCAGTACACCGTCCGTAAACCTGCTCGAAGTTGTAGCTTCACATGACTTGTGGATTTGGCATTGCTTCTTTGGATAGCCGGGGTGTCTCAATGATATCAATGTACTACATAGATCACATCTTTTTGCGCAGCTAGCTAGTGGAAAAGGTGCGGCTTGCAATTACACCGTCAATGGACATGATTATACCTAGCCATTTGTCGGGCCGGGCCGGGCCTACCAAAGCCCGATGCAAAAAAACCAGGACCAAGCCCGGCCCGGCCCGGACGACGGGCCTAAAAATCGGGCACGAACCCGGCCCATCACGCTAAAAGCCCACCGGGCCCGGGCCTCGGGCCGAGCCTCTTCGTCAATGTGCGAATATGACTGGACCGGGCCCGGCCCTGCCCGACCGTCGGGCTTGAAATCTAGGCCTGAGCCCGGCCCATGGACAAGGTCAGGCCGGGCCGGGTCGGGCTGCCCATGGCTAGGTCTAGACATGATTATAGCATGGGGTATTGTCTTGCCGACAATATCTATCATTCATGGGCAACAATTGTGAATACCATCAGTAAGCTAGAAATCGGGAAACAAAATTTTTTTGCCCAAACTCGAGAAGCATGTCGAAAGGATATTGAGAGGGCATTTGGTATGTTGCAAGCTCGGTTTGCCGTTGTTGGAGGTCCTGTGCGCTACTGGGATAAGAAATCCCTCTCAAATATCATGGTTGCATGTGGAATTATACACAACATG
Organism: Triticum dicoccoides; assembly: GCF_002162155.2. Taxonomy (NCBI): domain Eukaryota; kingdom Viridiplantae; phylum Streptophyta; class Magnoliopsida; order Poales; family Poaceae; genus Triticum; species Triticum dicoccoides. Next base: position 647,867,811 of record NC_041391.1, on the reverse strand, counting down.
ACCATCGAGGACGGGAGGGATTTAAACTTAGAGTTTTACTTTGGCAGTCGTGCCACGCCTAGCAGGTCCCAGATGAGATCGTTGCATTTCTTGAGACCTACAGAAGATTCAGGACAATGCCGCACACACCCAGCTCCGCGACGACCTCATTGAGCACCGGTGGCAACTATATGGGAGATAGACTCCCATTGTATCCATCTGATCTTATTTGTATTCATGTCTTTTAGTTCTGGACCATTTGTTATTGCATAGTTATTCAGATTTGAACATTCATTGTAATTAAGGGGATTATTGTGTTGTACGATGCTAAAACATTATAGTTTTGATTTATGTGCCGCAAATCAGTTTTAGGGGAATAGGCAAAATCATGATTTTAAACAATACTATAATGTAAAAGGAACAACTACAACATCAAGGCACATAGTCTCGCTAAATGGTCATTTGTGGCTTCTTCAGCCCCCGATATACATTATATCCCTATATGAACCTTGTTTTTTTATGGAATGAACCTTGTGCTATTATTTACTCCATTAATCAATAATAATAAAGGGAGCCTGTTTAGCCTTAAATTTTTTTTAAAAAAACTCAAGCAGCTTGGCTAAACCGAACCATGTACCCACGAACCGACGCAGCACCGACCGGGTCCGTATAGGGCCGCACTCGATTCGCCTCCGCCACACCCATCCTTCCCCACCCAAATCTTCGCCTCCGCCGCACCCCAACCTTCCCCAAACACTCGCCTCCTCCTCCGCCGCCGCCGCCAGCGCTGATGGGCGAGCCCGCGGATGGTTTCTTTCTCCGCCTTCCGCCGGAGCTCGTGGACGAGATCCTACTCCGCCTTCCGCCGGACGAGCCCGCCTGCCTCGTCCGCGCCTCCGCCGTCTGCAAGCCCTGGCGCCGCTTCTTCGCCAGCGCGAACTTTCGCGGCCGCTACCGCGAGTTCCACGGGGCACCTCCCGTCCCGGGGCTCGTCCAAGAGGCCGCAAGCTTCTTCGCGATATCTGCGCTTCCAACCCTACCAGACCTTTCACACTTGGTCGCCGCTGCCCTGAAGGCCCTGGACTGCCGCCACGGACGCTACGTGTTTGACTCATACGACCAGTACTGGCAGGGGGATACCGTTCACCTGACCGTCCTGGACCCTCTGACGGGCCATGGGCGTCGCATTCCCACACCCATGGACAATCGTTTGCTCTGGTACAGTGTGGCCGTGCTCTGCGCCACACAAGGCTGCGACCACCACGATTGCCAGGGAGGGCACTTCAGTGTGGTCATCGTGACCACCAATCACGAGCAAAGGGTGACCCTAGGTTGGCTCTACTCGTCCGAGACAGAGTTGTGGAGTGCTCTTACAAGTGTTTCCCATCCAAATGTCCTCAAGTAGTATAGTTATATCCGTGGCTCGCCTAGTGTGCTTGTGAGTGATACCCTGTACTTTGACTTGGATGGTATCATTCAGTGTCACCTTGGTTCCCGGCGTTTGTCCATGCTCGAGAGACCGGCAGATGGCAAGGGGTATCTCATGACAGCAGAAGACGGTGGACTAGGATTCGCCACCATGGTGGATGTCACAAATCTAACCCTTTGGTCAATGCAAACTGGACTGGAAGGAGCCATGGGATGGGCAAAAGTAAGGACAATTGATCTTACGCGGCTGCTACTTGATGGGGCGCTCTCCATCACATCAACTCAAGATGGAATTTGTGGTGTTGCCGAAGGAGCCCAAATCATTTTTTTGAGCACACGGCTTGGTACCTACAGAATTGACCTCAAGTCAAGGCGAGCCAGGATTGTATCTGGTCCCGGCAGCAAAGTCTTTCCCTGCCAGAGATCTTACATACCAGGTATTATTCTTTATGATTCTTAGTCCATGCACACAGCCTTGTACAATCATGTGTTATGATTTGTTGGTCCATATTTTCTTGATGAATCGCTACTAAGATTAAGCCTGGAAGGAAACATGCAACTTAACAGTAGCTACTAAGGCCGGCTGTCCATCGATGATCCATCCATCATGAATGCAGTCAAGTTGTACACATGCCAAATTAACCAACATGTAGCATGTGGTCTTCGAGTAAGGAAATGATCAGCAGTAGCAGCCACCCAGACGCAAAATGAGTCCCCAGACTCAGCGGATTAAGCCCTGCATTCGTAACATAGTGTGTGATGAGAAACCAACCACACCCTTGTTAATTAGATGCTACGGAAACATCTATCTGGTTTCAGATACTCAAAAAATAGGATTCATTCATATATTCATTATGCTGACGGAAGTTCGTTTGGTCTTGATTTCCTCATCTCCAGATACCTGCGGAGCAACCAACATTGTCATCAGTCAAACAACTTTGTACTATTCCTTGTTATCTCACAATTTTTGCATGATTCAAACACACTATCTTCACCATCATGAAAACTGGATTGAAAGCACCAAAGTTGTATCATCTCAACTATTGAACAAAACCCAATGGAACAGTTAATTTCAAGTGGAGGCTACATCAGGCGCTAAAAGATCAGTTGTTTGAATGCCTCCATTAGAGTGAAATGCATTAAATTGATGCATTCAGTTAGAACCTAATAGGTATACTTTTTAGAAATATATGAGCTAGATGGTTAGTTATGAGTGAAGCCATCCATACAAGTTGAGATATTAATAATCCCATATGTAGAATTCAAGATATGGAGAAATGTTGTTGTTCTTCTGCTGATTGGTTGTTCGACCAAATGTACTGCAAATGATGTAATTGTTCAAGATATAGAGAAATGTTTGTTCTTCTTCATTTTAGCGACTTATCCATCCCAATTATTCAGATGATGAAAGTACTACTGAATGTTCTGGATTGTTTTCTTGGGCAGCACTTAATTGTTGCCAAAAGGTTTCATATCTTATTTGAAAGTATACAACATTCATATTTCTTTTGTACATACCAATACATTTTGAGGCAGATCTGACATACACACGGGAGGTGTATAAACCATTAGCTATTGTGTTTGTGTTAGCGTGACTTGCTGATCCTTGTGGTTTGTGAGTACGCAAAATGTACATTCAGTTAAACCTCATCATCAACTAGTTGATCTAACATTTTGATAACTTGCATTTCTGCAGTAATGGAAGCAGCTTGTATGGAGCAGGAGCAGTGAGCTGGTGCTTGAAGTTCTTTGTCAAGATCGAGTTTCTGTTAAGTAAGTACACTTTTGAATGAAGGGGGAGGTGGTGGTGATGTTACATGTCACAAATGTAGTACTGGATCTGGAGAATACTGCTGGTGTTAGTGTTGGTTGATGGAATTTGTTTAGTAAGCTGTCGCGTCCCTGCTTGCAGTTTGTTAAGGCCCTTTCAGTCACTTTGTGATCTTGTGAAATACTATGACAGCATCGCAATGCAAGGATGGTTTTAATGGGAACTGGCCTGCTATTGAAAATTACTTGATTATCATGTAAACTTGGAAGTGTGGACAATACTTTGTACTAGGCAGGGTACTATAGGTCTTCAAGGTTTTATTTCCATTCTTGACATGCCTTCATCCGAGCTCTAAGCAGTTACATAGTCAGGCTCTAGCATACAGCAATCATTTGCTCTGATCCTTTCTTCGGTTAAACACCCGCTATTTTGATTCAGACAACAGAGTGAAGTGAAAATCTGGCACGTCCAAGCAGCATCCAGCGGCCCAAGTTTAATTTCCCAATTAGCTCCCTTTGGCTTACCCTCTTGTGCTTTAGCTGGTAGAAGTATTTTTACCGTAACCTGGGCTATAGAGTAGAGTCATGTAAGAGCAGGAGCTCGGGCTGATTTTGGTCCCGAAACTAAGCCCTAGCCGCCACCAGTCGCGTGCCAAGCTATATTTCAAAAATACCAAAAATACTATAACCCAAAAATTCCCCACAAGTAGCCCCTTCAGTGCTGTGTTAGTCTGAATCGTTTCTTCGGTTTCTTATGATCCTGTCAACGATTATCCCTGCCGAGCAGGGTGTATACTGTTTAGGCATTTTGCGGAGTAGATGAAGGTAATGTGGGGTCGACGATACACAAGGTAGCAGTTTTCTCCACAAGCAGGTCACATATTGTGGGGATTGGTAATCTATCTTAGGACACTGCTCCCTGACATGGCCCTCTAGATCCCAACACCTGAAGATGGGAGATTAACGGCATCGCCTAGGGCACCCAAGTCATTTTTGTGAGCACATGTGTTGGTTCCTACATGGTCGATCTCAAGTCAGGGCGAGTCAGGAAGGTTGGAGCAAAATGCACCTTCCGTTTGAACCTGATTCACCAATTGATTGATTTTGTATTGTAATATCTTGCACTTCTGCAGCAGCAATGGAAGCAACCTCTACGGGCTAGGGGCAATGAGCTGGTGTTTCAAGTGTTTGTCAAGCTCCCCTTTCTGGAACAAGGGGAAGGTGGTAGTTGCTGGTGCTTCTGACGTGGTCTTTTGAATTGTTTTATGATCTTATTCAAAACAATGAGAATGAACAGAGGGAGTACAGGTTATATGATATATGATTCTGGATTATTTTCATCTTAACCGGGCTGGAAATTGTTAGATCGTCATGGATGAGCTCCCATTACCCCTTTAAAAGATGCTAGAGTACCAGCATCCTAGGGGCATTCGCGCCCTCAGTCGCCCTCCTCTCCACCCGATCCTCCCGCAACGCGCACCGCTGCCTGCCTGGCGCACTCCCCGCTGTTCGACTGCGCAATCCTGCACCTCACTGCCCCAGCGGCCCGAAGGTCCATGACCTGTGGGTCGCGAATGCTTGCCGGGCCTTCTCGTCTTGGTATGTGTAAGCTTTGTACCGTTTCATGTCCTTGTTTGTGTGGGTGGAGGTGTGAGGGCTCGGGGAGTTAAATGCATAGAACCACCACTTTCGTGTCACGACTTGTAGAAAACCATCACTTTACAAAACGTGACATACCGAGAGAACTTACATGTGGGCACTGGTTTTCGTAGATTTTTTTTGGTGAAGGGTTGGAACACCAATAGACAAGAATGCACTAGATATCCTCCATTACAGTTATACTCTGTGCTGGCCTTAACTTGAACTATGACCATTTCTTCTTTTTGCTTACTCACGGGGCTTGACCCTAATGGGCAGGCCGTGAACTTCTTTGGTTGTTTGTTATTCTTGTGACTCATGGAGCAACTTGGTCCGCAGGTTCTGTACACACTATTTTCATCAACTTGTGTGGTAGCAGCAATATTTGTGTGACGACATGCAGTCCAAACAGAGGGAAAAACTTTGTAGAGATAGAAGTTTCACTGTTACAAACACAATAAAGGTACCCTCTGCTCCTTCCTTTGACACAAACCATTTCAGATCATCTCTGTCTACCAACCAGCATCTATATATAAATAACAGCGGTGATATTATAAGGTGGCGGTATTATATAGTACTCCCTCCGTCCCATAATGTAAGACGTTTTTTGACACTACACTAGCGTCAAAAAGCGTCTTACATTATGGGACGGAGGGAGTATTTTCGTAGTTGAGGACTTGGTAGTCAGGGCATGCGGATTACAAGCACCATGCCAAGAAAACTTACATGCTCTTGTCATTGCAGGTTTCATGGAGGTAGTGCCTTCTTCTACATGATGGGAATTCAACGACATTTTGTTGTTTTGTTGTTAAATACCAGCTGGGTGGGTCGTCTATTCAGTAATCTGACCATCTCTTGCAGACAAAACGCTCGGGGAAGGTTCCCAGCCGTGCACCTGTGCCCGCTAGAGCGGCATGCTGTTTTAGCAATGCATGACAGACTGGTTGGGAGGTTTGTGTCTATAGGATGGAATTAAAAGATATGTCAAAATGGCGGTCTTTATTATGCAATTTAACTGATCTCTTGTTGAACCCCTCCTTTTCCAGAAAAACTATTATTTAATCTTGGAAGTTTGATCTTCTGTAGTTTTAAGCATAATTGAATGCATCAGTTCAAAGCATTTTCTGGTGAATAACTAAATATCTAGGTCAACAGTCATTACTAAGTCAACTTATTACTGACCGCATTTCCTGTTAACAGAATTTATTGTTTGATATTTGGGGCCCCCAGTTTCGCTCAAAATCTCATCATCCAGGCGTTGAACCTGTCATATTTTGTCTTGATAATCAAAGTGAATTTCTTTCAAATTATTCCAACGGAGTGCTGCACTTAACATACGGTCTCGAAAGGGAAAAAAATCTTATGTTTTTTCTTACCATCTTTGACATCGCCAATCGAGTAAAACAAAACATCATTGTGTCATGTTACTTCAAATAGTTTAGGCGGTAGCTTCTTTTGTGTAGTGTAACTATACATGGAGTTTCTCTTTCAATACGGCCCTATTAAGTTGCAACCAAGCAAGTGCATGGTCATGCCAGCTACTTTTGCTCTTAATTGCATGCACGATAGAAAGTTAGCGCTATCTAGCTACAAATAGAAGAGGATCGTGAAGGTGTAAACGATGAACAAAGATCATAATTCATTGTAAAAAAGTGGATACGGATACTTGAAGAAGATATCATAATGTAGAACATTGATTATAATTTGGGCTAATGTGTGGCTTTTGCAGCTCAGGGCTAAATACTTGTCATAATGTAGGGGCGGGGCACTATACTTTGTGTGATAAACACGTTGTACGTATGGAACATGGTTTAGATTATGAATATATAGTTAGTACATCAAATGTACTATTATATGGAATTAACATCAAGTGTATTCAAAAAATAGAATTCGAGTTCATATAGTACACATAGTTCATATCTATCTCTATAGTAATCATGTGGTGTGTTATTAAGGTAATACACGAATGATGGTTGAAGTTAGCAACAATCATGATTGTAGATTCTTATTGAAATAGAGAAACAAATTCAAAATTAGTTCGAATTACATCGGTAGTATAGACATTTGGAATGCACTAAAATGTTGGTATGAGTAGGTTACAGGCATTATACAGCTAGCGAATTTTTTTAGACATAACATGGATTCATACTCCCTCCTTCCATCTATATAGGGCGTAATGCGTTTTTAAGACCCCCTTTGATTATTGACAAGATTAATAGTACATGACATGCACAATGTGAAAATTATATCATTGAAAGCTCCTTTCGCACGAATTTAACGGTGTGCTTTGTGTAAGTTGCATGTCATATATTATTGCTCTAATATTTGGTCAAAGTTAGCATCGAAAAACGCATTAGGCCCTATATAGATGGAAGGAGGGAGTAGCTTTGAATAGCATTTGTATAGTAAAATGGGGCAAGACTCTCTCTTTGTGTGGTGTGAATAGTTTTATTTTGTTTTTTTTTTGGTTGAGGGAAGTGCAAATTGATTTGGTACGTACAAGTACAATATTACACGTTAGGCGTGTCCCTAAAATTCAACCCGCGCCTTGTTATATCCCGAAAATTCAGATATCGTGCTCCCAAAACTGGCGCCTTCACAACCCGCGCCTTGCTATCCCAAAATTACAACCACAACTAGGGAAAAGCCTATACACAGGATCTTACCAGCAGCGTGTTTTAAATAAGGTGCTGCTACAATGTAGCAGTAGCACGCTCCAGCAGAACTCGCTGCTGAAATAAAAGTAGCAGTAGCGCGCTTCCTGCAAGCCGCGTTACTTCTATAATTCACACAACCCCGCCGCGAAGCTAGTTGTAGCAGCAGCGTGTTAATTCGAAGTACGCTACTGCTAGGTAATTTAGCAGTAGTGCCTTTACCTGTAGCGCGCTACTACTAAAACTAGCTATATCCCATCACCCACACTCTCCTCTATCCGATCCACTCACACTCACACTCACTCAATCTCCCCCTCAAACCCCCTCCCCCCCCACGTCGATCCTCCCCCGCCGACCGCCGTCGCCTACCCCTCCTCCCTCTGTGCCGCCGTCACCTGCTACTCCTTGTTGGACTCGGTATCGCCCTCCTCCTCCGTCCTCCCTCGACTCGCCGCCTATCGGCCCCTCCTCACTCCGCCCTTCCTCCTCCGTCCTACTCTCTCCTCCCTCCTCCAGTCGTCCCTCCTTCTCCCTCCTCCCTCCTCCACCCACAACCCCTCCTCCCTGCTACATTTTGATTTAGTAGGCTAGTTCATATGCAACATTTTGATTTAGTTCATATGATTTATTGATTTAGTAGGCTAGTTGATTTAGAACATTTTGATTTAGTTGATTTAGTAGGCAAGTTGATTTAGTAGGCTAGTTGATTTTTAAAACATTTTGATTTAGTTGATTTAGTAGGAAAGTTGATTTAATAGGCTAGTTGATTTAGTTGATTTATAGAACATTTTGATTTAGTTGATTTAGTACGCTAGTTGATAGCTCTGAAGATTTGGCACCACCTAGCTAGATCTTAGGATTATAATTTTCCATCAAATTGTTTCTCGCGGAAGAAGAATCAAATTGCTTCTCACAGAAGATTTGGCATTTGCCTGCTAGCTGTTGGTTCTATTCTAGAAGGTGTTAGTAAGCTATGAAAATATAACTGAAGAAGAACCAAAAATATCACATGCTACTGTTTTTCTTTCCTGTGAAGTGGATCGTTAATCCTTTGCTCATATTGCTTTAGGAAAATGGCGCCACCACCACCACCACCATGTTGGATGTGCAAGTCAAGGTGCGCCAGCAGCCTTGCAACTGGCAAGCTGTTCGGCATCTACTTCCAGCCGAGTTTTCTTCATGCGGCGGTAAGAAATTATATGAAATGTAACAACTATTTTATTTTTAGTGTTGGCATTACTGCATTGTGTCATTTTGCTTCTTTACACAGATCGTCCCATGCAATGTGAGGTTGATATTCAACAAGCTGACAAGAGACACTGTGACATTTGAGGCTCCTGGGGGGCCGTACACTATGGAGGTCGAGAAAGGACGCAATATGTCGCAGATTGGAGGAGATGGATGGGCCCGTTTCCTTGCCCGCATGCGTCTTACTGGTGGTGAGTTGATCGGCTTCTCCTTCAGAGCAGAAAGACCCAAGCTAGTTGTCATTTATATCAACCTGGTGGAAGATGATGAAGATGACGAAGATGATGAAGATAATGAGGACCCGCTCGATGAAGATGATGAGGACCCACTTCATGAAGCCATCGTAGCTCAAAGAATGAGGCTGAGCGAGGAGGAGGTGTACAACCTATGGGACATAATTCCGCCACGTGCTGACTTTGTCGGGGGGCCATTTGTGACCCGCCTGACAAGTACCATGGTCGATCGACATGATATGGTATGTTATACTTACAAATGCAAATTATCCGATGATATGCTTAGTGTAGAGTCCAATGATATGTTGTGTGGAATCTAGTCGATGATATGCTTTAGTGTAGAGTCCGATCACATGCTTATTAGTGTAGAATCTAAGGAACTATTAATAGTGTAGATAATCCATATATACTTATTTGCAAGAGTATGTGTGAGGCTATTTATTAATTGATATGTTTTTCTTATTCCTAAATTGGCAAAGAACCTATTTGTGAGTTATGGTATCGCGCCTGATGAAGAAGGCTCAGCTAGACTACGCCTTACCGCAAGGGGCTCCGTCACAACCTGTACTTACCGCTTGGACACGGACGGTCGCACACACTTAAACTCGGTTGGGTGGAAGAGATTTCTCATTGGCAAGAATCTTCGTGTTGGACAGGCCATCCTAATTACTATTAGGAACACCCACCTCCCAGGCTTGAGGATGATGATCGTCGTCGATATCATCTAGAACTACATATGTGTGTGTGGCTATATCATCTAGAACTGCATAATATGATCATCGTCAATATCATCTAGAACTACATATGATGATCGTCATCGATATCATCTAGAACTACATATGATGATCGTCGTCGATATCACCTAGTACTGCTTGAGGATGCATGTTGACTATATATGAAATTGTTATCTAGTACTCCCTCTGTTCCAAATTACTCATTGTGGTTTGGACTAAAACCACGACGAGTAATTTGGAACGGAGGGAGTACTACCTAGTACCTATAATGCTTCATGAAATTGATATCTAGTAGTACCTAGTATCTGGAAATTGCAGTTTATTGAAACTGAAATGTGGTAGGAAGGGGGGGGGGATGATGAAAGGTATAGCAGTAGCGAGGGGCTAGGAAACCGCTATAGCTAATTAATAGTAGCACGTTCCAGAAAAGCGTTGCTGATAGTCAATAGTAGTAGCGCGGGTGCGGACCACGCTAGTACTAACAGTTAGCTGTAGCGTCGTAGTAGTAGCGCGGCTGCCCGCGCTGCTGATAGCCTCAAAACCCGCGCTACTACTAGGGTTTTCCCTAGTAGTGAACGCGCGTGAAAACTCCCTCCAACTGCCAAATCCCGAAACGCGAAATTCCCCTTCTAACCCTGAGCTGAAAGGGCCGCTAGTTCAAATCGGTGGGGGTACTTTTGTAACACACCATAAATTTTGGCCAAGTGCGTCCCTAAGTCATGGTTCACCCCTCCCATCGCCTCCTTTTCGCCATTCAAAATCCCAGGCCGCCATAACCTCTCCGCTCCAGCCATGAAACCCCACCCTCCTCCGTCCGCCACCTCACCGCTGCCCAGTCGGAGCCTCTTCCCCAACAACATCGTCCACCATAACAGCTCGACGTCCCTCGTGCACCTCCTGGGATGAGGATCCTCGTCCATCTCGTCGTCCCGCCGGTTCAGCCGCCCCGTCCTCCACCTCCAAGGAGCTGCTCCGATGATCGCCTCGTCAATTGCGGCTGTTCCATCCCCACACCGCCGCCTTAACCTGCTCCACCGGAACCGCAGCATCCTCACCGACTCCTCGGACAAAGCCGAGGCCTACTCGGTGCCACCAAAGAGGTTGTACACTCATCACATCGCACCTTCTCCTTAACTCAACCTCCTGGCGCCGATGGTGCTCCATCCCGCACCCCCATGGAGTGGCTACCTTGAAGCCGGCGCCGCGGGCGATATCTCCATGGTGGCTCTCCCCCAGTGCGAGGCCCCTTCGGCGGTGGCATCCATATCAGCTGGATCTGCTGCTGCTGCTCCGTCTCTCACTCGCTTGCTCGCGCTGCTGCTGCTGCTCCGGCTCTCGCTCGCACTACTGCTGCTACTCTCCCCCTCGCTCGTGCTGCTGCTCTGCTCTGATTTAGCTACACTTCAGTCGACTGAATTGACTTTTGGGTCAGTGGATTTTCAGGGGGTGGGGTGGGGGGCTCGCTGGAGTTAAGGAAGAACCACCCGCAGTGGGGAGGGGGGCTCGCCGGAGAGGTACCCCACTATCTATCTTAGTGTTCAGGGTGGGGGCGGGGGGGCCTAGAGGGCTGGCCGGGGCGGCGGCGGACCAGCGGTGGGGAGTTGTTTCGGTGTGGCGAGGCGGCGCTGGGGCCGGCGGTTCGGCTGGTGGTGGCTGGCGGCTTAGGAAGGTGCAGGTTGAAGATGAACTGCAAGCCCTCCCTAAACTATATGTCAAGTGCCTCTGCTACCATTGCGTTCAGTTTCGACAGTAACATTTAGATTCCACAGTAAGTTTCAGTTTCGACAGTTAAGTTTAGACTCAACAGTTTTTACCTCATCTGTTGTAGTCAGTTGATTTTTGGTGATGTAAATTTTGCATCTATTTTACATCATCTATTGGAGATGCTATTAGAATCCCACTTGAGATTAACAATGTCTGTCTTGTGCTGCTTCAGCCTTGACGTCTTACGGCTCACCGGAGTTGCACAATGACAGAACAATCCATCACAACAAAGCAGTGCCTTGGACGCCGTCTACAGATTCCTTAAATCTTCCTCCACACCTCCGACAGCCACCTCTGCCTCAACTTCTTCAGCGACCAACCCAATGATGCTGAGGTCAACACGGCTACGGCAAAGAGGTTGTACACTTGTTGCATCACTTATTACTATACATTCATGTCGATCCATTAGGGCTATTTTGGTTCAACAGAAAAACATAGCAATAGGTAATTTTCCTATGGCACTCTACTATTCAATTACCCATGCATTTTATTGAAAGGAATGGAGCAAAACATCCACCTGGACCTACTTTTGAAAATCCTATGCATGAAAACAAGACCAAGTGCATTAGTGGCAGAATAACATTCTAACTATACACACTTTCATATGGTTTCACTTTATTTTGGCCATGTTTCTTTGCATTCCTCTGCTCTTCCAGTTCCTGTGAACCAAACACCCAAGTTGACAGAAATCCTATATTTACAAATGCTTTGTGTACCATGTGCATCCCTATCCTATTCCGGTGTTTTTCCTATCCCTGCATTTTTAGAATCATGCAAGCCAAATGAGCCCTTATAGAATTACTTCAGTTACAGGTAGGTGTCAAAGGGAACTTTGTGTGGTTTGTCCTGCTCCTGCCGCGACGTCGTCCACCTCACCTGAGCTGCTCCATCGACAAAAGCATCCACCAAACCAGACATCACGACTCCTGACCGTCTTTCACCGCCTCATATCTCCTTCCCTGCCGCAGGCACCCACCGCAACGGCATCACCATCATTGACTCAGCAGATGAACCCGAGGAGTACACGGGTCCACAAGAGAGGTCACACTCTTTTGTTTCTGCTTAAGTTATACATTGCTTAAAATTACCTGCTACTTTATCATCCTGTTCACCTCTTGGACTCCAAGTCAGGTCCAAATTAATGTACAAACTTGAGTTCTAAATTAGTTGTGGGGCACATATCGAGGCAACAAATGAATAGTATCTCTGTTTATTATCTGGTTCACCTAGGGTATGCCTATGTTGTTCATCTTGGGTGAGAAACAAATAGTAAAGCAATCATCATCTATCTTTTTATTAAATTAAAGCAATCATCAGCCTGCTATCATTATTTTTGGATCCATCCACTGGTTGTTACCATGAATCTAAATTTCTGCATGCTCTCCTTACATAATCTCACCATATTTTTTTCGTATGCATGTCAGATATTGTACACAGTCATGCTGAACATGTAGAGAAAAAGAGAAGAGTTTTGTGCGGCAATACAACGTCATGCAGACATCGCTCCATGGTGGGTTCAATGGCAAACCCTCCCCCCCTCTCCAGATTGTAATCCAGAGGAAGATATCTGTTCTGATGCGGATTCAGACGCAACTGATCACTCCTATTTACCCCCAAGGTGTTTGATCTACCTTGGCATGATGATGTTAGTCATATCATGCATATGTTGCCTTGCAGTGCCTACTTTTGACATCATATATGTCATATGGTTAGTTTAGACATGTTCTATAATGCCACCTGTTTAGTTTATATATCATATATGGGAATTATGCAGTCTCATGTCTTTTACCCAGCCATAATATATGTGAAATGTGCAATGCCATCATGTTTAACCAGGCATCATATATTTGAATGATATCTTGCCCATCCTTTTCTTCATTACTTTTCCATTTGTCGACAATGTTTGAACATTAAACTACTCTTCCTGTGAATCGGCCATTTGGGTGGGAGATGGAAAAATCTGGAGTAAAAACAAGGCCTTCAGAGCAGACAGTGCTACCTGTCAAAGCAGATCTTTTGTTGGGTCCCGATAGCTCCTCAGAGATGGATTCAGATACAGATGACCAGTCCTATTCCCCCACCGAGGTGTATGCTCTAACTTGGCACGGTTATACTGCTCATATCATGCATATGGTGTCTTGCATTGCATAGTTTAGACATCATATACACAATATTCAACACCATGTTCTTAGCTCAGACATCATATTGAATGCCCTCTATTTAGCATATAAATCATATATGTGAATTAAATCATGCAGTCCTGATTACTTAGATAACATGTAGGTGAATTATGTCATGTGATCTTGTTTAGTTATTCATCATATCTTTGAATTATGTTATGCTATGCTATCCAGTTTAGATAGACATCATATATGTGAAATTATGTCATGCTATCCGTTTTAGTTAAACAATATACATGTCAACTATTTCATGCCCTCTTTTTTCCACACTATCTATTGCATCTGTCTCTCATACAATGTCTGTACATTCAACTATGTTTCCTGTTTATAAGCCATTTGAATTGGAGCGGGTGATGCTAGTATCTAGGGGAGTAAAAACACGGTCTTCAAATAAAACAGTGCTACCTCTTGGTGGAGATAGCACCCCGGTTGTACATGCACGAGAACCAGCCCTACCACACATAACCCAAACTCTCACAGATTGTACCCCTACTGCGATGGATAGAGAACCAACTTCACCCAATCTAACCCCAACCCCAGGAGATAGTAACCCAGTTCGTGTTGACACAGGACCATCTCCACCACAGAGCTCCCAAATAAGAGCAGTTAGTAAGGCAGCTCCAGTGCCCAAAGGGCCAGTACTACCACGGCGAACCCCAACTCCATCAGTTAGTACGCCTATTCCTGTGGAGGAAGCACAACCAGCTAGTCGTAGTGTAGCATCTATCGCATTTGATGTTGTTAAATCCTATGTGCGTATCTTCCCATCTTGGAAATATTATACTGAAGATGAAGGAAAATGCCAGTTGCAGGTGTTTGTCCAGGAGTTATGTGTAAGTAATGTTATTCATGGCAATTATTTTGCTTTGTCCCATACATCCTACCTCCATGATGGTTATAATACATCATATTTTCCCATTTTTCTCTATAGAGAAGGACCAATTTGGAACCTCAGGATGAGGTAACCTGTGCTAATACCTCTGCTATCTTAAAGAATGCTTGGTGCCAGTATCAGAATTACCTGAAGAAAACGTACTTCACCGGCAAAGAAACACATCAAATTCCCTTACGTTCTCCTGAGACACATTAACTAGACGATGACTGGGAACACCTTGTTCTGTACTGGTCCCAAACTAAGAATGTGGTAAGGTCTATGAGCTCATTTTCTATTTTTAAGTACTATATTCTTGCGTCTTACTATACTCTGTTCATGTAGAACAAGTGCCTAAACCTGAAGAACAACTGCTCTAATTTAAGATTCCATTGCTATCATAGTTCAAAAAGCGCTAGGCATTAATTGTGTGTTTTGCCACCACCTTGCACTTTACTGACCAAAGTGCATGCGTATGCGCAGTTATGCACAAATTAAGCATAGTTATGCGCAATGCGTTTTGCCCACACCTAGAGCCTAGGGGCGCTTAAGCGCTTGCTTAGGCGCGCCTTTTTTAACTATGATTGCTATCGTGCATACTGCTTTGCTCTTGTATCACTGTATTTACTCATACAAACTTATTTTTAAATTGAAGGATCCAATTGAAACTCCAATGGCACAGCAGGTATGTTAACGCATGTTTGTTTAACAAGTTTGCTCTTATCGATAGCTCTGTTGATTTCAATTTCAATTGTGTATATAGTTGACTTCTCATATCATGCACATTACTAGCATCACAACAAAGCCAATAGTGTTGTTGTACATGTAGACCCGTGGTACCCATCTGAAATCTTGTTGTGCTGTGTAGTTTCTCACGCTTTGTATTCTTTCACTGCTGCTTTGTCTTGAACTGATATGATTTGAACCGTGTCTCTATTTTGATTTGGCAAGACAATGCAGTGACCATAGGACATAGATATATGTTTGTTTGATGCTTTTATTATGTACTAGTACTTGGCAATAGAAGACTTGGTAGTTTAATCTTGTCCACCTTACTAATGAACTGGTTCACCGAAATGAGTTTCATATACTAGTACATGCTAAACCTATTATGTGTCTGCTTGTTTCTTCTTTTAGGATGCTGACAGAATATTAGGGAAGAGTGCCTTATTAAGCAATGGTAAAGGAAGTAATGTAGATAAGGTTCAGGATAGTGAGACATCCTTGTTGGTCTCCAACAAAGCTAATAAAAGAGCTAAGGAAGACTATCTTGAAGATAGTGAGACAACCCCAAAGTCCTGTCTTGGTTTAGTGTTCGAGTTACTGGCCACTACCGCTTGCACAAGCTATTCAAAATCACTGTCTGAATCAGTTCGGTTTCTTGAGTCTCAACTACAAGCTGAAAGACATCAATCAGTTGTGCTGTGACAAGAAGCGGAAGTCCCTGGAGCATTCAGATGCATACTTTCTGGTGCAACAGCAAGCGTTGGAGGATTTTAGCGCCAAACAGGACAAAGCTAATAAGCTTGCTAAGCTTATTGCCAGCATGGTGGATACCCAGGATAACGTTTCTTGAGCTCTTCTGAAGTTGTTTCAGTTATGCTCTTGTTTTGCTGCCACGTTTATTTGCACTGGTGGCCAATTTTGACAGCCAATGTATGTAATATGCTTCTTTGTTCCCTATATTTGCACTGCTGGCGAACTTTGATGCCTAGTGGATGTAATATGTGTAATAGAGGTAATAGGCTACCGTTAGTTGCTTGATTATTTATTTCCTTATTGTCTTGTTTAGTTGTTTGCTTGTAGTCACCGCAGTTCTTATTCCGTGTTTTTCTAGTGGCCACAATAACCTATTTTTGGTAACTGGGCCACAATAATCATGTCAATGATACGTCTCCGTCATATCTACTTTTCCAAACACTTTTGCCCTTGTTTTGGACTCTAACTTGCATGATTTGAATGGAACTAACCCGGACTGGCGTTGTTTTCAGCAGAACTGCCATGGTGTTATTTTTGTGCAGAAATAAAAGTTTTCGAAATGACCTGAAAATCCACGGAGCAACTTTTCAGATTTAATAAAAAATACTGGCGAAAGAAATAGCGTCAGGGGGCCCACACCCTATCCACGAGGGTGGGGGCACGCCCCCTTCCCCTGGGCGCGCCCCCTGCCTCATGGGCCCCCTGGACGTCCACCGACCTCAACTCCAACTCCATATATTTGCTTTCGTGGAGAAAAAAATCAGAGAGAAAGTTTCATCGTGTTTTACGATACGGAGCCGCCGCCAAGCCCTAATCTCTCTCAAGAGGGCTGATATGGAGTCCATTCGGGGCTCCGGAGAGGGGGATTCGTCGCCGTCGTCATCATCAACCATCCTCCATCACCAATTTCATGATGCTCACTGCCGTGCGTGAGTAATTCCATCGTAGGCTTGCTGGACGGTGATGGGTTGGATGAGATTTACCATGTAATCAAGTTAGTTTTGCTAGGGTTTGATCCCTAGTATCCACTATGTTCTGGGATTGATGTTGCTATGACTTTGCTATGCTTAATGCTTGTCACTAGGGCCCGAGTGCCATGATTTCAGATCTGAACCTATTATGTTTTCATTAATATATGTGAGTTCTTGATCCTATCTTGCAAGTCTATAGGCACCTATTATGTGTTATGATCCGACAACCCCGAAGTGACAATAATCAGGATACTTCTCGGTGATGACCGTAGTTTGAGGAGTTCATGTATTCACTAAGTGCTAATGCTTTGGTCCGGTACTCTACTAAAAGGAGGCCTTAATATCCCTTAGTTTCCATTAGGACCCCGCTGCCACAGGAGGGTAGGACAAAAGATGTCATGCAAGTTCTTTTCCATAAGCACGTATGACTATATTCGGAATACATGCCTACATTACATTGATGAATTGGAGCTAGTTCTGTGTCACCCTATGTTATAACTATTACATGAGGAATCGCATCCGACATAATTATCCATCACTAATCCAATGCCTACGAGCTTTTCACATATTGTGCTTTGCTTATTTACTTTACCGTTGTTACTGTTACAGTTACTACAAAACTGCTACCGTTACTTTTATCACTGTTACCATTACTTCCATACTACTTTGCTACTAAATACTTTGTTGCAGATACTAAGTTATCCAGGTGTGGTTGAATTGACAACTCAACTGCTAATACTTGAGAATATTCTTTGGCTCCCCTTGTGTCGAATCAATAAATTTGGGTTGAATACTCTACCCTCAAAAACTGTTGCGATCCCCTATACTTGTGGGTTATCAAGACTATTTTTTGGCACCGTTGCCGGGGAGCATAGCTCTATTCTTTGAGTCACTTGGGATTTATATCTGCTGGTCACTATGAGGAACTTAAAAGATGAAAGAACTAAGATTTTTCCCTCAACTACGAGGGCGTGTAAGGAACTGCCATCTAGATCTGCACTAGATTATCCTTCTGTTTTGAGTAAACTTGCGACATCTAAACTTGCTACTGCTATGAGGCTGATATGTCGCATGTTATTGATGATGCAACTTCTGCTATGCATGATACTTATGATGAAACTACTTCTGTGCTTGATACTACTATGTCATTAGGTGAATTTATTGATGAACAACTTGCTAGGGTTAGGGAGAATGAAATTATTGAAAATGAAATTATTGAAGATAGTGGTGATGAAGGTTCTCCCCCTAAGTATGAATTGCATGTTGTTCTTGAGGGTTATATTATGGATGAATAAACTACTAGAGCTATTCTTGCTTGCAATCATAGATCTGATCTTAAGAAGTTATTAGCTAAATGGAAACATAAATCCCTAAATGCTAGAATGAAATATGACCCTGCTTTTGCTACTTCACCTATCTTTGTTACTGATAAGGATTATGAATTCTCTGTCGATCCTGAGATTATTACTTTGGTTGAATCTGATCCTTTTTATGGCAATGAATCTGAAACTGTTGTTGCACATCTTACTAAGTTAAATGATATAGCCACCCTGCTCACTAATGATGAGAAATCTCGCTACTATTATATCCTTAAGATATTTCCATTCTCATTAAAGTGTGATGCTAAAACTTGGTTTAATTCTCTTGATCCTAGTTGTGTGTGTAGTCCCCAGGATACGATTTATTACTTCTCTGCTAAATATTTCCCTGCTCATAAGAAACAAGCTGCCTTGAGGGAAATATATAATTTTGTGCAAATTGAAGAAGAGAGTCTCCCACAAGCTTGGGGGAGGCTTCTCCGATTACTTAATGCTTTGCCTGATCATCCTCTTAAGAAAAATGAAATACTTGATATCTTTTATAATGGACTTGCCGATGCTTCCAAGGACTACGTGGATAGTTGTACTGGTTGTGTTTTCAGGGAAAGAACAGTCGATCAAGCTGAATTTCTATTAAATAATATGTTGACTAATGAAAATAATTGGACTCTTCCTGAGCCAATTGAGCCAACTCCTGAGTCAATTCCTAAACCAACTCCGTAGAAGAGGGGTGTTCTATTTCTTAGTCCTGAAGATATGCAAGAGGCAAAGAAATCTATGAAAGAAAAAGGTATTAAAGCTGAAGATGTTAAGAATTTACCTACTGTTGAAGAAATACATGGTCTTAATTTGCCACCTAATGAAGAAACACATGGTCTTGATAACCCGACATAGGTAGTAAAGGTAAATTCTCTTTATAGATATGATAAGGTTGAAATCCCCTCTACTAAGTTTCCTAGCCAATGTTTGGATGAATTTGATGACTTTATGGCTAGACAAGAAAATTTAATGCTTATGTTGGTAGAGAATTAAAGAGTAATGCTTACATGATTGGACGCTTGAGTGATTATATGGCTAGAGTTAAAGGTGAACTTAAACTCATTAGTAAATATGCTTCTATGGTTACCACTCAAGCAGAACAAGTACTTAAAGCTCAAAGTGATTTGCTCGATGAATTAAATAAAAAACATGATTTTGTTGTTAGAGTGGCTACTAGAATCGGTAAAATGACTCAGGAACCTTTGTATCCTGAAGGCCACCCTAAGAGAATTGAGCAATATTCTCAGAGAAATAATTTAGATGCACCCAGTCCTTCTAAAAAGAAGAAAAAGAAAAATGATAGGACTTTGCATGCTTCTAGTGAACCTGTTATAGACGCACCTGAGAATCCCAACGATATTTCTATTTCTGATGCTGAAACACAATCTAGTGATGAACATGAACCTAGTGCTAATGTTAATGATAATGTTCAAGTTGATGCTCAACCTAGCAATAATAATGATGTAGAGATTGAACCTGCTGTTGATCTTGATAACCCACAGTCAAAGAATCAACGTTATGATAAGAGAGACTTTGTTGCTAGGAAGCACGGTAAAGAAAGAGAACCATGGGTTCAGAAATCCATGCCTTTTCCTCCTATGTCAGGACCCCGACTCGATGTCACATCGATCTAGCCTGTAGCACCCCATATCACTTTGCGGCCTCACGCACGGTATCCCCACGGGTGTCGCCTTACCTTTGCCCGGGACCGTTTGCGCCTTTTGGCTCACGTATATGATAGTGTCGCTAGCATCCATATGATAAGGAGCCCGGGCTGACATGACTAGTCGTAAACCCAAAGTGGCACAGACTTACAGGGACAGGCATCCATGACCCAGCATCGAACGTGTCGGTCATCAGCGAGTGAATCCAGGCTGTAGCACTGGGCTAGCAGGACTCCGGTGAACCGGGCTGTAGCGGGCTAACAGGACTCCGGTATTCATCGCGTGACATTTCCCCGAAGGGACAGACACAGGAACGAAGAAGGACACATGCCGGCCAGCCTAAGTGTTCCGGAGCAGTAGCAAGCTACCATGGCTCAGTGAAAACACTAGGAGACATTTCCCGGTAAGAGAGGCTACTAAAGATAAACAACTAGATGGTCAGATCCCACACATACCAAGCATTTCAATAACATACACACAATATGCTCGATATGTGCAAATACAACATGGCATCACAACATGACTCTATGACTCAAGTAATTTATTCATTAGGCTCCGAGGAGCGAGATATTACAAACAGGGGTCTCATGACCCAACACTCAGAGCATACAAGTCAAAGCACAAGCGGAAGCTATCATGTCTGGGTACAGACATCTATAAATGAAAAAGGCTGAGAAGCCTGACTATCTACCAGATCCTGCCGAGGGCACAAGATCGTAGCTGAGGTAACAAGCTAAACGCCGAAGTCCACGCGAAACTACTAGCGAGACCGAAGTCTCTCTGCAAAAACATAAATAGGCAAACGTGAGTACAAATGTACCCAGCAAGACTTACATCAGAACTATCTACATATGCATCATTATCAACAAAGGGGATGGTGGGGTTTAACTGCAGCAAGCCAGCTTTGACTCGGTGGCTATCCTGAACTACGACTGCGAGTAACTCTTTTGAGGTGGCGCACACGAGTCCACATATTCACCATATCAATACACCACTATGGATCCGCTCCCGTCTCCCTACGAGAACGCCATCCATAGCACTCACACTTATCTTGCGTATTTTAGAGTATCCACTTTCACTTGTCTATGAACTGATATAAGCAACCCAGAAGTCCTTTTCCGCGGACACGGCTATTCGAATAGATGATGTTAACCCTGCAGGGGTGTACTTCTTCACACACGCTCTCACCACTTACCGCCGTTTACACGACATGTACTCGGCAACCTTCAAGCGGAAGCCCAACGTGGGTGTCGGCCACGGCCTGCCTAAACACTCAAGTCTCTAGTCCAGGTTTATCGCCTATTCGGGTTCCATCCATGAGGAGATCCGGCCGGAGTTTCGCTCACAGCCCCAAACGATGTGAACAAGGTTCCGTGACACCAAACGGGCGCCCGGTTTACCCGGCCACGTGCCTACCGCATCACAGCCCACCCCTACGGTCAGCGCTGCGCACGGCCTCCAGCATACTACAAACACCAGAAACTACTTGCAACTCCTGGACAGAGGACAAGGGTGATTAAGAAGCCGAGAGGGTCCATTGGTTTCGGGCCCAATGCGTGGTAGTAGCTGAATCATGGATCACAAACACAGAACTCAGTTCCTGAGGACGGCTGCAATGAGACAACCCACCATGTACTCCTACATGGCCTCTCACCGCTACCTTTACCAAATCGTGTTCACACACTTAGCTCACACACAGTAGGACATGTTCACACACCTCTGATTCGTCCCCGATGAATCAGACCTGACTCAACTCTAAGCAGTAGCAGGCATGACAAACAAACATGAATGAGTAGGCACAACAGGGCTCAAACAACTCCTACTCATGCTAGTGGGTTTCATCTATTTACTGTGGAATGACAGGTCATGCAAAGGATAAAGGGGTTCAGCTACCGCAGCAAGTAACAAGTATATCGTTGTTGTCCTAATGCAGTAAAAGAGAGCAGAAGCGAGAGAGTAGGATTGTATCGGAATGAACAAGGGGGTTTGCTTGCCTGGCACTTCTGAAGATAACATTGAGTCTTCATCAGTGTCAACGATCACATCATCGGTATCACGTCTATCGAGAGGGGACAAATACCGGCAATACAGAAAGGAACACAATCAATGCAATGCACAATATGATGCATGCTCATGACATGACAATATGAATGTGTTTTGAGCTAATGCAACTAGCAACAGATTAAATGAAGTTGGTTTGAATATAAGATTCAAATTCAAACTCCATATGTGATTATTCAAATGCCATTTAGTTGATTTGTGCTAAACAGCACCTATAAGTTGTTCTAACATGCATGACAATGATACAGATAGATTCCTTGAATTTTTCTGATAATTTTTCATATATAAATTATTTAATTTGGAGTTACGGTTAATTTTCTATGAATTTTAGAAGTTTTAGGCATTTTCTGGAATTTCCTATATAAAAATAAATCCAGAAAAGAATTTACTGCGTCAGCACTACGTCAGCATGACGTAAGCGAGTCAACGGGCAGCCCAGGTCAAACTGACCAGTGGGTCCTCCGTGTCAGTGACTAACCTAACTAACTGGATTAGTTAGCGTTTTAATTTAAACTAACCTAGATTAATTAGGCGGGCTGGTCCCGCATGTCAGTGACACAGGGGGAGGTCAAACCCCGGTCAAATGGCCCAAACAGGCCGGCGGCTCAACGCCGGCGGCAACAGGCACGGCGGAGGGCTTCGGGATCGCTCCTCCGGCGACCATTCGGGCGGCGGAGAGGCTCTACGGGTAGCTGGGAGGGTGCCGCGTCTTCCTGTGGAGTCGGTTGGGGTCGGGGCGGCCGGAATCGGCGCCGGCGTCGACCTAGGTGGCCGCCGGAGTTCGGCCAAGGTCGAACGCGGCGCTGCGGTGCACTAGGGGGGAAACGGAAAGGCTCTGTGGGCTCCTGGGAGGGCGGCGAACTCGGTAACGTGCTCGGGCGCTAGCTGGGGTGACCCTGGCCACGGCAGCGCCATGACCGGCGGCGAGGAGCAATCGGCTCCGGTGAGAAGGCGGCTGGAGTGCGGGAACGAGCGCGGGGAGAAGGGGAAATGGAAGAGGAGCTCACGGCGAGGTCGATGAGCAGCTCGGTGGTCTCGGGGAGGCGGCGGAGGTGGCGAATTGACCGCGGCGAACTTCGGTGGCCGGCGACGGAAACGGCGATGGTGGCGGCGTTGCAGCACGTCCGGGAGGTCCGTAGCTCAACGAGGAGGTGGAGGGGGTTGTGGCGGAGCTCGGAAGCGGGTCGGGGAGGCGAGGGGAGGCCAGTGGCTACGGTGATGCCCGTCGGCGGCGGCGGTGGTTCTCGGGTGAGAGGGAGAGAGAGCAGGGGGAGAAGAGGAGGGCGAGGGAGAGTGAGAGCGGTGCGGGGCAGCTGCGTGGCTTCGTCCGGGGCATCGAGGGAGTCCGGGGGAAGCAGGAGGTGGCCAGCAGGGGGGGAGGTGGCGCGCGCGCGTGCCGGCGAGCGTCGGGCACACGCCCTCGTCCTTCTGTCCGAGGAGGAAGACGACAGGGAAGGCGCGGGTGGGCTGGGCCGGCCAGGGGGGGGGAAGCTGGGCCGGCTGGTGGGCTGCACGGGTGAGGCCAGGTAGTCTCTGTTCTTTTTCTTTTATTTCTATTTTAGTTACTGTTTTCTATTTTCTGTAATTGTGTTTGGATTTACTAAATATGCCAGAGCATTTCCAAAAATCATGCAACTGACTGTGGCCACTATTTGGAATATTTCCAACAGTAAACATTTCAGTTTGTGATTATTTGAGCATTTAAAATATTATTAGCAATTAAATGCCCAAATGCAAACACTATATAATTTAATTCAAAAATCCAGGAATAGCCTATAAATATGTTCATCATTTTTGGAAGAGGTTTTCACCTTTAACAGAAATTATGAACATTTCCAAAGGGCATTCTGGGTTATTGAAAATATTTTTATTGAACCTAGTTAAATTTCATTTGGTGCTAGGGTTTCAACAATCCCCATTTCAAATTTAAATGAAATTTAAACATGGTGCCACACTCTAATGCTTGCACTAGGCATTGTCAGAACTAGGGATGTGACAACTCACCCCCACTAAACAAGAATCTCGTCTCGAGATTCAAGCGTAGGGTAGGGTGAAAGGTAAACGCGACTAGTATAATCTTCACGATCCAGGGTGCACTTCAAATGAACGTTGATTTGAACACCATTATTGTCTTGAAGTCTTGCTCTGAGAAATCCTGCCAACATGACATGGAGGGAAGAAGGAGACTCTAAAAGGGTCAATCTTCTCGAAGATCGAACAACTCACGGAATGAGACATAGGACCATCTCTCGGTTGAGACACGAGATACACATCAAGAGGGGTGGAAAGAAACGGATGACGAAGGTTTACTAGGTAGACAACAATTCCAGACTCAAGAATGTGGTAAACGATTGTCACGTAGCGAGGAGTTGAGTTGCCATGATACCACGACGAAACATCCTGGAGGGGGGTGATTCGTAGATTATTATCTTAAGTGGAAAAAAGAATTACCTTTGATATAGAGATCATTGAGACTCTCTATATCAGCCTAAGGCAAATCACAGCAATCGATTGGCGGGGGTCGGTAGAATGGCATACTCGGACTTGGATGATGTGGATTACCTTGTTGAAGACAACGTAATGGATGAATTTGCTTATCACCGGAAATGGAAGAGACCCATGGTAGAATGGCACATTGGCGGTGCAAGCTAGGAACAAAATGCAAATGCTGGGAATGATTCTGGTAACTGGGGAAGAACCCAACAAAAGAGAGTGAATTCGCTGTTTGAAAAGGTCATAGCATTTGCCGAGGAAACTGAGAGTAATCCCAGTTAGAGCCGATGATAACACGTAACGCTTGTGCGTGCTCTCAAGAACTTGAGCATTTCCATATTCATCAAGGTTTTACCAACATCCGTGTCAAGGGTCCGGCAACACAACTTGCTACCATGATGAATGATGATGGAGGATGTAGATGCAAAGAAAGATAACACCTTCTCAGATTTCATCTTAGCGAGGCCAAGGAAACAAAATCTGGATGATCGACCGAGAAACATTTAGCACTCCGCTTCTAATGTTCTCCTTGATGTGCTAGTGTAACCCATTCATAGAAATGGTCTGGTATCTAGGACATCAAGTAAAAGGTCGGACTTCGGGATCTCAAAATCCATAGGGGCAACTAGGGAGTAAATCCTACGAAATCCCTATGGGGAGGTGGCCAGCTTCCTCAATCAAGATATTATAATAACAGGTCTTCCGGCTGGGTGTGTTGGCCACGACATCCACTTTACCGGTTGTCGAGGGACCAATATTATAGTTCTTGGAGAATGTTCCAACCATCATATCTGCCTGAGATTCAGATCTGGTTGGTGTCAGGATATCCCAGACTCATCAAGTCTAGAAAGAAAAATGAAAGTTTGCAACACAAATCGACGAGATGACGTTGCGAGATTCTCGGGAAATGAACTACGATAGTAAGCTCCAAAACATGAGCTGGTTCTGCTACAAACATGTGAACACGTTGTCCCGGACAAGCATGACCACGTGGTAGTCTTACAATAAAACACTACCGAGTTCTGGTTGGGAACCATCACCGTGGATAACGAAGTCCTTGCATAAGTCATATGATTAGCTCTTATGAAGGAACTTCTTCCCCTTGAACAAATCAATCAGTGGCTTGGTGTGCTCGGGACACATATGGAATGAAGGTTGCAAGTCTCCAGACCACAGAATACTTCGCACGTGTGCATGACTAATTTGGAATGATTTCAGGGAAACAAAACAATCTTCCTCAAATTCATGGCGGCAACTTGCATCATATGCACATGAATTAGGGAAAATCACTACTTTCATTCAAACATATGCTTCATGAACGAAACACGAAGAAATGCTTACACAAGTTTCCAACACTAGGTTGATGTTCAACATGATTCATGGGGGGAGACAAAATGCTACTGATGGGCTCAACAGCAACTCATCGGAATTTCCATATCACTGGACTTCCACCATCATGTGAACACGGTGATAGCATTGGTCAGACCAAAGATGTAATGGTGTATGCTCGAGGGATCAACCACGAGTAGGACAACATTACGAGCATCGTTGGTACTGATTTGATTTGACGATAGCCCACACTCATATCAAGGGATTGATAAGACAATAGGTCCAGCAACTGATCACAGGGACCAATCGATGAAGATATCATCTTTCTTCAACACACACTACACAAGAATATCCCTTTGGAACGAACTAAGTCAGACAAGTTTTTATCTTCCAACTCTCCAAGTTGTTGTCCAGCTTAACCAACTAGCTCAGGGATATCTAACACCGATTCTTGGAAAGAAGGTGGTTCATAAGAAACCAACTTGATCACGGGCTCAACATAACGGTCAGGTGACGACCTGGTAGTACTTCCGAGAAGATCTTCGGAAAATCACGAACCACCGATATGTTACTAAGCTCGAGAACAATCTTGCTTTTCAGGGCAAGATGATAGGATCAAATGAGCGAGGACTTGACAAATCCTAACTCATCAATCAAAGAGTGCACCAGGAAATAAGGACTAGGTAGCACGATCAATCTTAGAATGGTGATTCAATAACCAACATACTAAGAATAAAATTATTATCCTTTAACTACCAAGCAACGAGGTTGCTAGGAGTATTGATTTCACACATCACAATTCATTTGTCGGTATTCCGGTTGCATCAACACGGAACCGAGGAATGAAAAAGGATGGCGAGAAGTATCACTATGTCAAGAATTCACAAAAGGTGGTGCAATTCTCATGAAATTCCTGTCATAAAGAAGGTAATACTTCAGGGTAGAGCAGACCAGAAGCTGGATTGTAACTTGATCTGCGGAACACAACTACTTTGACCCAATCCTAAATATGGATGAGGTACTGGAGTTTGTTTCTCCTAGTCATTCAGGACGGAATGGCTTGACGGGCCACAAGAGTAATAGGCATCGACAAACGAACGCGCTCATACTCTTGACTATCAATTGATAGACGAAGGTCAGTAGACAACTAAAGAGGGACAACTCAAAGGAACATATAACTTTCTGAGTTGTGGATGCATAAATTAGTATGTCGAACCGAGTTCAACATAATTCTTCCGGATAACCCATGCAGAAAGGTAGAACTGGCAGAGTCACGATTTATGAATGGAGAACTCCTCAAGAATAATCCTGTTGTGATATTTCAGTTCAACGAGGAACTTCTGCCATAAGTAGTTCATGGTATTTGGAAGAAGAAGATACCACGGACTTCAAGGACTATCGCAAAGGTTACTAATATCCTGAAGGCACTAACAATTACTATCAACACGAAGTAGGTGGAGTAAATCTCGGGTTCAAGAACCCAGGAACAGAATACCTATTACTAAGTAGCATCACGGAATGCTTTCGAGGATAAAGGCCAGAATCATCACACTAGGACACAAATCATGGCTAGACCACTAGATGATCCCCTGAGACACCTAGGGTCATAATAATTATTCCAACATAAAGGTCGAGGCAGTAGAATACCTCAACTCAACAATTAGTGTGATTGAGCTGGCATAAAGGAGCATCGAAACCAGAGGGAAAGGATTTTGCAAATGCATCAGACTATTTAGAAACCTGGAATGACTCGGACAGCATAACGGCTGTAAATGCTCAGAAAAGACGTGAGACATTCACAAAAATGGTGGCATAACCACTCAGAAGCACAATATCAAGGTTTGGAGATCAACAGTTAACATACAGAAATAGTAGGAACTGAGCTGAGACTTAAATCCAACAATTTATAAGTCTACGGATTAGTAACACGTGATCCTGATAGATAGATGAGAAGACCTAGTTCCTTAACCCCGTAGGAAAGATAAGATGACTCAGATCAGAAGGGCATGAGGTATAAGGAGTAAAAAGAGCCTTACGTTCCATCCCACAATCAATTCCCTTATATAACTAAAGAATTTCTAGACTCAACTTCGACCAGTTTGGCTTGGTAATCCTACAGGCAGTCAAGCTCTGATACCAACGCTGTCAGGACCCCGACTCGATGTCACATCGATCTAGCCTGTAGCACCCCATATCACTTTGCGGCCTCACGCACGGTATCCCCACGGGTGTCGCCTTACCTTTGCCCGGGACCGTTTGCGCCTTTTGGCTCACGTATATGATAGTGTCGCTAGCATCCATATGATAAGGAGCCCGGGCTGACATGACTAGTCGTAAACCCAAAGTGGCACAGACTTACAGGGACAGGCATCCATGACCCAGCATCGAACGTGTCGGTCATCAGCGAGTGAATCCAGGCTGTAGCACTGGGCTAGCAGGACTCCGGTGAACCGGGCTGTAGCGGGCTAACAGGACTCCGGTATTCATCGCGTGACATTTCCCCGAAGGGACAGACACAGGAACGAAGAAGGACACATGCCGGCCAGCCTAAGTGTTCCGGAGCAGTAGCAAGCTACCATGGCTCAGTGAAAACACTAGGAGACATTTCCCGGTAAGAGAGGCTACTAAAGATAAACAACTAGATGGTCAGATCCCACACATACCAAGCATTTCAATAACATACACACAATATGCTCGATATGTGCAAATACAACATGGCATCACAACATGACTCTATGACTCAAGTAATTTATTCATTAGGCTCCGAGGAGCGAGATATTACAAAAAGGGGTCTCATGACCCAACACTCAGAGCATACAAGTCAAAGCACAAGCGGAAGCTATCATGTCTGGGTACAGACATCTATAAATGAAAAAGGCTGAGAAGCCTGACTATCTACCAGATCCTGCCGAGGGCACAAGATCGTAGCTGAGGTAACAAGCTAAACTTCGAAGTCCACGCGAAACTACTAGTGAGACCGAAGTCTCTCTGCAAAAACATAAATAGGCAAACGTGAGTACAAATGTACCCAGCAAGACTTACATCAGAACTATCTACATATGCATCATTATCAACAAAGGGGATGGTGGGGTTTAACTGCAGCAAGCCAGCTTTGACTCGGTGGCTATCCTGAACTACGACTGCGAGTAACTCTTTTGAGGTGGCGCACACGAGTCCACATATTCACCATATCAATACACCACTATGGATCCGCTCCCGTCTCCCTACGAGAACGCCATCCATAGCACTCACACTTATCTTGCGTATTTTAGAGTATCCACTTTCACTTGTCTATGAACTGATATAAGCAACCCAGAAGTCCTTTTCCGCGGACACGGCTATTCGAATAGATTAGGTTAACCCTGCAGGGGTGTACTTCTTCACACACGCTCTCACCACTTACCGCCGTTTACACGACATGTACTCGGCAACCTTCAAGCGGAAGCCCAACGTGGGTGTCGGCCACGGCCTACCTAAACACTCAAGTCTCTAGTCCAGGTTTATCGCCTATTCGGGTTCCATCCATGAGGAGATCCGGCCGGAGTTTCGCTCACAGCCCCAAACGATGTGAACAGGGTTCCCGAGACACCAAACGGGCGCCCGGTACACTGTGCCACGTGCCTACCGCATCACAGCCCACCCCTACGGTCAGCGCTGCGCACGGCCTCCAGCATACTACAAACACCAGAAACTACTTGCAACTCCTGGACAGAGGACAAGGGTGATTAAGAAGCCGAGAGGGTCCATTGGTTTCGGGCCCAATGCGTGGTAGTAGCTGAATCATGGATCACAAACACAGAACTCAGTTCCTGAGGACGGCTGCAATGAGACAACCCACCATGTACTCCTACATGGCCTCTCACCGCTACCTTTACCAAATCGTGTTCACACACTTAGCTCACACACAGTAGGACATGTTCACACACCTCTGATTCGTCCCCGATGAATCAGACCTGACTCAACTCTAAGCAGTAGCAGGCATGACAAACAAACATGAATGAGTAGGCACAACAGGGCTCAAACAACTCCTACTCATGCTAGTGGGTTTCATCTATTTACTGTGGAATGACAGGTCATGCAAAGGATAAAGGGGTTCAGCTACCGCAGCAAGTAACAAGTATATCGTTGTTGTCCTAATGCAGTAAAAGAGAGCAGAAGCGAGAGAGTAGGATTGTATCGGAATGAACAAGGGGGTTTGCTTGCCTGGCACTTCTGAAGATAACATTGAGTCTTCATCAGTGTCAACGATCACATCATCGGTATCACGTCTATCGAGAGGGGACAAATACCGGCAATACAGAAAGGAACACAATCAATGCAATGCACAATATGATGCATGCTCATGACATGACAATATGAATGTGTTTTGAGCTAATGCAACTAGCAACAGATTAAATGAAGTTGGTTTGAATATAAGATTCAAATTCAAACTCCATATGTGATTATTCAAATGCCATTTAGTTGATTTGTGCTAAACAGCACCTATAAGTTGTTCTAACATGCATGACAATGATACAGATAGATTCCTTGAATTTTTCTGATAATTTTTCATATATAAATTATTTAATTTGGAGTTACGGTTAATTTTCTATGAATTTTAGAAGTTTTAGGCATTTTCTGGAATTTCCTATATAAAAATAAATCCAGAAAAGAATTTACTGCGTCAGCACTACGTCAGCATGACGTAAGCGAGTCAACGGGCAGCCCAGGTCAAACTGACCAGTGGGTCCTCCGTGTCAGTGACTAACCTAACTAACTGGATTAGTTAGCGTTTTAATTTAAACTAACCTAGATTAATTAGGCGGGCTGGTCCCGCATGTCAGTGACACAGGGGGAGGTCAAACCCCGGTCAAATGGCCCAAACAGGCCGGCGGCTCAACGCCGGCGGCAACAGGCACGGCGGAGGGCTTCGGGATCGCTCCTCCGGCGACCATTCGGGCGGCGGAGAGGCTCTACGGGTAGCTGGGAGGGTGCCGCGTCTTCCTGTGGAGTCGGTTGGGGTCGGGGCGGCCGGAATCGGCGCCGGCGTCGACCTAGGTGGCCGCCGGAGTTCGGCCAAGGTCGAACGCGGCGCTGCGGTGCACTAGGGGGGAAACGGAAAGGCTCTGTGGGCTCTTGGGAGGGCGGCGAACTCGGTAACGTGCTCGGGCGCTAGCTGGGGTGACCCTGGCCACGGCAGCGCCATGACCGGCAGCGAGGAGCAATCGGCTCCGGTGAGAAGGCGGCTGGAGTGCGGGAACGAGCGCGGGGAGAAGGGGAAATGGAAGAGGAGCTCACAGCGAGGTCGATGAGCAGCTCGGTGGTCTCGGGGAGGCGGCGGAGGTGGCGAATTGACCGCGGCGAACTTCGGTGGCCGGCGACGGAAACGGCGATGGTGGCGGCGTTGCAGCACGTCCGGGAGGTCCGTAGCTCAACGAGGAGGTGGAGGGGGTTGTGGCGGAGCTCGGAAGCGGGTCGGGGAGGCGAGGGGAGGCCAGTGGCTACGGTGATGCCCGTCGGCGGCGGCGGTGGTTCTCGGGTGAGAGGGAGAGAGAGCAGGGGGAGAAGAGGAGGGCGAGGGAGAGTGAGAGCGGTGCGGGGCAGCTGCGTGGCTTCGTCCGGGGCATCGAGGGAGTCCGGGGGAAGCAGGAGGTGGCCAGCAGGGGGGGAGGTGGCGCGCGCGCGTGCCGGCGAGCGTCGGGCACACGCCCTCGTCCTTCTGTCCGAGGAGGAAGACGACAGGGAAGGCGCGGGTGGGCTGGGCCGGCCAGGGGGGGGAGCTGGGCCGGCTGGTGGGCTGCACGGGTGAGGCCAGGTAGTCTCTGTTCTTTTTCTTTTATTTCTATTTTAGTTACTGTTTTCTATTTTCTGTAATTGTGTTTGGATTTATTAAAAATGCCAGAGCATTTCCAAAAATCATGCAACTGACTGTGGCCACTGTTTGGAATATTTCCAACAGTAAACATTTCAGTTTGTGATTATTTGAGCATTTAAAATATTATTAGCAATTAAATGCCCAAATGCAAACACTATATAATTTAATTCAAAAATCCAGGAATAGCCTATAAATATGTTCATCATTTTTGGAAGAGGTTTTCACCTTTAACAGAAATTATGAACATTTCCAAAGGGCATTCTGGGTTATTGAAAATATTTTTATTGAACCTAGTTAAATTTCATTTGGTGCTAGGGTTTCAACAATCCCCATTTCAAATTTAAATGAAATTTAAACATGGTGCCACACTCTAATGCTTGCACTAGGCATTGTCAGAACTAGGGATGTGACATCCTAAGCCATCCAAGAAAAAGGATGATGAGGATTTTGAGCGCTTTTCTGAAATGATTAGACCTATCTTCTTACGTATGCGCTTAACTGATATGCTTAAAGTAAATCCTTATGCTAAATATATGAAGGATATTATTACAAATAAAATAAAGATATCGGAACTGAAATTTCCACCATGCTTGCTAATTATACCTTTAAAGGTGGAATACCAAAGAAACTTGGAGATCCAGGGGTACCAACTATACCATGGTCCATTAAAATAAATTATGTTAAAACTGCTTTCTGTGATCTTGGAGCCGGTGTTAGTGTTATGCCTCTATCTTTATATGGTAGACTTGAATTGAATAAGTTGACACCTACTGAAATATCTTTGCAAATGGCTGACAAATCAACTGCTATACCTGTCGGTATTTGTGAGGATGTGCCTGTTGTGGTTCCAAACGTCACTATCTTAACGGACTTTGTTATTCTTAATATTCCTGAGGACGATAGTATGTCGATTATCCTTGGTAGACCCTTTTTGAATACTGCTGGGGCTGTTATTGATTGCAACAAAGCCAATGTCACTTTTCATGTTAATGGTAATGAGCATACGGTACACTTTCCGAGGAAACAACCTCAAGTTCATAGCATCAATTCTATTGGAAAAATTCCAACTATCATTATTGGAGGTTTTGAATTTCCTCTTCCTACTATCAAGAAGAAATATGATATTCTTATTATTGGGGATGTGCATATCCCCGTTGAGGTAACCTAGTGTTATTCGAAATTTCCCCAGCTCCATGTTATTCAGAATGAGTTTGTTAACAAGACTTGATCAACCTTGTTAGTGGATTCCTTTTGATGATCATGAGATGGATGAAACTAGAAGGCACAGCCTTCTGTACTCTCCTTTTACTTTCTGTTATTTAGTTTAAATAAAGTAAAAAATAGCATTTTATGTCTGTTTTCTGAATTATCCATGCAATAAAAAAATATCCGAAAATAAAAGTTGTCCAAATGCCCTGCCAATTTAGTATGATTTTTCTCTAGAATATTTGAGAATATTTGGCATTGAGAACACAGCAGGGGGAGCTGGCACCTGGCCACAAGGGTCCAGGGCGCCCCCACCCCTACAGGGTGCGCCCCCTGCTTCGTGGGCCCACGGTGGCCCCCCTCCACTTATTCTTGCACCCACACACTTCATCTTCCTCCCAAAAAAAACCACCATCCAGCTCAAGCACGAGTTCTAGCTCACTTTGCTGCGATTTTCGATCTCCTTGCTCAAAGCTCCATTCACAAAACTACTTTGGGAGATTGTTCCTTGGTATGTGACTCCTCCAATGGTCCAATTAGTTTTTGTTCTAGTGCTTTATTCATTGCAAATTGTTGCTGCCTAGGTGACCCTGTTCTTGAGATTGCACGTCAAATTTATGAGGTCCCAAGTAATTCTAACGCATCATATAGGCTCTAGGCACTTGTGGGAGTAGTTTCTATCAATTTTATTGAGTTTGATTCACTTTTATTTTGAGTTACTAAAAATTTCAGAAAATTTCAGAAAAAGATGAAGAGATTTTTCTTGAGGGGCTCTTCTAGCCAAGGCTCCAAGGATAAGCAAGCTAAGGAGAATGAAAAGCCCAAGTATAATCTTCCTCGTGTGGTGGAAGTACGGCCGTGTGAATGGCCTTGTGATAATTTGTTGAGAGCAACCGGGATTTATGATGACTTTTATTCTTTGGCTGATAATGTCGGCCTCACCAACTTCTTCCACGACTGGATCGAACAGTATCTCTTACTCACCAATACTTTCGTGCAAAACTTCTATTATTATCCTAAGAATTCACCTCCTTCAGTAACTTTTCATTTATATGATGAGGCTAGGGAGATGTCATTACGTGATTTTTGCGCGGTTTGCAAAATACCCTTCGAGGGCATCTTAGAGGAACCACATCGTAAAGATGTGGATGGTTTTATTGATACTATTACTGTAGGGGAATCGAGGAAGGTTTCTGATGTGAGAATTACTAGCATACTTTTTCCTGTTTTATGCTACTTTGCAATATTTGCTAGTCGATGCTTAATTGGTCGCGGAAACTGTGGAAACCTTGGTGTTCCTGATATTATTATTTTGTTCCATGCCTTATTTCGTGATAACTCTTTTAGTATGGGTGCCGTTATTGCTAAACGATTAAGCCTGAACCGTACAAAGGGCCCCATCTTTGGAGGTATCTATGCTGCACGCCTTGCTAAACATTTCAGGATACCTATTAGGCATTTTGAGAAAGAAGAAAAATTGATGTCCCCTACTGTTCTAGATTATAAGAGCATGGTAGCACATGAGTTTATTGTTAACGATGATGATAATATGCTTCTATATAACTTGAGATTTAATAAGAAACACAATGAGATTATTATCCTGCGTGCACCCACTTTGTTTGATTTAACTGCAGGCCATTACCTTGTCTTACCGGAGGCCATCTACACGCTCCGTGGCCAGACATCAGCTCCAGAGCCTGAGCCGGAACCACCACTTGACCCTTATCGACCATCATCTTATCAGTGGGATTCGGAGGAGATCGCCAACCAGCAGCAGTATGATGACACTCCTCAGTACACCGGGGAGAGTAGCCGTGATCCATGGGCATAGACCAACTTAGGCCAAAAGCCTAAGCTTGGGGGAGTACGTATTTCTCATCGACATTACATTCATGTTCACATACTCATCCTAGTTGTCGGTGCTCATACTTTTTCATTGTACTATCCATGCTAGTTTATTTTCTTTTTCTAGCTTTCTTCTTGTGTGTTTGATAAACCTTAAGAAAAAACAAAAAAATTAGTTAGCATACTTTCCATGCTTGTAGTAGTAATTAAAAAGAAAACCCAAAAAGATTTCTCGTTCTTCTTTTTGCTTGTTGGGAGCTTTCCTGTGTAAATTGTTTTATTTCTTTTCTTTCCTTTGGGGGTCGAGAGGAGAAGACCATAATGAAAAATGTTTAGTGGCTCACATATGCATGATTGATTGATTTAACTTAGAGCCCATATTACCTTGTCTTCTCCATTGAATTGAATGCTTGCAGATTCCAGCTTAGTCCAATGCACGTGCACTATTATTATTATACACACCGTTCGGTCGTGCAAGTGAAAGGCAATAATAACGATATCTGATGGACTGATTGAGATGAGAGAAGCTGGTATGAACTCGACCTCTCTTGTTTTTGTAAATATGATTAGTTCATCATTCCTGATTCATCCTATTATGAATAAACATGTTTGCAATGACAATTAGAGATTATAGTTGCTTATTCCATGCTTAATTAGCCAGGAGCTTATAATGGTTTACCTTGCGTGCCAACATGCTATTAAAATGGTTGTGATGTGGTATGATATGGTGGTATCCTCCTTTGAATGATTCGAGTGACTTGACTTGGCACACATTCACGCATGTAGTTGAAACAAAATCAACATAGCCTTCACGATATTTATGTTCATGGTGGATTATATCCTACTCATGCTTGCACTCAGTGTTTATTAATCTTAATGCATGTTCATGACTGTTGTCGCTCTCTCGGTTGGTCGCTTCTCAGTCCCTTGCTAGCCTTCACCTGTACTAAGCGGTAATACTGCTTGTGCATCCAAACTCCATAAACCCCAAAGTTATTCCATATGAGTCCACCATCTTCCTATATGCGTTATTTACCTGCCGTTCCAAGTAAATTTGTATGTGCCAAACTCCAAACCTTCAAATGAAATTCTGTTTTGTATGCTCGAACAGCTCATGTATCAACTAGGGTTGTCTATATCTTCCATGCTAGGTGGGTTATTCTCAAGAGGAGTGGACTCCACTCCTCATTCACAAGAAAATGGCTGGTAACCGGGATGCCCAGTCCCATGATCAAAAGATCAAATCAAATCAAAATAATTAAACAAAACTCCCCCAGGATTGTTGCTAGTTGGAGGCACCCGTTGTTTCGGGCAAGCCATGGATTGATGCTTGTTGGTGGTTGATGACCGACAAGTATAGGGGATCTATCGTAGTCCTTTCGATAAGTAAGAGTGTCGAACCCAACAAGGAGGAGAAGGAAATGAAAAGCGGTTTTCAGTAAGGTATTCTCTGCAAGCACTGAAATTATAGGTAACAGATAGTTTTGTGATAAGATAATTCGTAACTGGTAACAAGCAATGAAAGTAAATAAAGTGCAGCAAGGTGGCCTAATCCTTTTTGTAGCAAAGGACAAGCCTGGACAATTTCTTATAATGAGAAAAGCGCTCCCGAGGACACATGGGAATTATCGTCAAGCTAGTTTTCATCATGCTCATATGATTCGCGTTCGGTACTTTGATAATTTGATATGTGGGTAGACCGGTGCTTGGGTACTGCCCTTACTTGGACAAGCATCCCACTTATGATTAACCCCTATTTTGAATAATCATATCTCTTGAGAGCTCATGATTGGGGCATGAATATAACATTGACTTAAGCCTCCCCCAAGCTTGAGCGATGCTTTCTCCTTCGCGAGGCCAGAAATGATATATGTAATTATGATCACGATGAATAAGATGCATGGGATAGAACTGCTGGTGATATTCCAACTTCAATCGTTTATAATTCCAAGATCATGTATCCTCACATAGCCTATACCATGTCAATGCATCTACCTTCAAAGATAAAGGGAAGACCTTCCTTTTGACAACATCATCGGGAATACCTACAAGCTTAAATAATCCACAAATTTGATCCACAAAGATAAGGTGTAAATCGGGATGCAATGTTCCATCTCCTACAAAGGGATTAGCTAGAAGTTTCTCTATCATACCTGAAGGAATCTCAAAGTAAAAAATTTCAGTAGGTTCAGTAGGTTGAGGAGCAACTCTTTGCTCTACTGGTCTGGGCGAAGATACCCCGAACAAGCCCTCAAAGGATTAGTTTCCATAGTAACAAGTGACAAAAAATTTCAGCACACTATATAAATGTTTCCTTACCAAGTTCCACTCACCAAAGGCGCTTCACTCCCCGGCAACGGCGCCAGAAAAGAGCCTTGATGAACCACAAGTATAGGGGATCTATCGTAGTCCTTTTGATAAGTAAGAGTGTCGAACCGAACGAGGAGCAGAAGGAAATGGCAAGCGGTTTTCAGTAAGGTATTCTCTACCAGAACTGAAACTATAGGTAACAGATAGTTTTGTGATAAGATAATTTGTAACTGGTAACAAGCAATGAAAGTAAATAAAGTGCAGCAAGGTGGCGCAATCCTTTTTGTAGCAAAGGGCAAGCCTGGACAATTTCTTATAATGAGAAAAGCGCTCCCGAGGACACATGGGAATTATCGTCAAGCTAGTTTTCATCACGCTCATATGATTCGCGTTCGGTACTTTGATAATTTGATATGTGGGTGGACCAGTGCTTGGGTACTTCCCTTACTTGGACAAGCATCCCACTTATGATTAACCCCTATTGCAAGCATCCACAACTACAAAAGAAGT
Organism: Triticum dicoccoides; assembly: GCF_002162155.2. Taxonomy (NCBI): domain Eukaryota; kingdom Viridiplantae; phylum Streptophyta; class Magnoliopsida; order Poales; family Poaceae; genus Triticum; species Triticum dicoccoides. The sequence goes on along the minus strand of NC_041391.1, from coordinate 647,830,232 downwards.
ATTAAGGTAAACCTAACCATAGCATGAAACGAATGGATCCAAATCACCCCCTTACGAAGCAACGCATAAACTATGGTTTAAGCTTCTGTCACTCTAGCAACCTATCATCTACTTATTACTTCCCAATGCCTTCCTCTAGGCCCAAATAATGGTGAAGTGTCATATAGTCGACGTTCACATAACACCACTAGAGGAAAAGACAACATACATCTCATCAAAATATCGAACGAATACCAAATTCACATAACTAGTAATAGCAAGACTTCACCCATGTCCTCAGGAACAAACGTAACTACTCACAAAGCATATTCATGTTAATGATCAGAGGAGTATTAATATGCATTAAGGATCTGAACATATGATCTTCCACCAAATAAACCAATTAGCATCAACTACAAGGAGTAATCAACACTACTAGCAACCCACAAGTAGCAATTTGTGGTTTTGATACAAGATTGGATACAAGAGATGAACTAGGGTTTTTAGAGGAGATGGTGCTGATGAAGATGTTGATGGAGATTGACCCCCTCCCAATGAGAGGATCATTGGTGATGATGATGGTGATGATTTCCCCCTCCTGGAGGGAAGTTTCCCCGGCAAAACAGCTCCGCCAGAGCCCTAGATTGGTTCCGCCAAGGTTCCGCCTCATGGCGGCGGAGTTTCGTCCCGTAAGCTTGCCTCTGATTTTTTTTTCAGGGTAAAAGCCTTCATATAGCAGAAGATGGGCACCGGAGGGCCACCAGGGGGCCCAGGAGACAGGGGGCGCACCCACTAGGGGTGGGCGCACCCCCCACCCTCCTGGCCAGGGTGTGGGCCCCCTCTGGTGTTTTCTTCGCTCAATAATTCTTATTAACTCCAAAAATAACTTCTGTGGAGTTTCAGGATTTTTGGAGCTGTGCAGAATAGGTTTCCAATATTTGCTCCTTTTACACCCAGAATCCCACCTGCCGGCATTCCCCCTCTTCATGGTAAACCTTGTAACATAAGAGAGAATAGCCATAAGTATTGAGACATAATGTGTAATAACATCCCATAATGCAATAAATATTGATATAAAAGCATGATGCAAAATGGATGTATCAACTCCCCCAAGCTTAGACCTCGCTTGTCCTCAAGCAGAAGCCGAAATCAAAAAATATGTCCACATGTTTAGAGATAGAGGTGTCGATAAAAATAAAATACGGACATGAGGGCATCATGATCATTCTTATAACAGCAACATAAATAGATTTTTGTCATATGGTTTCTTATGCTCAAGTAACAATCAATTCACAATGTCAAGTATCGTTCAGAAACTTCATTGAGAACTAACAAACTATAATCTCAGTCATTGAAGCAATTGCAATTTATCATAACATCGGCAAGATTCAAGAGTGGAGCTTTTCAGCAAGTCCACATACTCAACTATCATATAGTCTTCTACAATTGCTAACACTCACGCAATACTTATGGTTGTGGAGTTTTAATCGGACACAGAGAAAGATAGGGGCTTATTGTTTCGCCTCCCAACGTATTCACCTTTGGGTGATTTCAACAATAATAGTTCATGCTAACTTACATCCAATTGGATATATATATATATATATATATATATATATATATATATATATATATATATATACATAAACTCTATTCTGATCACGGGATGAGAATAATATTCTGATCACAACCTGACCTGCTCCGCTAGTAGTACGTTGAACTTCCCTATGAACTAGGTTGAACTTCCCCCAACATTGCCGAAATGGGGCTTGCGATATACCGTTGGAAAGCTATGGACACAAATATCATGACCCAACTTAAATTTTTGGCAAAATAGTAGCGGTTTAAGAGCAGTTTTGAAAACTGTTTTTTCTCCACGCAAAAAACGTGAATCGTATTTTCGTTCGCATTTCTAAACTGTTTATCGGAATGAGGCCTTGAAAAAACGTAATTCCCTATGGTTAAAGAGTAATTTGAAAAAACATAAAATTTCGTAAACCGAACAGCCGAGTTCGTTTTTTCGATGTCATTTCTAAACGGCTAATCCAATGGAGGCATATGATATGGCATTGTAAAGCTTATGAAAATGCGCTACTTCTTCATCTCGAAAGTTTTTTTCTAATTTTGAATAGTTTAAGAGTAATTTAGAAAATGGTTCAAGCCCTATCGAGTCCATATTTTTGAGCTAATTTTTTAATCGCGCGTCCGAATGCAGCAAATGATATGGCGTTGGAAAGGTTGAACAAATGCAAAACTTTTTGGTATGTATTGTTTCTCCCAATTCTTTACGGTTTTAAGTCAATTTCGAAAATGGCAAAAAATGTATTTTTTCCGTATTTTCTACAAACTTTATTGGAATGGCGCAAATAATATACCGCTGAAAAGCTATGGAAAATGCAAAAAAATTTCATGTTGACAGTTTTCTTTGATTCCTAGCCGTTTTCAAGTAATTTCAAAAATGGCGAGATCATTCGTTCTGCCTTTATCGCGAAATAGATTCGCCAAAAATGCATCGCGTGAAGTACCTGAACTTCTCGGTATGAAACCTTGAACTTCACTCTGTTTTTCACGTGCTTTTTTCCCCCTCGTATATCTCTATCCACTGCTCCTATCTCTCCATCCATTCACTGGAATTGAGCAAGTGATATATCGATGGAAAGTTGATGTAAACACGCAACTTTCCCGTGTTGATCATTTTTTCATACTCGCAACAATTTTAAAAGTTTTTCATCTAAAATTCATTCAGCGCAGTAGTTGAACTTCATGCTATTTTCACGTTGAACTTCTGTGACGTATTTTTGTTTGTACACGCGCCTGAACTTCCCTCTGTACGACCCCGACCTTCGGGCTATCTTTGCGACCGTGGCTTCCCCCGTGAATTATTCTGGTTAGTAGTGTTCTATATGATGTTAGTGTAATCTAGAAAGGTTTTTTAGCAACTAAATACCGGTTTTAAATAGAAATCTCGCTCGCTGGCGGATTTTGCTCTCGGGTCGTGAAGAAATTGTGTTTTTTGCAATTTTACTGCCCGAGTTGTTCGACCCGAACTTCCCCTAGTGCTAGGTTGAACTTCCGTCAACATTGCCCAAATGGGGCTTGCGATATACCGTTGGAAAGCTGTGGACACCAGTATCATGACCCAACTTAAAATTTTGGCAAAATGTAAGTGGTTTAAGAGCAGTTTTGAACACCGTTTTTTCTTCATACAAAAAATGTGAATCGTATTTTCGATCGCATTTCTAAATCGTTTATCGGAATGAGGCAAATAATATGGCGTTGGAAAGTTGATGTAAAACTGCTCCTTCCACGTGCTGAAAGTTTTTTCTAATTCCCTACGGTTAAAGAGTAATGTGGAAAATCGTAAAATTTTGCAAACCGAACAACCTAGTTCCTATTTTCGTTGCCATTTCTAAACACCTAATCCAATTGAGATAAATGATATCGCGTTGAAAAGCTTATGAAACTGCGCTTTTTTCTCATGTTGAAAGTTTTTCTAATTTTCAATGGTTTAAGAGTAATTTAGAAAATGGTACAAGTTCTACCAAGTTTGTATTTTCGATATATTTTTTAATCGTAAGTCCAAACATATCAAATGATATGGCGTTGGAAAGCCTGAACAAATGCAAAACTTTTTGGTATATATTGTTTCTCCAAATTCATTATGGTTTGACGTTGATTTTGAAAATGGCTAAAAACGTATTTTCACCGTAATTTCTACAAACTTCATCGGAACGGGGCAAATAATATACTATTGAAAAGCTACGAAAAATGTGAAACTTTTTCATGTTGATGGTTTTCTCTGAATACCAGCCATTTTCAAGTAATTTGAGAAATGGCGAGATCACTCATTCTGCCTTTATCGCGAAACAGATTCGTCGAAAATGCATGGCGTGAAGTACTTGTACTTCTGTGGCAGTTCTGCCTGAACTTCACTCTATTTTTCACGTGCTTTTTTTTGCTCGTAGCTCTTCATTCACTCACCAGAATTAAGCAAGTGATATACCGATGGAAAGCTTCTATAAACACGCAACTTTTCCGTGTTGATCATTTTTTCATACTCGCGACAGTTTTAAAAGTTTTTCTTGTGAAATTCATTCAGTGTAGTAGTTGAACTTCCTGATATTTTCACGTTGGACTTCTGTGACATATTTTTTGTTTGTAATTTTCCCATCCATTTTCTTCAATGTTACACAAATGATATTCTTTTTGTACAAACTTCTCTCCCAATATTTTTTTAACTTTCTCCGACCGAGGACATGAACTTACACAAATGATATTCCTGTCGTTTTGAAGTAAATTAGAAAATGACAAGATCATGATTTCTGCCTTCATCGCGAATGGAAATGCACTGCGTGAAGTAGTTGAACTTCTTGGGCATGTCTGTTTGAACTTCACTCTGTTTTTGACGTGCTATTTTTTGACATGCTGTTTTTGCACTGCGTGATGTAGTTGAAATTCTGGGGCATGTCTGTTTGAACCTCAATCTGTTTCACTTTATTTGTATTTTTCTTGTATGAAATACACACCATGTAGTACGTGAACTTCCGATTGTTATCACTTTTGAACTTCTCTCTGGTTTGAGAGAATTATTTTAAAACACACAAAAAACATATTTTTAATGTATTTTGGACACCTAAATACATGGTGAACCTCTCTCCCAAGAATTTTTTGAACCTTTCCTCGCTGAGAAATTGAACTTCTATCAACCATTCTTTTCATTTATGAGTTGTTTTTAAAAGTGCAAAAAATGGTGCCTTGTTTTTTATTTTTTCAACAGGTATATCCTAGGTTTTATTAAACTCTGAACTTCTCTGTTATTTCAATTTGAACTTCACCTTTTCATATTTTGAGTAAAGAATTGTATTCGAATTTTATACGGAAAAAATGGAACATGGAAATAGAAGGTGAACCTCTCCCGCAACAATTTTTTGAACTTCCCCTGACAGAGCACTTGAACTTCTAGCAACCAACTATTTAAGCTTTTATTTTTCTATACTTTTTATCCTGACCTGAAATGCATTCCTTGCGGTACTTGAACTTCTTATTGTTTTCACTATGAACTTCCGTCACATTTTTGTGCATACATTGAATTACATGCAATTGAAGGTCGGGCGTCATTTTTTGCTATTTTCAAACATGTAATTGGAGGTCGGATGTCCCGCAATATTAATTTTGCATCGTGCACAGAGGACCACGTGAAGTTCTTGCAACAAACCTTTTAAGCTTTTGGTTTTCTATTCTTCTATTCTTATCTAAAACGCATTCCGTGTAATAGTTGAACGTCCCGCTGTTTTCTCCTTGAACTTCTGTCACATATTTTTGTTCAACCTCTCTCACAAGAATTTTTGAACTTTTCTTGGGCTGTGCACTTGAACTTCTAGCAACAAAACTTTTAGCCTTTGCTTTTTCATTCTTTTTTTTCATACAAATGCACACCGTGTGGTACATGAACTTCCGGTAGTTATCAATCTGAACTTCTCTCGGTTACTTGAAAATGTTTGAGTTTTTTATGAATATTGAACCGCTCCACTTTTTTATTTGAACTTCATTGTGTATTTTTAGAAATGTGAAAATTGGAGGTTTTTAGAAACATCGAACTTCTTCGTTATTTAAAATTGAACATATTGGTTTTATTCTTTAGTAATTAGAAAAATCTGATTTTTTCAAATAAATATCAAACTGCTCTGCCTTTTTCAATTGAACTTCTTGGTTTTCAAATAAATATCAAACTGCTCCCATATGAATTTTGAAGCGCTCTATTTTTAAAGTTGAACTTCTTGTTATTTTATTTTGTGAACTTCTTGTTTCCATTCTTTTAATAATGAGGAAAATCTAAGTTTTCTATAATCATCGAACTTCTCCATCTTTTTAATATGGACTTCCTGGGGTTTTTTTCTTAATCTTTTTTATGAAATTTTGAAGCGCTCTATTTTTAAAGTTGAACTTCTTGTGATTTTATTTTTGAACTTCTTGTTTCCATTCTTTAATAACGAGGAAAATCAGAGTTTTCTATAATCATTGAACTTCTCCATCTTTTTAATATGGACTTCTTGGTTTTATTTCTTAATCCTTTTTAAGAAATTTTGAAGAGCTCTATTTTTAAAAGTTGAACTTCTTGTTTTTTTATTTTTGAACTTCTTGTTTCCATTCTTTAATAACGAGGAAAATATGAGTTTTTATAATCATCGAACTTCTCCATCTTTTTAATATGGACTTCCTAGTTTTACTTCTTTTAGTGTAACGAAAAAATCCTACTTTCTGATAGGCGTCGAGCCACTCCATTTTTTAATTTGAACTTCTAGGTTTGTTTTAACAGAGAAAAACTTTTTTATAAAAAATTTGAGATGCTTTTTTTAATGACCTTCTTTGGGCTTCCCTATATTTTGCAGTTTTTTTAACCGAAACAAACATACTAAAAACACATTTTTTTGCATCAACTCATACTATTAAACTTCAAGAAAAAGTACAAAACAAGAAAGTAGACAACATGATGTACAAATGGGGGCCAAATAAACTAACGATCTGATTCCCTTCTTATGCCTCACTGAATTTCACATGTACCAAATGGACTTCACTTCACTATTTGACCTTCATCATACACCTCGTACATCCAGCCCAAAATCAAAATGAAAACCATGCCTCTCCAAACACAACATGTGCATAGATAGAGAGGTATAGTTGTTCCTTTACAACTATTTTCTGAACTTCTACAGCCAATGCATTTTTTCTGTAGTAGATACACAACAACTATAGAAGAGAGATTTTTTGCTGGATGGACAGAGAAATTCAACGGCGAGGCGGAGGAGGATTCCCGGGCAGAGGAGGACATTGGCTGGAAGCGGCCTCACAAGAAGAAACATTGCATCAGCAACACTGATTATCACGAAGGACGACCATCTTATGAATGGCAACACCCCTGTCCCGTGCACCTCATGTGTGACCTTCTCTCCTGCCATGTGTGAACTTCTTCCTCCCGCTGTTCATGTGGGTAGCGAGCAGCAGAGTGGCACGGAGGATCCTGGAGACACAAACATTTTGAGCATAAATGAGAGGGGAAAAAGCACCAAATTGTAGGGGACTTCTGCTACTAAACCAAATATGGAAGGCTCCAGCCACAACATGCTTGAAATACTATAAACATACATGATTTTCAAAATAATGTGTACGTGTTGTCAAATAAATGAAATACTCTATCGCAGTCAACACAAATGGCAACAATAGATTTTGTTAATTCTACAGTGAAAAGGCCCTCAATGTTTGCTCTATCACAGTCAGCACAGACTTATGTAGCAGAGGGAACACATCAGCGGCAAGATGATAGGTGGGTCTTTCCAAAAACAAAACTAAGAGAGACACTGTTTTCTCCTTAGGCATTACACTGAACAGCCGTGGAGCCCCATCTTTGGCCACTGAAAAACAAAACCCAACAAAGTTTAGGCATGGACACTTCGCTGCATCACCTGGTACATCAGTCAGAAAATTATGAGCTTGTGGATCATTTACCTGTACATCTTGAGGGGTTGCAGTAGGGTTGGAATTTCGTCCGGCCGCAGCTATGGTCGGCTAACTTCATGCGGCCACGCAGTCGACCTGCAGGAGCATGGCGGTGGAGACCTGAAACGGATCCGCTCCATAGATGGGGTGACGCAGCGGTGGGGATCCGGGGCGGCGCAGGCGCAGGTTGGCCGGGCCTCGGTCATCAGGAGTTTCGGCGATGGTGGCACATCCAAGAAGAAGGGTAGGAGGCAGACGGAGGCGGGCCAGAGAGGAGGTGCAGGGGCTGGTGGATTGCGGTGGGAGACGCGCCGGAGAAGAGTTGCCGGGCCGGTGGTTGGCCGCCGCTTGGTGGCGGCGCATCCGAGGAGTCGCCAGTTGTTGGGGTGGGGGGTGGCAACGAGGTCGAGCGGCCGGCAGCGGGAGGCGCGTCGAGCTCCGGGGCGGCAACGATGGGCCGTGGTGGCCGGCGCAGGGAAGTGCACAGGGCCGGCGGTGGTTGTCGAGGGAGGAGGTAGGGATCGGGAGGGGATGGGGATCGTGGGGAGGAGTGGTTAGGGTGGGTGCCTGGTGGAGATCGTTTTTTTCCTCCAAAGTACCGGTTCGGGAGTTTGCCAGAATCTGTTCGGCCCTATATAGTCGCGCCGTGATCAGAATAACTATCTTGATCCCAGGAT